>NC_083739.1:11490838-11820838 GCF_033458585.1 Syngnathus typhle | reverse complement strand
TATTTTCTTATTGTACTCCAGGAAACAGAACAGCCATTAATTGCTTACGGCTTATCTGTTGCTATGGCAACACACCTGCTAAAAAAGAGGTACTGGGTTGACTTGGTTGTGTATTGCCTTGGTTTGTCAGCAAGTACTCAAGATGCATGCTGGAATCCTTGTTCTGGCATGCGCCTTTGACTTGTTCACCCCATTACCACCTAGCAGTTGACATTTCTCTCGATAGTGTTCTTTTTCTGTCTGCCGTACCTCAGCATAACATTCCTGCACCATGACAGGTTGTGTCGGCACAACTGACCGCAAGTAATTCTACAAAGGCCAGTCGGACTGTTTTTCTTTTCTTTCTTTTGCTGGAAATAGGGCTTTTGACAAGATGGAAGGAATCCTGAACAGTTCAAAATTGCTGTCAGCAAAATCTTCAGGTTTTTTTGCAGGAAAGAATGAAAAAAAAGTTAGGAAACGTTTACCAGAACTTCTGAATTTTATTTGGGGTAAAACGTTGTCTCAACTGAGCTGATACAAAGTCAGCCCATGAAAAATACAATTATTACAAATTTGTACTTTAAAGGGAGACTTAGCAGTTTAAAACTGCTTGCAAGATTTGAATGTGGCCTCACTTTACTAATTGATTGACAAGTCATCAATTCCATCTTCCCTCTCTGATTGGTTGGGTGTAGTGGTTTCTCAAAAACTTAATTAGAGGTACAGGAGTGAGACAAAGAGGTCGATTTTTTTGCTTTTTTTTTTTTTTTTAATGATTTCCCACTGTCAGGTCATATCAATCCTAACAAAAATGACAAAGCAACCCCCCCAATGAATGTTTTTTTTTTTTTTTAATTGCGTGATTAAGGTTCATAAAATGTGTCCTCTTTTCACATACTGTTACCACAGAAAAACTCCTCACCGGATCTTGCGAGATTGGAATTAAATATCAAGCACGCCACACCGGTGACACTCGTCTGGGCTTGTTAAGCAGAGAGTTCCTCCGCTTTTAGAAGTAAATGGTTAATATGGTGAATCAGGATCATTTTACTGTTGCTAAGTTTGTTTAAAAATGGTTTGTTGCACTATAGGCTGAGTCTTTGTTTACATTTCATACGCATGATATATATTTTTTAAATTGCCCAAATTTTGAATTCTTAGAATGGACTGTTGAGGGGCCATTTGTAGGACCTGTTATAAATTGAATCCAATTCAATTTAAAATTGTGTCTGCATAAGAAAATCAATTCTGTTCTTTATATTATGAGTATAAAAAATTGCTAAAATAATGGCACAAAAAATCAAGGGATTTTTGACGAAACAAATGTGTGATTAACTGAGTTAACAATACAAAATGACAGACAGACATATAATTTTAATAATAATACATTGTAATATATTTCACAATATTCGTGAATTAAAAGTCAGGTTCAGCACTAGAACTATCCGCCCCCCCCCCCCCCCCCCCTGTTATAGCTTTAAATTAAACCTTGCGGTAAAATGTGTATTGCGCCTTTTATTGGTCAAATTTAAAGATTAAAAATGAAAATACCTCAAAAAGCTGATGTGGTGGGGAAAAAAGTAAAGACCTTCCTTTTAAACCAACATCTAGGGAGAGACACAGTCATTGATAATAATGTGCCGGTGACCATGCAGTGTCAACTTAAAAAATAATAAACACAATACAAATACCTGGGGGGGAGAATTGCACTTTATTACATTACAGTAAAAAGTAAACTAACATGCAGTAGCTGAAAAACGTAACGAAGTATATTGATACTTGGGTTACTTGCTACCACTAGGGACCAGTGACGTCAGTGACTTCAGGTTAGCCTATCAAGCTCCGTTGCTCAGCTCCGGTGATGCCCACAAGGCAGGCACACGTCCCGTCCTGCGTGCGGGATACACCCACGAAGAACAACGGACTTGTCTTCACCGGGATTTTTTTCGTTCTGCTCGCATCCTCGGCCCACGCCATGTCGTCGGCTGTCACCGAGACAGAGGAGTCAGCGCGCAGATCCCCGCTCACACCGCTCAAGCTGGTGGGGCTGGTGTGCGTTTTCCTGGCGTTGTGCCTGGATTTGGCCGCCGTGATGAGTCCCGCGTGGGTGACGGCTGACGACCAGTACTACCTGTCCCTGTGGGAGTCCTGCTGGAAGCCGACGAGCACCGACAAGTGGCAGTGCAACACCACGCTAAACTCAGGTGAGTGACAGAGAGAGGAGGGCGACCCTGCGGATGCCTCATTAGATGCAGTTGGACGCAAGTGGACACATTCCAACAATGCAATATCATTTTCCCCCGTTTCATAATTTTATTGTTGAGAAACTTTTTGGATTTTACGGGCCTGCAAGTTAGACCAATAATTAGCATTTTTTTGATTTTGGGGGTTCGAATATCTGTTTGCATGTCCTTTCTGAGTTTTCCTAACGTGCATGTTTTTGGAATGTGGAAGCTGGGGGGAAAAATGAATTGAATATTTATCTCGCAAGTTGATCTGCATGCTTCCACTAACAACGTGGCTGCAAATAAACAGGAGGTAACTTTCGAAAAGCAAAGCGTTCCCATTTTTACCAAATTGACGTTTTACGGATGCCACACCCCTCCCGATCCATCTCTTCCGTGTCCGACATTTTAATGATCACTTGCATTGCAAAAGAAATACCAGCGCTGATCAGTGATTGCTTTTAAAGATTGGTTTTGTCTCATTAATATGCATCCTATACAAGTGACAGAATGTGACTTTTTCAGGCACTCAGGCAACCTTACGACATCAAGTAAATAAAAAATATTGAGAATTTTGTTCTGATATTTTCAGACAGTGATTATCACGCCCACACTTGCCCACATATATTTAGATGATGTGCGGAGTTGTGGAAGGCTTGCAGACAGGCTGCATTGTCAGCCATCGCAGTGAAAGACTTGACACACTACCTAACACACTTCACCATTTTGCTTGTTGAAGGTCCACTACTTGTTGGAACTGTTTTGGGTATAGATTCATGACAGCTGACAGAAACGTTCTGGATCGGTGTTAGAATGGAAGTCGATGGAGCGGACAGGAGTTTGACAGACCTTGACTGTTTTGCAGGATGGTTTTGTTGGTGAATTCTGTTACTATATTTAGCAACTTTAACAATAAAACATTGAAAACAAAACAGAACTGAACAATGTTGCCTATTTTCAAACAAACAAAATTATTAACTGAATCATCATTACTGTGTTCTGCACTGCATCATTTTAAAATAATTCAATTCATTGATTATTAGAATATCCCACGCCCCTGTTTGCCCAAAACACTCCAAAATGACATTGGCACTTATGCTATTATAATATGCTATAATTATACACCTGTATTTACTGCCACTGCCAAGTGGGAGCCGACTGGTACTAATTGAAAGAACACCATATGCTGCAATTATTCGACCTACCATTATAGAATCCACTGTTGCTACCTGGAGACTCCATTGATATGCATTTGTCTGCTGCTGGGTTTGTTTGTGTGTGTGTGCGTGCGCGTGTGTGAGTGTGCGTGTGCATATATATGTGCACCAATATTAGGCGACCATATTGAGTTGACCTATTTGTGGACAGACTCCTGTGAGGGCTAGTTGAATATTTTATGTCATACTTTGATTTCTCTGTTGTTGCAACCCTGCACCTCCTTTCCTTTTCCTTTTGCACTACGATATTAAACAAGCAAGTTGCTCACTGCCATTTGCCATCTCCCTTGGCGACTTGGCTGCCTGGCAGCTTGTGCTCATCCTTTAATTGGCACTCAGTAATTTTTTTCTAGAGCTGCTATGCACATCAAGGAGGACAGTTCTAACAATACCAAAAAAATATAAGCAGTCTTTTCATTATCATTCTATACCATTTTCAATCAATCAATCAATCAATCAATCAATCAATCAATCAATCAATCAATCAATCAATAATTTATTGTGACGTTGTGCGTACATATTTTTAAATCACAAGCACCAAAGAATATGCAGTAGACTGCAAGAAAATCTTACGTTACTTATTTTCAAATAAACATTTCTTGGGATCAGAATGCAACTGTATTAAATTTAAGATTAAATACAACTGAACTCTATTGAGGAAGTGATTCTTCCACTAGAGGGAGCTTCTGTACCACCGGTGGGTCACATCTCAAGTTGAGAAGATGGTCTCAAACAAAAGTATTCTTAGTCTAATGATGAACGCACTCTTACAAAGACATAAACTGTCTTATTAATGGTAATGGATCTTCCATGGTGTTTTGTGACTCTGCATTCATTAAAATATTTTGAGGTCATAGGTGACTGTTTAAAATAGTTTCAAATTCAAGCCAATCTGCTCCATTTAATCTAATCATCCTTCTCCGGTCACTCGCCCTCCCCTGCCAGCAGAGAACCTGACTCTTTTTATTTGTAGCAGCCAAAGATGGAGCGGTAAGTGATGCATTCAGCTGTGGTACATTAAAATTCTGCGTGACCTCGTGTCACTGTGAGATGCTATTCTTGGTATTACAACATATGTGCATTGTTACATCACATTCAAATCAATAGCAGTAAATTATTTTGATCCTGCATTTGGGGGATGTTAGGTGCAGTGTTTATTTGCATACAGAAAATATGCTGTCTTGTGTTTTCTTATTTTGGTCCTTTTATTTCCTCCCTTCCTTCATTCATCTTTTATAAGGTGCTTTCTATTGCTACACATAGGGTACTATTTGTAGTAATGTTAAAATAAGGCTGTAATGGATTCACCTAATACATTGTGATTTGCTTATTTCTTGAAATGAATAAGTTATTTAAAATGTTGACACCACTGTCAAGGAACAGTTTACTTGCCTTACTTAAAACTGTGTCATTCCAGGAAGACAGAATAGAGTATAGGTAGAAAAAGAAATAGTTAATTAAATATTGCTGAAAATAGTCAGTTCCATCAGAAATAGCTTGAAAAGCTAGTGAAATAGTGCCACTGACTTAATTCCTAACGAAATGGAACTATGAACTGTTTGTTATTGTTTTTTTCTCCTCAACATCTCGGCTTTTGAGTTTGCTTCCATCTAGGTTGATGAAAGATGAAGGGAACAGTAGAAACTAGAGCTTGATGTCAGGATATGGAACAAGGTCTGCGTGCTATTTAAGTGCACACCAAACTACCCTGCCCACTATCTATATCTATATAAATATGGCTAGGAAAGATTTTGTAGCGCAGGCTTTTTGGCAGCCTAAGTGAACTAAGTGCTCACTGTCTTCATTACCTTTCTTTCACCTCGCTTTTTCTTGTCTCGTCTGCCCTCCCTGTCATCTTTTTTCATGCTGCCCTCTCTGCCCTTGTAAGGGTACCACCCTTGTTTTCCTCTTATATTTGCTACCTCCCCCCTAGCGCTTCATATTATTCCATTTCCTTGCCTTCATGTGCTTGTCTACCTAACATATTTCTCAACCTCCCGTCAAGGTAAAAATAATTCTCGTGGGTTCCTTCGTTTGAACTCCAAAATGATAGCATGAGCTCATCTTTTATTTTGGTATTAGAGACAGTCTCTCAGATAGTAGATGGAGCCACCGAGTGTCATAATCGTACGGTCGACCTTGTCCTGACATATGGAGTCAATACTGAACACTTAAAGTCAAGGCACAAATGTTCTTCACAAAAATATGGGCCATGCACCCCAGCCACTCTAATCACAGCATTCCGATGAATATTGCGTTTGTAGAATAGAAAACGCACCCGTTTTTATCTATGTCAGGGTCGGACATTTTGACACTTGCTGTCTGTCGACTAAAAGTGACACTAAAGTTGCTCAGGAATCTGCTTTCGCCCGAGTTGACGGCGAGCTAGGAGACAAAATGTTCTTTGGGTTCTGTTGGCTTTTTAATAAGGCCCCACAGGGTGGGGCGTGTAAAGGCCACTGGGACCAAACACCATAAATCCTTCATAAATAGAATATAGTCATACTTTGGCATGATTTTGGCTAGAAGATTTTAAGTCATTCAAAAAGACCTTACGTCTTTGCACAACACAGAGACGGCTCGGTGCCCTTCAAAGAAGGTGACTTCAAAGCCGATGATAACGAATGGAAAGATTGGATTTCAAATTTGGATTCTTAACAATGCTATTTATTGCATGATGAGACTTTTCAAGTTGGCACATATCTTTTCCAGGAGCTGCATGCATTTCAGATAGGTTAACCTTGCATATGCATCATTTGACTTCTGTTTGATCCACATCCATGGTGGCCATATGAGATCATCTCCATCTTTTATCAAAGATCTCCTTTAGATTGACGAAAAATGTTCATCTTACTGTTCTTCTGTTTCCACCCTCCTTCCATCCTTTTTCTAGACTGGCAAGTTGCCACACTGGCGCTGTTGCTAGGAGGCGGAGCCTTGGTGCTCCTGTCATTCCTGGTGGCTCTGGTGGCCGTGTGCATCGGCACCAGACGGCGATTCTACAGGCCTGTCGCATTCATGCTCTTTGCTACAGGTGGGTTGACACACATCACAGCAACACCTCCAGGTCAAAGGTGGCCGCTCACCATATGTGCAATCTCTCAAGCGCAAACCCTCTTCTACACATTTTATAGTTAAATAAAGTATATACTGTAAATGTCCTTGTTTTTCTTCCGGCATCTTAGTTCTGTCCTTCATATATTGTACCTCCATAAAAGTATAGAGAAGGCCAATGCAGACATTGACTTAGTAGGTTTAAGCTTGACAAAAAAAAAAGCTAAGCCCACTTACCTACTGTACATATTAAATAGTTATTTACTTGTTTCATCATAGTTTTTATATCATTTGGACTTCTGTTGATAGTAAAAATGTTGATAGTAGTACCGTTTTTTTCCGTGTATAGTGCGCCCCCATGTATAGTACGCACCCCTAAAAATGGCATGCTGATGCTGGAAAAAAGCTTGTACCCATGTATAATACGCACCCAATTTTTATGAATTTCTTTTAAAAAAAAAAATTATGGGTTTTTTATAATGCGCACCCCGGATTTTAGGACAATAAATTGGTAAAATCTTGCGCACTATACACGGAAAAAAACGGTAATTTTTTTTTTACAGCAGGTTTGTTAGCGCAAAATTTTAGTAAACAAAAATTCCTAAAGGCCTGCTCACGCTTCCCTCTCCTGTAAGGCTGCACAGTAATGCTGGAAAAAGTACAAAAGTATTTGGAGATAACAATAACAAACAAACAAAAGTAATTAAAAAAAAAAACATGTTCATAATCAGAGTAGTTAGTTTTAGTTGTAAATGTACTTAGTCCATTATTTAGGTTTTTTAGCTTTCATGTTTTTTTTTTAATTTCATTTTAACAAAAATGTTGTTCTTTTTCTATTTTAGTTTCAGCCATTTTCATTTAATTGGTCATTGGGCACCGATTTGCATTTAAATCTCTTTTCCGTTTTAAAAGTCAATAGTACTAATTAAATTCTAATCAAATGGAAGGTAAATAGTTTGCAGATTTTGTGGTGACCGCGGTGCCCATATTATTGCATTAATGGCTACCTGGCTCTGATTTGTTGCTTATTTTGTGTCCCTTATTTTCTACCCTTTTTATCTTCCTCTGACTTGATTCCTTCCTTTCTTCTTGCATCCTCCTTAGCTTTTATTCTCTCCTTCATTCATTGTTTACATCCCTCCTCATGGCCAAAATTGATCGATGCTAATGACAAACCATTATGCAGTGTGCAATTTTTTGATGATGAACATTTTCTGACATCTTTATGAAATGGCACTTTTATCCCTCTTGCCAGCTCAGCCCCAATGGCTTGACGTGTTTTTTTAAAGGACAATATCTTCTCCCCAGTGGTCCTGCAGGCCTGCAGCTTGGTGCTCTATCCCATCAAGTTCATTGAGAGCATCAACCTGAAGATTTACCACGAGTTCAACTGGGGCTACGGCCTGGCCTGGGGCGGGACCATCTTCGCTTTCGGCGGTGGCGTCCTCTACTGCCTCAACCCCAAGAGCTACGAGGAGTACTACTAGCTCCCATTCACCATGCTAGGGAGAGGCCTTCGAGAAAGCGGGAGATGTGATGGGGGAGGTTTGATCCACATGAATTACTCATTTCCCAAGAGCTCTTAGAGACTAGTGTACACAAGTTCACACTGTAGCCTCTATTGTCATGTCAGCGGAGAGCCGAGCCATCAGGAAAGGTGAGCATGGAACTTATCCCCCAACATACGTAATCAATAACAGAAAAGAGAAAATCTGTACAGAATGACCATCCTCATCCTCATAAATGGACTTCCAGGAAGTTCCTCTCTGTCAATCTATTGACTCTTGTTTCAGTCACCGTAGCAACCTTGCAGGGTACACGCGCAGAGCCGGTACGATTTGATGTGCTCTCATCTCCCGTAAAGTCGGTCAGATTGTCATAAAACAGTGAACACGTTCATTGAAAGCCGTTGTGATAATTAAATCAGCAGGTACGTTTGTCTAGAAGAAAACTGGATATTGTCTGGTAGACAGCTTAGTATTTTTGTGCTTAGTGTGAAAATTTTGAGAACCAATGAATGGGCAAAAGAAGACAACACACAAATATAGGGCTGTGCAATTAATCAAAATGTAATTACAATTACAATTATTACACTCCAAGATTGTAAAATTGACATAATCATTAAAAAACATGATCAAAATGCATTAATATGCAACAAAACAATACTTGAATTTATTCATTTGCAACTTTTTTTTAATTAAAAAAAAAAAAAAAGTTTCATAAATTCAGTTCAGTCCAAAATATGGGTTTCAAAGAAATGTATTTATTTTTTAAATGTTTAAACATTTTGTTGTTTTGCACAAATGATCGTTTGAATAATTGTGGTTACAATCAAAATAATCGTAATTAATATTTTTTTCATAATCGATCAGCCTCACACAAATATATTGACTTCCAAAACATGTCGAAACTATTAAATTGAAATGACATCAAACAACACTACAGTAGGTGTGATTCCATTTTTTTGTTTTATGCAGCTACTCGGGATGACAGTCATTCTCCGTAAGCGATACCTCATATCATGACATCGTCCTTCTCACCTGACCTTCATCACTTTTGAGCGATGCCACAGCTCAGTGCAGGTCACGGTCAAACAGGGTGCAGTATCACCTGATAGGAGCTAGCTCGGAACAACTCTTGTGTGTGCTTAGCGGTGTAATAGATCAGCCTTAGACTCTGCCAACAGACCGTGATGTCAATATGGGACAGTTTTTGTGCTAAAGAATCTAAGTGAATGACTGATACATCAAATATGTCTGTGTTTCCTCGTGTCTCTAAATAAACATTGTTTGCAGAAATTTGATTGTGGAAACTCAACGCACATTCGGGATGTCCAAAATCCAGCTTGAGGAATTTTAATGGCCCACCTCATAATTCTATTTAACCATGGCTTGCATTAAAAGCTCCCAAGTAAAAGATACAATGTTGAAAAATAGCACAGTATTATTTCAAATTATGAATACAAATATTTTAAAACCTATTTTCAAGTTGAATGTTCCATCACCTGTTAATTATTTTAAAAACTGCAAATACCACATTATTACTTTACCTACGGCTATGCTGCCCACTGCTGGATTAATTGAGCAAGTGCAGAGGCACCCTTTCCATTTCATACGCAACAAAGCTGTTCCATCATTTGTCTTTCATTTTTTTTACATGATTAAAACATTTTTATTCTACCCAAATACATACATAAGATAAGGATGTAATATTCTTATAGCTGAGTGTGATGTATTCTGCTGCTCAAATAGATTGTGCCATGTGACCTGCGGTTCTAAACAGAATATGCAGTACATAAAATGGACATAGACACTATAACTTTACACAGTATATTCCGGTATTTTTATTTATTATGATCATCCAATTTTCATGCATGACATCAGTACAGCCTCTCAGTTTTTTATGCAACTTGAGAAGTTATTCCTCAGATATTTTCTGCATATAAAAATTCAGACCTCATCTTTCCCTATTTGTAATTTGGGACTGATACAAGTGTTTGACTTGCATCTTAAAATAAACATTACTTCAGTTGGCATGTACACTATTCTAGTTGCAGTCTGACTCCAATTTCAGTCCAAATATCTTCCTGACAGTTTACTGTATCATCTTCATTTCAACCAACAACTTAGTAACAAGCACTGTGTAGAATACTTGTCACGTGGGACAACAATGCCTGTAGTAATTGGCACCAGGGTACTAACGACCGGATGTAACTAGGCAAAACGTGACTAACACTGACCTGAACAGAAAACGATGACAAAAACGTGCTGTGTTCGGGGTTGCCAATTAGTTTTTGTTGTTGTTTTTCTTAGCTTTTCTTGAAAAAAATATATAACTATGACTGTAGCTTTATTTTTTAAATGATGTAAAACAAAATAGAATAAATTATCTGCACAATCTAAAGGGAGGTCAAATTCAAGGCCCGCCCCCCCCCAACCACCTACCCCCACCCCTTATGTATATTTTGCAATAAATTAAAAAAGATGTGAGGGCAACCCCCGAGTTTGTGTGCCAAAAGCATCATGGAGGTTTTATCAACATCTTTTTAAAACATTGGGTTGTTAAAAAACAACAACTACAAACTAGAATATCCCGAATGTGGGTCAATTCTAAGCGGATTTTCATATTTGCGGCCAGGCCTGGTCCCGATCACCCGGGTATAACGGGGGACAACTGTATATAGCTTGGAATTTTTGAGGAATTTTAGAATGTAAATTTGCCAAATGTCATGCAACAGTTCTTGTGAAAATACTTTGAACTGTTACCATCCGGAAGTACGTGACACGTCATGGTAACAATAAGTTCTACTGGACCTGCAATGTTTAGAATCCCGGAAATAATACTTTTGCGCCGCGCGGTGTCGGTTTTTACGCATGGAGTCTGCCGACGACAGCCGCCAGACAACTGTCTATTTAGAGCTGGGAATGCTGCTGCTGCTGCTGCTCCTGCGAAGACCCCATGCCACCCCACTCCCTGGTCCGCACACCTGCTTGGATCCATCTTGCTGGGCGTGATACTTGACAGCTACTTCTCAGGCGTCAACGCCCCCGTCTTGGCTGGAGTTGGGCTCGCGCGTCCAGTCTGTGGCCGTTGCCTGTGGAGTCTTTGGGTCTATCCAGCTCCCCTTTGGATTATACGATCGTTTGACCCAAAACATTACATTTTAGACCCTGTTTCCCTGTGCACCTATGGCGGAGGCTGTGCGACCCGAGGACTATTGCGACGAGGTGCTGGAGGACGAGTTTGGAGTAATCATCAAGTGTCGATCTGGTAGGAAAGATAACTTGGTGTGCGTGTGCAAGAGCATATACAAGAAACTTGACAAGTTTACAATAAAAAAAAACGGAGGCATGCTTTTTAAAATTAAGTGCACAAAGTGGACTGCATGCACAAACAGTATGTGATGGATAAAGTGGACTGGACTTTCTTTCACTGAAATCAATGGAGACACTGATTTTCAGTGGACAGCAACTGATTTAAAAAAAAAAAGATTTTTGCCCCTAGGACATTAATGTTTCAACTATAATTTTGCTTGACCGATAAAATATTGATTTTATGCGGAATAATTAACAGCTACGATGTTTCAGAAAAATATTCCATCTGTTGCTGAACTTCCTTAATTCCTAAATGTTACTAGTAAAAATATTGTATTACAGTCATTATTATTATTTGGACCTTATATGCTAGTGAAAAGAAAGATGGAAGTTTGATAGTCATTTTGAATTCAAGTTGAATGTCAATCACACTTTGTTCTGTGTACATTTAGTTGTGATGCACAGTTTTGATTTCTGGTCCAAATATTCAGGAAACTAGGAGCACTATAGTGGTGCAATTAGCTTCTTTGGTCAAGAGAGCGTGCTGAGTTTACATTCATGTCCTCCAAGTGTTTACAGTGGAATAACAACAACATGATTTGTGTCTACAGGTGGACACTTTCACTTTAAAATGATCTCCTCACTTGTAAACAAATCATTTTGGAGATATTTGCAGCACAATATACAAGTTGTGGCAAAAGTCACTACAGAGACTTCTTCATTTCCCGTATCATTCCCTTATCATTGACAGCTTTAGACTTGGCAGTATTTGTCAGCATGTCCTTCTCCTGCCCTCGCCTCGTCATTGAAGCAGTATTGAAAAATTGCCACCTGGTAAGAACTGTTGCATAGTTTGCCATGAACCGATTTTATTTAGAGAATCTTACCAGCGATAGCGAGGATTGTACTACGCGTTGGAAAAGTGTGGAAGCCATAAAGCTTTGCAAACTGGCACTGAACTGCCTGCAGTCAGAGACTGAAAGACTTCTTGCCGACAATGCTCCGATGCTGCTCAACTGGCAAAGAATGATATGCTCTCAAACTGCATAGCCGAAGATGTCACATGCTGATGGCCTCATTTCTGTCTGAACGATACCTGAAATAAAACAAAAAAAAAAGGGTTGTGTTGAATACAGTTAAAAAATAAAAACAACAAAAAAAACGTTTGGGAAGCAGCTGAAGTGGTGTAGTGTTGTTTGCTTGGACACTGAATCAGTCACATAGTGATGAGATGAGGCCTGGGGTCCTCTTTTAGATCTTGTAAATTCCGAATGTCCTTGAATGGTGTTCTGGTGGACGAGCTCCAGCGAAGTATGCCGTCTCTCTCTCTCTCTCTCTCTCTCTCTCTCTCTCTCTCTCTCTCTCTCTCTCTCTCTCTCTCTCTCTCTCTCTCTCTCTCTCTCTCATGCTCTCATGCTCTCATGCTCTCATGCTCTCATACTCCTTCTCTCACTCTTGCTCCCCCCCCCTCCCTCATGACCAACCCGCCATCAACCTCTACCTCCCAAGCTCCAGCTGGAGGGTCATCTCATGCTGGAAATAGCAGTCAGCTGGCTTGTTGGGCTCGTGGTGTGAGAGTGTCAGATAGCTTACTGGGAGGCTGCCATGTTCTCTTCCTTCCCCTTTTTTTCTTTTCCTAAATTTCCCCACCACCATCTTGTTCATGTCCCATACATTTCCAATGCTTCCTATTTCCTACTTGAGATGGTGATTCGGCGCAATGAGAGAAGAAATAGAATGTGACCCTTTGTCTTCTTGTCTGCACCTCCTCATTTCATCTTTGACCACCAATGTTGGCACTCGGTTTCTATATCAAGCTGCACTCGCATTTCTCAACCCCAGCCCACACCCAGCCATAACATTCCACATTGTCTGAGTTACTCTAAGGCAAATCACGTTCTTTTAATAAGTCAGAATTCGATTCATTATCTTTTTTTTTTAACTGTTTGAAACGATTGAATTGAAATGTTTTTTTTTCTTCACTTCTGCACACCATGAGAATAAGATGAATCTCTGTACTATCGCGCTGTAAAATATCCAAATAAACACTCTGTGATTCTCACTTTCAGCTTACGCAACTGTTTGAATTGTTCAACCCGAGAGATTCATACTGGTGCAACATCATTGGAAAGTTGACTGCAGTTTTACTTGCACCTGCTAGAGAGATGGTCAAAGTTGCCCCCTTGCATTTCCAGGCAGCTGAAGGACCACCACTGTTCCTACTCACTTTGACTCGTGACTGACAGTAAATACCACGTGTCTCCATCTGACATTGTAAACAGATGAAATACAATATTATTTTATTGGCCAGCATAAGTAATAGCATTTTAGCCCAGAAGATGGCAGCACAGTCCTTTGGCCAGCAACCACTGTACTTTTCAGCATAAAAGTTTAAAAAGAAGGTAAACCGGGTGACTGGCTGTTATCAGCAGAGATCATCTCCAGCGCACTAGAAGATGGTCCGATCAATGCATTACCAAAACAATTTGAGCAAATAGTTGACATTGTAAACGGGCTGGATTAAAGACCAGCATGGACTGTAGTTTGCTCTCTGGTAACAGACATTTTGGACTGTATAACAAAGCCATCAATCACAAGACCCTAACATTTTTTGCATTTGGCTAAATCATATTGCAGAGAGATGTATCCGGCCTAAAACTCACGTGGCAGTCATAATAACGGCCGCTGTTGTTGGTTGGTGAGAGCGGAATAAAAATTTGTACTGTTGTACTCTATCTATCTATCTATCTATCTATCTATCTATCTATCTATCTATCTATCTATCTATCTATCTATCTATCTATCTATCTATCTATCTATCTATCTATCTATCTATCTATCTATCTATCTATCTATCTATCTATCTATCTATCTATCTATCTATCTATCTATCTATCTATCTATCTATCTATCTATCTATCTATCTATCTATCTATCTATCTATCTATCTATCTATCTATCTATCTATCTATCTATCTATCTATCTATCTATCTATCTATCTATCTATCTATCTATCTATCTATCTATCTATCTATCTATCCTTCTATCCTTCTATCTATCTATCTATCTATCCTTCTATCTATCCTTCTATCTATCCTTCTATCTATCCTTCTATCTATCCTTCTATCTATCCTTCTATCTATCCTTCTATCTATCCTTCTATCTATCTATCCTTCTATCTATCCTTCTATCTATCCTTCTATCTATCCTTCTATCTATCCTTCTATCTATCCTTCCATCCTTCCATCCTTCCATCCTTCCATCATCCGTCCATTGTCCATCTGCCCGCCCATCCGTCCATTTTTTCCTTTTACGTTCACTAATTAGCTCCTGAACGCATTCAATGGGAAAGGTTTTGTTATTGAAACATTAATTCATTTTAGAGCTGTAATTCATTTGACATTTTTGCTCATGGAAAACTTGCCACCATTATCTGCTAGCGACTTGGTGTCATTTTCCCCGTTTGAAAGCGTGCCTCCATTATCTGATAGAAAATGCTGATTGGTGTCAGCGGGTCACATACCTTCCAGTTGGCCCGATTCATTTAATGAGGTGAGCTTTAGTTAGTTAATTTCCTTGCCATTCATTTGCTCGTCTCCTCACCCCTCACTCACCTCTTGCCTCTGCCTCTCTTGCTTTCAAACCAATTTGTTTGTCTTATTGCTTCGAGATCGTGCACAGTTGTCCGGTTTTCATTCATGGGCGCACGAGCCTCTGCCTCATGTTATTAAACCATTGTCAGCAACACTCTTTCCACTTTAAATGGGCATCTCGAGGCTAATGAAAAACAAAAGTGGAAGAGGAGCAATGATTCAGAGGGTGCAATTGAAGCGAGGGAAAGGTGAGATTGAAGGAACGACTCGGAGAAATGAGACAGATGGCTGGAGGGCAGATCGAGGTGGAAGGTTTGAATGGCTGATGTGGAGATGGAGGAGGCTGAAGTCGGCAGAAAGAATGAGCAACTCAGTATTTTTTTTTTCTAGAAGAAAAGCAGGGGACGTGTCAGGCTTGACAAAAAAAGGTGTTTTAATAAACTGGACAGGTGGAGCTATTTTCAGAGGCTTGTGCTTACATTTGATTTATAACTGTTCAATTCTGCTGCCCTTTTTTTTTTTAACCCCACTCCATATATATCTATTTCGATCACGTTAAAAGGACAAACCAACTTCTCATCTCGGTGACGTCTGATATTTGCTGTGCCGAAACGGAAGACCTCAAAGTCCAAACATAAAGCGGTTTAAAACCCATAGACTTGAACAAATGAGAGGGGCTGCCTCAAAGATAAGAAAGTAAGGGCTGAAAGACACGGGGGTGTAAAGGCTCGGATTGCACTTACTAATTGCTGTTCACATGCTGGGATGGTTTTATCGTAATCACTCGCCAACTCCAGCATGCTCGTTCTCCCGCCAGCCTCTGGGTTTAGTTTGGAACTCAGAGGAGCAGCAGCAGCACGGCCACGCTTTAGCCTGGCATTATAATTAGCATGTAGATTACATTTGAGCACAACCACTGCACCCTCCACGCCTCCAAATTAGACAGGGACCCTCCTTGAAGACCGAGAACAGGAAACCAGGACGAAAGATGACACCTTTTCAAAAATAACTTTCTCCAACTCTTTGGCGAGACTGTCCAGTTAAATGGTGCCTCAGGAGGTTGTCTACATGTTATGCAATACCGTGTAGAATTAGTTGCTGCCAGTTAACCACCGGCTGACTCTACGTTCTAATTTCCCGGCACCCACATCACTCACCATGCCAGGCCCGGGCCTTTAAAGCCATACACACTCAAAGTCACAGATATGTAAACAGCAGAATGTAAAGATGGTGACCCTAAGTGGACCAAAATAACTCACATGCATGTTATTGTTTAGTTATGATTTTTTTTTAGGATTTACTCAATCGATAGAATACACAATTTAATGACTGCAGCCGCAGTTCACACATCATTCAAACCCTAGCTGGGAATTGCTCATCTCTATGCTGTGAATGTGTCTGCTGGTATCTGCCAAATAAGTTGGAGCATAATAAAGAACCCAGTGATTTGCATCTGCTGGTTATTTAATTCAATTTAATTTTACCCAGGCAAAGGTGTAACTCAATTGAGGCCAATTTTAATTAGCCATTTCGACTCCACTCACGTTTCCCGGCGTAGGGGCGTGAGTCGTATTTTAGATTACAGTAATCTGTTAAATAGAAGAATTAAATTAATGATCGAGCACATTATCAAGATCACATTTGAGAGTAAAACGCAATACCACTGTAGTTTCTTTTTTTCTGTTATCTGATTGGTGCCCTACCAAATGACTTCTTCCTATAGAAAATGCCTGTGCATAAAAGTGCTCAGAAGGTGTTTTGTGCTCTCTCAAGTAACTATTGGCAATTTATCTTTCAGTTCCTTAGAAATGTATTTTCTTGGTCAGATTAGTGCTACTATTCGGTTCCTCAATCAAAACTTTGTGTCATAGCCAGTCTTTTAAATGTGACACTATGAAGAAGAGTGTTGTTAACAAACCACAACAACATACTCATAGTCTTATTAATCATCTTCAGACATATAAAACTCAGTTTAGAGGATCGTCAAGGAAACGGTAGAAAAGAGACAATCTTGCCACTTGCCCCCCTGACTACTTTAAAAACTTTTATGTCACATCTCTCTAGTATGGTGGGTGTTGTTTTTAGCATATTTTTCAGATGACTAGCCGGTATCCCCCGGGGTGTCTGCCATTGCTTTACTACCAAATCACTCCACCAAGAGCGAGATCATTCTCCACAGGTACATGCTTTAACCACACAATAAAGATGCCCTAGCAACTGGAGCCAGAAGGCAATCTAGAGATCCCACAGCAACCCAGGTACCCTGCCCTAAAAATATGTTTTTCCTCAAGACGTGCTGCAATGCACTGGTTAAAGAAATGGGATTGCCAGTAAATGGTTGTATACTGTGTCATTATTTATTGCGGGCTAAGGGAACAAGGTTTACTTTGCTCCTAAACAGACCCATCAGCGAAGAATATAAAATGGGCTGCATTCTATATTTTTTACTGATTAAGAGCTTCCGTCTCGTTCTTTGATGCGAATCAATCAGTCGGCAGTTCAGTCCGGTTCAGTTTGACGCACGATGAATGATGGAACAGTAAATCAAGGACTCCAAAGTAAACTGCGATGCTGCTTGGAACATTGTTTCCAATAAATACTTTTATAGCGCACATGAATTAAAACAAACATTACTAGCAGAAAAGTTCAACCAAAAACACTTAGGAAGAGCTAACAAAAAGGATTTTTAGCTCACTTATGATGTCAATTAATTGCAAAGGTGGCCTACAAAAGACAGCAGTTACGTGAACTACTATACTATAATCAGCTTCTTTTAATGTTAACTATCCATCCACACTGCAGGGAACATCGCAGATACTTTTAGGCAAGAAACAGTGTACTGCCTGGACTGTTGCAGGGCTCATATAGATAACCCCTCACACGCACATTCACACTGACTGGCAATTTTGAGCCAGCAAATTACATCAGTTCATTCAGAAATGCACAATTAAGGGAATATTGAGAATTGCAATGAATTATTTTAATAGCCTGCAAATTGCTTCCGTTTTCTGTAGCAAGAACGAATACGAGTGAGTGCGCAAGAATGTGTGTGTGTGTGTGTGTGCTACAATATGGGCAGGTTAAGCAGTGGCTCATTTGCAGATGAGACCATGCCATCAAAACAGGCAGATTTGATTTCCCCTCTGAAAGAAGGTGGAAACTGCTGCAATGGTTTTGGTGACACAGCCAGGTTTTGGAAGCATTGTTAAAGAAAAGGCTATACATGGTTTGGACAATTACGTTCCATTTCAACAAACCCATGTGTTGTCAAACTGCAATAAGAACTATTTCTAAAAGTGTTGTCTTTTCTAACGAGCAACATAATTGACCCTAAAATGAGTACAGCGCTTTTTACTGGTGCTGTGGTGAATTGTGGCCAATTTGGGGACTAAATTATATAATAAATTTCTAATAGTGGAGCCAAGCATTATTATCTTGGTTAATATTGCATCGTATTGAATCTCATTAGTGTGCATGTTTAGCCAATGATGTGTTGCATAACAGACATTCATTCATGTGGATTACATTTTTTTTTCTAAACGGAACTGGAAATGATAGATGGCCTGTGTGTGTCAAGCCTGCTAATGAACGCACATGAATGCAAGGGGAACAGAATCAATTCCAAGTTCACAATGGGGTCTTAGCATCCCGCAGCCAATGAGTGCAAAGGAAAGCCTGGCATTTGCAGCCCTGGTTGACACATGGAGGATTTTTAATGACGTTTGTGATTGCGGTGAATAATGGCATATGGTAACTCGTGCCCAGACTCCGGCAACCAGCGCCAAAGAGAGGTTTACTCATCTGCTGGCAATGATGTACCAGACAGTTGCTTGTTGTTGTGCTTGCCTTGGCAAAGTTGACACAAGCAGTTCCAAAGCAGTGCATAATCACAATGTGCTAATGTCTCCGGAGGGGTCATTACTGCGCATAAAAGCTCGAAAGATTGCTGTGCACCGGAGATTGAACTAAAGATTTTCTTTTTTCTCAAGATTGAGCTTCACTTTGTGGTGCTGCCGGTCTCATATTCCTGTCGGTGTGAATATTTTAAGATAAGCAGTGATTAGAATACCCAAAGCTAGTCAGGCATCTGCGCAGATGTTTGCGGACCTTTTCGTTTTGTTGGTTGGACAGTCGGATGAGTGTTATGGTAGACTGGCGAGTCCAAGGTCCTTTGTAAATGAGCTGATTGTACAATAAGATGCCAAAAATAACTTCAGATTCAGTCAGTCCAAAAAGCAACCATTTGACCAAGGAAATTTCACTTAATTTGTAAAAAAATATATAATAATAATAATATTATTATTTCCTACGTAGATTTATTTGTACCGGTAAAAAGTTCCGGTAAAATGTATTTGCCTAATTCCTGGTTTCTGATCTATTTGTGTTTGAAATCATCACACCAATTAACTATAAAATACAGTTTCTCAATTATTATTTTATTGGTTACTGGGGTACATCAAAACCCATTTGATCCTACTCGAATAGCTCCTGAACCGAACAACCGGTTTTGTAACAACAGAAATCAGGCATTTGTGAACTGCTGCCGAGCCTTTCGCAGCATTGCAGAGGAGTTCAGCCCACTCCTCATCATGAAATTGTTTTAACGTAAATATTTTGGAAAGTTTTCAAGCCTGAATTGCATTTGAGGTCATTCCAGAGTACCTCAAGCGGAAAACCTCGACTAGGCCACTCCAAAACCTTCATTATTTTTTTGGAGCCATCCAGAGGTGGACTTGCTTTTATGTTTGAAGTTGTTGTCATGCTGCATAACCCAAGGAAGCTCGAGGTTTGAAGGCAAAAATGACCTGACGTTAGCCTGCAGGATTTTCTGGCAGACAGTCGCCGATCTTCAGATAACTGATGCGTATCAGAAAGAAGGATGCCTCCCATTGCAGCTAAAAACTCTAAAAAAATAACTCTAAGTGGCCCCTCAAGATATCTATTGATTTTATAGGAAATATTCTGTACTTTTCTAGCCTAGTTTTGCATTTTGGTATGCAGCTGCACTGCAGTCTAACTGCATCAGTCTGTAACAGGAAGAGCTTAAATGCCTGTTAAGTGCTTTTCCTTCCTGCTGCTCCTATGGATGTTTGCCATCTATCCATTATCTGTACCGCTTGTCCCCACGGGGGTCGTGGGCGTGCTGGAGTCTATCCCAGCAGTCATCTGGCAGTAGGTGGGGGACACCCTGAACTTGTTGCCAGCCAATCGCAGGGCACGCAGAGACGAACAACCATCCGTACTTGCACCTACGGGAAATTTGGAGTGACTTTTTTGGGGGACTTGGGAGGAAACTGAAGTACCCAGAGAAAACCCACGCAGGCACAGGGAGAACATGCAAACTCCACACAGGGAGGCGGAATAAAACCCGCACCCTCTGAACTGTGAGGCGGACGTGCTAACCCGTGCGCCACCTATGCATGTTTGCCTGCAAGCTAATTAACACGACATCAGATGACCCAAGAAAAAGTTGATATTCCATCTATGAACCAATAATTATTTTTTACAGCCAGCTTGGAAGCAAATCACCTTAGCGCCGATCCTTGCTCTCAATTAATGTCTCTCATTTCATTTTTAAATCCAGAAATCAAACAATGCTTGGCAGAATAGGTCTACCGTTACAGCTGGTGGTTTGATGGATTTTTGGGTTCGCATTCACAAAACGCACTCGTGAGAGCATTGGCGGGAGTATCGCCTTTTGCCGAAAGTCTGGGACAGGTTCCAGCTCACCTGTTACACTATCGAGAACAAGTGGTATAGAAAATTGAGTGATTGAAAAGACATTAGCATTCTCATTAAACAGTTCTGCACTTTAGGGAAAGATGTATTAGTGTGACATGCCCTCAAGAAATAAGCCAGGTATTTGGAAAAAAACAAACTGTGGTTTCCACATAGACACTGGGAAACTGAAGAAAAATTGTCCCCACCTGAAAAGTCTTGAGGTATTTCACAAATAGCGCAACAATGGATACAAAATTGCTGGTTAATGATATATAAATAATAAACAAATATCTAGAAGGTAAAAGCAACCGCTTCTTCTAGTCTAGTCTAGTCTATGCAAACTTGAACCCAAAACTTTGGCAGGGCGGTCCAAGGTAGAACCCATTTACCTGTTGATACTGAGGAATGTGACAGGAGACAAGGTGTCACAGTGAATAATGCATGAATCCTAATGAATAAAATCTGGCATATGCAGCAGGTGGGTGGGAGTGCGCGGAGGTGAACCAATTTATTGCTGCTGATCCAAAGTTAGCCCACTTGTGTGGGGATGTGTTGGGACTCCCCTTTGGCTGCCATCCAATCATATTGAACTTTAAAGTATCTCGGGGATGGACAGCTCGCCTAATCCGAAGAAAGAGAGAGGAGGAGGAGGAGTCAACGGAACCGGGACTTCAGTGGGACTAGTTGTGATTTTGGAGAACCCAGTGGGCTGCTTGACTCCCACTTGGCCCTTTTCAGAACCTTGCGGACGTTGTGATACTGGCGGAGCCCAAGTGGCCAGTGGATTATCGGATTTTCCGTGACGCGTCGTTCACCTGTTCGGTTCTCATGAGCGGCTGGATCGGATTCAAGGCGGACAACATGTTGGAGACATGAGGGAGCGGCGCGTTACTCAGGTAGTCCAACAAAGCCCGCTTGGATGTCCGGCATTTGTTGTTGCGCAGTTGACCGAACCGAAAGCTTCGGTCCGAAGCGAGCCGCTTCTTGAATAAAGTATATATGCGCGCACCCGGCACGCTGCAAAACATTCCTCTGCATGTGAGGCGCGCGTGCCTTTGCAACAGGCGTGCGCGTTTCGCTTCTGCGACCTGTCTGGCATTGCTCTTGTTTATGAAGGAATGACTTGCTCGCATCTTCTCTCTCCTCCCGCACTTAAATAAATGCCATGGTGCTGAATTTGTTCTGTGACCAAGCTTGGAACGCAAATGGCCCGTATAACAAATCAATATTTGCCTTAAAATTGCACTGATTATCCAACAATTGGTTCAGCCCCCCCAACTCCCGCCCAAGCACCATACATTTTTTTGTTTAATGTTTTTGTTCAAACAAACCTATATAGTGGAGCTTGCAACCTTCACGGTTTGGCACGCTCTGGTTCACCTGTTTTTTTTAAAAATGTGTGTGTGTGTGTATGTGTATATATATGTATATATATATGTATATATATATATATATATATATATGTGTGTACATATATGTATATATGTGTGTGTGTATATATATATATATATATGTGTATATATAGCCCACTAGTCACGCCTATATATATATATATATATACGTATATACGTATATATGGAGAAAAAGAAAAAAATATATATATATATTATATATATATATTTTATATATATATATTTATATATATTTTATATATATATATACGTATATAAAAAAAAAATATATATATAATATATATATATATAATATATATATATACATATTTATATATATATATATATATATATACATAAAAATGTATATGTGTATATATATATATATATATATATATATATATACATGTATGTGTGTGTGTGTATATATGTGTATGTGTGTGTACACACATCACATACACGTAGCAGTGATTATTTTGAGTTAATAATATTACACCCTTAATTTGGACTGACCCAGGAAATTGTTTTGCACAAAACAAACAATTTTCATCCAAAACAACCCCGCGTAATTGGTTGGAATAAAAACTGTTTTGGTAAAAAAAAGAAAAAAAAAAAAAAGAGGTCCTGATACTTGTATTTGTATCAAAACAAACCAGAATATTGGGTCGGATTCACCCCAGAAGTGGATTATTCCATTAAAAAAATTTTGTTTTTTTGACCCAAAAGTTTTAAGCATATACCAAAGTGTTTCTTGTAAAACTGTCCGACTGAAGGATGATTTAGTTCAAATGCCAGGCAGTCAAAAACCCAACTATTTTACAAAAACTTTAGACAAACCTTTTCTAGCCTACCCACAAAACGTTAAGAGCTTTTGAAAAATTGTCACCATCCGGCCGCATCTACTCACTTGTATCCCCACTAATGAGGGAATGGATGCAACTTTTGGAACTCGCTACATGCTTGTTGATGACGCATATAATGAACAATCAAAACAAATATAAGTAGAAAAGCAACTGCTTGTTAAATTTAGGGAGGGTGAAAAAATGTTTTCTATTGATTCAAGCTCAGCGCGGCCATCATCCCCAAGTGAATAACTAGATGGGAGTAACTGTAACTTAAAAAAACTTATTCGGCTCAGTGTTCTGAGAGAATGCTCAACATTGCAAAATCGTCATCCTGCGTGAAAATCCGTGTTTATGCGGTGCGATGCATCTCGGGCCATAGGTGCATGCTGGGATTTGCCACGCTGGCTCAGCTCAGCTCCACTCAAGTCCGCCATGATCCTCTTGTAGACAAGTCCACACATAATCTCTGTCTTCTATCCTCTCCTTTTCTACCTTATGTGCATATTTTTCATTTAGCCAACCTCGTACTGTTTTAGTTTCTTTCGTCCATGTTAACCAACGTCTCTCTGTCACAGTCTAGTGTGTGGGTCTAGAAAAAGCCCACTAGTCACGCCTATTTTGTGGGGTGATCCAGCTCAGAGGCATCGATGGCTTAAATGGCTCAGTCCTAATATGGTTCGGCATCATACTTAGTGCACACCTTCATTAATTTGCATATCTGGCGCTTGCACTTTGTCATTGCAATAAATTCATTTACTGCCAGCCGTTTTCAAAGAGCAGCTCTCCACAGATTGCCAGCTGCAGCTGGCTTTGAAGCATTTGGACTGATCTTTCAGGACTCGCAAAATATCGTGTTCTGTGGCAATATAAGCAGCACTGAACCTAGCACAAGAATGAGTAGACTGTTCTGTCACTAGAGAGATACAAATGTTTGTTTCTTGCTTTTGTCATTCTTCAATAATCAACAGTAGAGCGTGGATTGGTTTCACAAGGAAAATAATTTATGACAATAAAAAGCCGACCAAAAAAGACTGTGAAAGAGATTTTTATGGTGAAATAACAATTGACTGTATTTACATATATACAATTAAGAAACATACTGGCTCACCGCATGGCTCGGCTGTGCCTTTTCTGCATGCCGTGTTCAATCCATGAACATGGCCATCGTTTCCCACCGATTATTCACAGACATTTGCTATTCACGGTTGGGCTCCTTGTATCTCGCACATAATGGGGGTTCTCTGTATTTATTGTGTGTACTCTAATTTCGATTGAGTTGATAGTTCTACCAGACTTTAACGTCAAAATAATGTATTGTCATGCCCAGTTATAGTGAAATAAATTTAGCCATTAGCACATGTATTAATTAGACCATCCTGTTTATATATACATAATACAAGTTGTGGGATCTTAAATTGGTCTCTTCAAAATAGTTGGTGGGAAAAACTTCAGTTTAGAGTTTACCACAAAACTTAATATATTTTGCAAATAACTGTTGGTTGCTACATGGCCTTGTAACTCAGGGAGTCATTGAAGGTTGTTTTCCAATATAAAATTCAAACACCAATTAATTCATGTTTGGTGCTTAACACTAACTGCAGCTGTTGACTTTCCAAATGGTGTACAATTCTTCGGACATAATTAGAATATTTAATCATTATTTAATGACCGTTTATAGTAAAGCAGAAGCAGCCAGATTGTCTGAGACTGGTGGTGGTGTTTGAACTCTTACGGGTTTATCAATTGACCAAGTCGTGGGGCCATTAGCTGCCAAGAAAAGCTATTTAAATAATATGAAAATATTTTTGGGTGGATTCTCCGTGCCAAGAAACTATGTTGAAATGAGTGGAGGAGCTTATTTTAGTCAGATCATAGGTTTCTTTAGTTTTGCTGCCCTCTACTGGCATCTGTTGGGCACTAGCTAGGCAACCTTTTTTGAGGAAGGGGATGTCAATTATTCGAATAGCAGCCAAGCGCTTTATGTTCTGCTTGGTTACAGACTACTAAAATTGAGTATAGTCAGCCATCCTATTCTTTTCATTGCAAAAACATAGACCGATTTTGCTATTTTATGATCATGATCCTACATATTGTTGCTTTAGGGGGCTGAAGCGTTTCAGGTATGTGAGGATGATGGAGGAAGTGAGACTAGGTGGAAAATAAATGTTTACAGCCCATGTCATAATGTTTACTTTATATGGCTGCTCTGGTGTGTGTGTGTGTGTTTGTCTGTTTGTCTCAGACTGTCTTAGAAGAACAGTCGGGCTGCTGCCGTTTTCCTCCCTTCATGGCCAGTGAGAACATGTGCCTAGCAGGCGTTCACTGTCTAGTTAGTCAGAAAAAAAAAATCACTGCAAGCAATTTTGTACTTATTTATTGTGACGTCATTAAGCTTCAAGGAGGATGTCATCACTCCCATCGTAAAAGTGACACACTTGGTCGTTGCAAAGTGTTGCCTCACTTTGTCAATTTGAGTCCCCTGAACTGCAGCACCCCCAGTTCAAGGTTTGTCATAAAAGACTATCTTGGGGTAGTGTGAATTCCATGAGCAGAACATCTTAAAATTGTTTGTGGCTGCTATGGTCATTTATTTTTCTTGAAGGGAGGGGGGATTAAAACTGTATAGATACAATTTGAAAGAGAAACTGTAGGCAGGGGAAATATTTAGCAGAGGAGATATTTCAAAATTGGTATGTTCAAATGTGTATTGGAAGTCTCACCTTAATGACCAGCAAAACAAAATTTTAGGCAAATGTACGTACTTCAAAGTTAAATACAACTGCCCTCTAGTTCACAACCGTACTGTACTTGAAAATTAAAAGACTACAAAAACAGGCTGTATGCATAGCTAGCTTCATTGTAATGTTTGTTTGTTTTTTCTGTTGTATTTGACTTCTGTTTTGTTGGCAGTCCTGGTGCACCGTCAAAAGTGAAACTGAAAGTATGTTTCATCTTTCTCCATTCAGCTACTTCTAGCCTGTATAGTCTATTTCTATGTTTAAAATGTCAAAAGGTGAGTTTAATGACTAACGGCCCTTTGAATAAAATACTAGTGCACATATTTGTGATATTAAAACTTTGCTCAAGTGTGTTCAACAATTTAGGCTATCATCCGAGCTCATACAATTAATAAGTGACAGCCTGGTGATTTGGTTGTTCCATAATTTAACTGCAGAATTTCGTTTTGTGACATATTCATTGTGTATATACAACAAATGCATGGTGTTGCTGCTTTATTCTATTTTTAAATGCTTTGTAACCATCTTATGGCATCTGTATGGAACCACAAGCCCCTTCTAGGGTGAGTGTCAGTTATTTGTGGATATTTGCCACAGGGCTATCCCTGTCCCTATCCCCGCAAATAGCAGCGCATAATGGTGCTCCCTGGAGGAATTGTGCCATTCAAGAAGCAGTGGCTTTATATTCAAGTTAAGAATCAACAGAACATGCCAAAGTGTCAAGGGAAAAAAATAGAAGATGCTCTCTGATCAGAATACACTTGACTGTCTCCATCTAAAACAAAAATGGATTAGGCAGTACACCGGTGTGAGGCTCATCATCCCGCAGTGTTGAATTCCTGAAAGAAGGTTTTATTAATACCACAACAGATGAAAAAGAAAAATCCACCTTTTAAGGTCACGAGTGGGCACGCTTTCAAGCTGCGCTCAGCATGAAGCTCTCGTCCCAGCCCCTGCTTTTGATTTATTTTCCATTCAGCTCAGCTCAGCTCAGTTCAACACGGACATGATAAACAAAGGCTGCAGCAAATTTTGACAGTCTCCAACTATTTGTAGGATAAATGCACCACATCATCTTCTTTGGGGGATATTTGACAGGCAGAAGATTCCCGAAGCCTGCCTTATAATATGAAGAGCATCTTGTTACCATGATGAGCAGAGATCTCCTACATTAGTAGACCGCATAACTGTTTGGTGGGCACACTTTTCGTTACCATGGCAAGTCGACAACAACGACGCACTATTTGTGTTATTGGAAACCTCCGGAGACTCTGAGATGTTCCCCCCTCCTCATCTATACTGCTAATGGGGGGGGGGGGGGGGGGGGAAGCCCTAGCTAATTTTACGATACCCCCTATAAAGATTTGATTATACTTCATGTTCAACTGTGGAGGAAGCATGTCATCATCAAGCTAGGAAATTAATCAGTGTCAATTAGTGTGGTGGATTTATTCCCGCAGCCCACATAGCGTGCTTATTGACGCATTTTTTGGGGGAAAAAAAATCGCTCTTCTTTAATTATTTGATAATCGATGTGTTGTCAGCCCCCAACTATTCGTAAAATACGACATGAAAATGTGAATATTGCCTAATGTATCCCATTATACACCAAGCCCCCCCTCGAAGGTATGCAAATGTTTATATTGACAATTAAACGGTAAATATAGTCCAATGATCCCGGTACACTGCGATGTAATTTTCAAACTTCTAAAATGTTCCTAAAAATGAATGCATACAGATGATTTGATTATGAAAAATTAGCAAAAGAGTCTTTTAACAATCCAGGCTGAATTTGATAATTTCTTCGAGCTGTAGCGTACTTCTTTGACACCAATTACTACTTTTTTTTTTTTATTTACTCTGGCGTCACCTTGCGGCATGTTAGGGAGTGACGGAAAAAGCAAAAAAAAAACACTAATTGGAGATTTCTTGAATTGGTGGTGGCTCACTGGAGAGTAATTCCTGCTCCTCGTGCACTGTTGGACAGCTAAGATGGGATCACTGTACAGAAGGAGTGCAAAGGTTAAATACTCAAATGGTTACAGCGTGCTGTCCTGCATAATCTGATGTTTTAAGTGGCCTCGATGGTCACCGCCTGCCTGCCTGTTCCCCTCTTTGATTATGTGGCACTCCAAAAATTCGGGCGCCTCCATGTTTTCCTGTCTTGAGGAGCCCAATTAGACATTTCCTCTCCTTTGAATTTTAGCACTGATGTGACGGACCAATTTGTTTCTAGATAATCATCTGTCAAGCCCACTCTGAGTATGACTTATTTGCTTTTTACGATTGCCAGAACACAGAAACAATTTGAACAACTTTTGCCAAATTTGGACAACGCTTTACAGTCTGCCGTGACACTGGATTGTGTTTCTTGATTTTGACAATACGCATAATCTGAGTAAATTGAGTTAGAAGGAACCATATTATGGATTGTGAGGATTACTTAGGTTTTTTGTTACATTTAACCTACAACACATTGAACAATATTGTTTAGGTGTTTTTAACAAACACTCTGAGTCAGGTCATAATAAAGAACCAATATTTTAATCTTCTGCATCTTAAGCCTCAATTTAAATACTTTAAGCAATACTCAATTTAAACTGTAGATTGACAAAAGTTGTATACTGATAGAAGAAGAGCTCTTTTAGTTGTAGTGAGAAATAATCGCACACAGCAGACATATTAGTGTTATTGATTACTCCTGCCGTAAAGCGCTTTGACGCCGCCAAAACACTTGAAAGAGGATCGAGCCGATCCTGTGATTTAATCAAATTCTGTCCGATACTCAGAGCCGATACCGATGCAGAGTATCAAATCAAGACATCCCTATTATTTACTACAAATAATGTATTTTATATCGAGAGCCAAATGATATAAAAGGGCCAGATGTCACATGCGTGAGTGTTGAGATGAGCTCATTGTCTACATTTACTCCCTTGCCTTGTTCACATGTGATAGCACATCTTCTTGTCACTGCGGGAACAAGAATAATTAATCATGAGTCACACTTTAAAAGTGCCCTTTTATGTTTGGGGGAAATGTTGTAGCTTCCTGTATTTGCAAGGTAGTTGTTAAAGTTGCTAACATGCCAATTTGTTGGGGTGAGGAAGTAAACATCAGAAACGGACAACAACAATTGTCAGGGCCAGTGAAAGCAAACTGCAGATGTGAATCCACCTGAATTTTGCTGGTCTTGTATTTCATTTGCTCCTCTGTACAATTTGTAATTTTCAGTTAAGAAAACCGGGAATAGCATGGAAAGATGGTGAAATTTGATTACAAAATGTGTCATATGGTGGTTTTGACACTGTAAGCAAATATTCAAGTTGAAAAAAAAAAAGAGAACATATGGCTAGAGATGCCTCTGCACTGGTTCACTCATTCTACTGAGGAAATTTCAGCATATTCGTAAAGATGCTGATAACTTTTTTTTTTAAATCCGTTTTGCAAACATGGTGACATTACACAGGGATTATTTTCACTTTGACAAGGATGGACCATTCCAAGTGTTTATCTCTTGCGTGGCTTTTAGAGCGTACGAGTAAATAATCCCCCACATTATCCCCACAGACGTTGCACTCCAGAATACACATGGATTTTCTTTTATTTTTATTTGCAGCATTGAATTATTTTGTGGTGAAGTGCTTTAAACACAAAGTTGCATTCCTTAGACCCTGACGGCATATTTAACAAAATAATTTAGCCTCGCTTTTTTATTTCCTCCTTGCAAAGGCCTAGCATCGCCCCCACTTATGGGAACGAAAGCGGTGGAGTGAACTCACAAATATTTAGTTGCAGATTTTTTACTTGATCTTAAATCCATCCTCGCAGAGATACTCTCTTTTTTGCTGTTTTTGTGATCAGGCCAAATTGGGAACAATATTGCTTTTAGTGCCATCTGGTGGCATCTTGGTGCCAAGGCAACAATTTGTGACAGCAAAGTGAAATCACGGTGACCCATATTTTAAAAATCGGCTTTTGGGATTGTCAAAAAATAAATAAATAAGATGAGCTTTTCAAAAATATATCAAGCATTGTGCTATGCTACTCATTAGATGATTAGTACTCATTCCATCATATGAATAGGAAGGTACACGCCCCCTTTGAGATGTGTGTGCCTACAGCTTCACTAAGCTAGGTGGGTCAAAGTCACAAATTTTGTGTGTATGCATGCCAACAAAACAAGCACTTTTTAATCATTTTTTCCCTCCTTAAAATGTATTTGTGTATAGCCACTTTAAATGACTGTGGTATGTATCGTCTTAATAATCATGTTGAGTAGAGTAGCTTCGAATTTTCAGGTTTGGCTTAACTTGAGCTTTCAAAACGTGTCTGTGACAACAGTGTCATATTTTGATTTTACTTGCTTTTGTGTGGGCAGCAAGTCCTCCTTGTACTGCCGTCTTTTCTACCCTATTTTACATCTGGTTTTCCAATTAAACAAAATAAATAGAGAAAGGGCACCACGTACAGATAGAGGCAGAGGAGATGGGAGTCTGGGCTTTTTGCTGAGCTCCACCCCTCCACAAATCCTCTCTGATCCCTCAAGCCAATTAGGGCAGAGAGAAGTGAAAATCAGGAAGCAAATTGCTCTTTTGGTGAAAGAAGGGTCAGCATGTGCCTGTTCAAATCAGGTGTCGGACTACTGTGCACTTTTGGCCAATATTATTGGCAGCCTTGATTTTTGAAAGTTACGATTTTTTTTAAAAATATTTACAAGGTTCCACCATCAATGCGCTATTTGTTCGATTATTCCAAATTGGAAATGTAAACTAATTTATGGAAAAACACATAATGCAATAAATACATGTCTAGCGAAAGATAAAGCAAGATGGATGAAGCAACATGCTGCTGTCTGATTGTTTTTTAAATTAGCCACTTTGCCTCAATTTTAAAACCCCATCCTTATTACTCTTTCAATACAAACCCTACAAAATTAGTATTGCATGCATGCGTGATGATTTATTTCTACACTTATGTATAAATGTCACAAATTCTCATATTGCAAGTTACAGTTGTGATTATCTCAGGCTGGTTCATGAATAAATTTATTATTTGGGCTATAATCATTGGCATTATGCAGTACCAATGCTATTTTATAGTTGTTTTTTTTAACTTGTTTTATAGTATTATAACAACTACTACTACGTATTACTAACAAAATGTACGAAATGCAGATTATAATCATGACAATAACAGCCCATTAAGTATGAGGTGCCATTAAAAATTGCACATTATCCAGTGGACCCCTGGAGTTGATTTATAAACAATAGCAGATAAATAAAACATGTGCCCTGGGACTAAGGGTTGACTTTTGAAAAGATATACTTGTGCTACAGCATCTGTGAGGGTGCTTACATAATATCAGGACCAAAAGAAATCGGTGCGGCTAGAGTTTGTGTTGGAACAGTTTATAATGATGATGATTATAGTGTATCGATTTCTATCTGCTGCAAATCGATTATGGATGAATGGATATTCCTTCCTGATGATGCAGCATAGTTTTCAAACATTTTAAGCCAAGTACCACCTCAGTAAGGACTTAACTCCCCTGGGATTTCCATTGTGACTAAAATTAAAATACAGTAGTGTAGCAGGCCCAAGTGTTTTTAAAGATAGAGACCTTTATTCTTGAACATTGGTTTAATATCATTGTAAGCCGCTGTAACATTATGCATCACGTGAACATGATTTGAAAGGAATGCACAAATGAACTTTTTGGATTTTTTTTTTTTTTTGCACCAGAGTAAAATATACCTCTGCAAATCTTTTTGAAAGCAATATAATATATGCTACCACATTTTTTAATTATCAGCAGCAGAGCTGTGAAAAAGCTCTCTGGTATTTCCAAAAACCCATTACCATTTTAATCATTCAATAGATAAAATTGTGAGGGTATGTTGCAAGCAACAGAAAAACTCCAATTAGCCATATTCGCCCTATTTTACCTGAGATTATGATTATGTGCGTTCTACATGTTGAATTTTAAATAGATTCTTTTTCCAGCTTCACTTTTTGTTTTTGAAAGCATTTTGCCTTTATGATACATACATTTGGTATCAGTATGATTAATCTTTATTTAAAGAATATACTACAAGCAGTCTTCCAGTCAGCAGGATATGGAGGAAATAAACAGAGCTCCGACTGGATAACAAAGAGGTTTGATAGAAAGAGAAATTTGATGCGGGAATGTGATCTGATTGAAGAGCTTGGACATACATTGCAGGAGTTGCTAGACAAACCTTTTAGCCGGACAGAGCTATCTTGGTCGGAATTGAATTCTGACCCTGGTGATATGACGAGATAGCGCATTGCCCTGCTTCTAGTCCTTTATACGTACATGGTGTAAAATATTTTGCAGAGTTCATAGCCACTTTTTATTTTTAGATATACTGACTCAAACGGTGGCTGTATAATCAAAGTATATTTGTCTTTCAAACAGTTACATTAACACCAAATTACATATTGCTGATTTAAACAGGGCACATCCTCTCATCGGCAACATTTTTCCAATTTGATAAAGGCATAAAAAATTGTCAGGGGAAAAAAAAACCTTTATTGGCTTACTCACTGATAAAGCACAGGAAGAGGTAGACCTGCTTGTTTCCTAAGGAAGTAATTAAAGGAAAGTCTAATTTTATGAAGACGTAAACTGCTGTGGGAAAGTGTTGGTAGGATATTGGATCGAGGGATTCAGATAGGATATGGCCTGAAATGGACTTTTAAGATGTAAACATGTCCAATTTCAAACTCATTTTCAGCAGTGGCATCTAGGAAATGTGATTTGGACTCAATTTACATAAAGACTGATCATCGAACCGGATGGATGTCTTAATCGTGTTCTACAGTTCATGACGGCGCTTTGCTTTGACTCAAAAGGGTTGCAAGCCGAAATACTGGGAATAGCATGACAAATCACCACCTAAAATGGTAGTTGGACAAAGTTATTTTGTTCCAAGACCAAGCTTGCAATTTGTGTATATGCTTTGCTGGAGCTACTGTATATCAAATTAATGTTGCCCATTGAAATGAATGGACACAGCATTAATGTGTTCCATCCCCCCAAAACATACTTTTTTATGCTTTTATTAAATAAAAATAAAACTGCAATTTTCTAAAATCATAGTCAAAAAGAGTGTAAGCAGATAAATGGTTGAAAATAACTTCTTTATGGGCCTCTTATCGCTTAAAACAAGGAAGATAGGAAATGCAGACAGAACATTTTACTTAATAGATTTTTTTTATTGTTGAGTTTTTCAGCAGGGTTCATTCAAAAATAGTCAAACATTCACCAACAGTTTTAATGTTTTTTCTTGTCATAAGTACCTGGAAAACTGTTGGCAACCATCAAAACTGTTGGTGAATGTCAATTGCCTTTGTGACCTTGAATAACTCGGACAAAAAAAATCAATATCCGCTACCCTTGCAAACGTTTGCCGCTCATTGGCGTATGGGCTTTAGCAGATGCTTGCTTTGTCAAGACTTCAGGCTTTTCATCACTTTTGGTAAAGAATCATCAGTCCAGAAAATTTCATCCCAGAATATTTGAGGCTCTAATCTGTCCTTTTTTCCGGTGCCAGCCTGGCTTCCAACACCCTTAAAAATGCTGCGTTGAAAACAACCCAGCATAACTTTCTGGGTTATTTTGCCAACCCATTCTTTGTTGTTTTTATTGCAAGTATAATATAAGGTGGAATAGTAATACAAGTTGTCTCATGACGTTCATTTTTGCAATTTTGTTTTTGGACGCTAATTTGGCAGTGGTCTTAATCTTTGCAGAAGTGTAATGGTTAAGATGGAACAGGTAGAAGTGGGGGAAAGCGCCTTAAATAGCTTTGCATTATGGTTGTCATTTGTTTTGTTTTGCTGTATGCCTATATGACATTCATTCATTCATTCATTCATTCATTCATTCATTCATTCATTCATTCATTCATTCATTCATTCATTCATTCATTCATTCATTCATTCATTTATTTGTGTGTGTGTCCATATATATCTACATATATATATATATACATACATATATGTATACATACATATATATATCCATATATATATTAATACATACTCATTTACACACTACTGTAACTTCACAATAATCACAAATAACAATTTAACAATTTAATATTTAACATGAAATGACCATTTCAGGGTGTCTACATGTGCTCTTCAATTGGCTGGCGACCAGTTCAGGGTTTACCCTGTCTACCACCCAAAGGTTTGGAAGATGAATGAATGTATTCGTATTGTTGCTTGAAAATATGTATTCCATCCAAATTCCCCTGTTTCTTCTTCACCTCTCTGTCCCTCTTCCCTCCCATCACTTCCACCTCTAGCACATTTCTCTGTAACAATTCCATCTGATTGGATTTTGGTCTCATGATTTCATCCGTGGCTTACGGCCGTGACCGTTGCCAGGCAACTGATGCCCAATCCGTGACAAACGTGACAGTTTGAAGTGGTGCCACGTGGACCGCAAACGGATCACTTGTTTGCCCTCATGGGACTTCTGCTTACACTTTGCTGAGCTCCATTAGGGTGGTGACAGCCCATGTGAGACTGACTCCTTTAGACATGAGACTGACTCCTTTAGACATGAGAAACTCAGCCACTGTAGTATTCTGAAATATTTAAATGATACCATCTGCATATAATATATATAAATATTGTTATATTGTATTGCATTTTATTGCATACATAGTCGTTTTTCATTCCAGTGACTAGTAAGTAAACTAAAATGCAGACTGTTGTGTTTCTTGCTCCAAAGTTCTTACTAATGTGCTATCTTAATAGTGTGGTATTTGTAGTAGTTCAATTTGCTGGTACCATTTAAAGACCACTGTTTATGTGGAAATGAGGCACTAATTCCCACTCAGTGATTTGATTGTGAGCGAGAATGGTTCTTTGTCTGGCGTCCAGTTTTGAGAGAGAAAGGCCTCTCCTTCAAAGTCAGCTGGGATGGGCTCAAGTGCCCTGTCAACTTGAACAGGACAAGCGATGGATAGATGGGTGGAAGTGACGGCCGGTGGGACGGACGGATGGATGGGAATAAAAATGTAACTTTAATTTACTTGTGGTGGCATCGCTCAGAGGTAAAGTGGTTGTCTCCCAAGCCAGAGGTTGGGCGTTTGATCCCCAGCCGTTGTTACCATGGTGAAGTGTCCTTGAGCAAGACACTGAAGGCCCAGTTGCTCCTGATGATGTGGCATCAGTAGATGAACAGCGCTTTGAGTACCAAAGGTAGAATATATTGTGCTATATAGTATGTATTCTACCCTCTGTAGAGCTTCAGAGTGAGGACAGCACAATAAGTGACAGACCATTTAATTTGTCTTTTTTTCTTCATATTTTGCAAACTGTATTGATTTTGCAATGACTGCAATCTATATGAAAATATTCATGAGTGGACCGGCAAAATGTTTGTTAGTAATGTGATGATTGATGAGCTGACAATGCAATTAACCCTGAGCTAGATTGGAGAAGCCTGTCATACTGAGGACACTATTTGTGTGCGTGTGTGTGTGTGTATGTGTGTGTGTGTGTGTGTGTGTGTGTGTGTGTGTGTGTGTGTGTGTGCGTGCGTGCTCGCGGCCCCTGTGTAGTTTGCATTGATAATATCCTTGTATCTATTTCTACCTGCCTTGTTACAATCCCTGCTGATGTACTTTATTGTGGTCCTCTCACTGTCAGATGAAAGAGAAGATGTGCAGAAGAAGACTTTCACAAAATGGGTCAACTCACAGCTCTCTAAGGTACGACAGTTTCCGCCTTAATGCTTCATGATTATAATGTGAAATAATATTTAAGTCATTTTAAGTTAATCAGACTTTCAGGATGCAAAACTGTTAGGAAGCATTGATAATTGTGTGAATATTTTCATTTCCTGGAGCGGAACGAGACTCGACTCCCAAGACAATCCCAATGAAGGACTGTGGTCATTTCTCTCTCTTTATTTTCGTTTGCATTTTTCCAGTACACTCGCCACTGTAGCTCCCCAAAGTTGCTTGAGCTGTAACGATTAAACAAATAACTTGAATAACGCCATTACAAAATATTGGAAGCAAAATCTTTTATTCAACAGTCGCACGCAGAAGTCAGTTGACAAATAAGTCGCCGCAATCGTGCTAATTCTCTAGAATAACATTGTAAAAGACTGGGAATGTCCAAATTATGGAATCATTTCGCATTTGACAAGATAAATTGAAATGTATAACGCAGCAGCATGTCTATGAGGTACCAATATTATCTAATCTATTGTAGCCTACCATGGCTAGTTGGAATCTATTGTAATGCCCTTGAAATTGGTCAAGGATGGACACGCTTTATTGAACAAACAATTAAAAAAAAAAAAAAACACTTGCATACTATCTGAGATGCCCATAGCTACAAATCACACTCAGTCACGCAACATGCAGACTAGCTAACAGATTTGCTAGTCAGCAGCCAGCCAACTCTACTTTCTCATTTGTTGATGCCCATGTCCATATCCAATTTTCTTTTTGACAAAACCCAGTCTCTCTCTCCCTGGTCCACCGATGTTGGAAACCACCATGGTAGGATCACCATGGCAACACCTGTGATTTTCATTTTTCTATTCTTCCGACTTTATTGATCTCCAAAGGAGGTCAATGAGGCTAACCCTGAATTCAATGCATACAGACTGGGTTCAATTCTCACACAATGACACTGAGTCATTGACACCACTCAGTAACATGACATTCCCTTTATCGCATTGTCAGCTGGCAAAGAAAAGCAACGAATGGATTCAAAACTTAAGGTGTTTGTTTTTTTAACCATGTGCACAGTGAGCATGAAATAACCACAAACACGAAAGTTGTATCATGAATGTTTCATGTATCTTTAATTTGACTTAATGTCACTAATTCCATACACGTTCCAGACAGGGAAACCACCTGTGGAGGATCTCTTCTCAGACCTGTGCGATGGACGACGCTTGTTGGAGCTCTTGCAGGGTCTAGTTGGAAATGAGCTGGTACAATTTCACATTGTAGATGTTGATGTTGAGAAGACTTTTCATTGCATGGGTGGCTGAAGTCCTGCGTGTCGGTGTGTATTTGTAGGTGAGGTTGGAAAAGGGCACCTCACGGGTACACTCGCTCAACAATGTCAACCGAGCTCTCCAGATCTTGCAGAAGAACAATGTAAGTAACCAAATTCCTCTTTGTAGTAGATATTTTATTGTGTCTGCAGGCTTGTAAAAATAAGAATTGTGTAGTGAAACAGTGTAGTTTACTGTGGAATAATGTGACAAACTTTGAGCTTCTAACTAGGGCTGAACTATTAAGCAGATTCAAATCGACATCATTATGTAGTAGAATGCAATTTTCAAATCGTAAAGGCTTCGTTTTAATCAGTTGGTAGCCTTCATTTTATAAACTATTTGATTAGATAGTGTCTAGATAAGGCCAGTGCCTTAAAATTTAATTCCACGTTTACATATTATTTCATGAAAAACAAAATGTTGAAGCGATAAAGTGAAAAATTGCAAATTAGGTTAAGTGAAAAACTGTTCTTAGATGTGCAGATGAATGTTTTTTGTTAGTTAGTTAGTTAGTTAGTTAGTGGCTAAGTTGGCTGGTTAGTTAGTTGTTTAGTTAGTTGGTTAGTTGGTCGGGTGGTTAGTTAGTTAGTTAGTTAGTTAGTTAGTTAGTTAGTTAGTTAGTTAGTTAGTTAGTTAGTTAGTTAGTTTTTGTTTGTTTTCTACTCTGCGATTTAAGTAATTTCACCTTTCTGTAGGTTGAGTTGGTGAACATTGGCGCAACGGACATCGTTGATGGCAATCACAAACTCATTCTTGGCCTCATCTGGAGCATCATTCTCCACTGGCAGGTGTGTGTGTTTGACAGTTTTTTGCTGCTTCAGTTATGAATAATTACTAAATATAAATAATTGCTTACATTAGCACAACTAACTCTAGGCTGAAGCTAGCTCGTAGCCCATTTGCGTTAGCTGATTGATGGAAAACTTGAACCCAACTGTGAAATTTACGTCATTGTGGTTGTTGAGTAACATATTTGTGAGTTCTTGAATATATCATTCTGTTTGGATCACCGACCTCATGCGTTTTTAAAATTACCGATAGACAATTTGAAGGATGGGTCCTTCAAAAGCTCCTCTCATGTAACCTCTGTGGACTGCAAAAAACGTGCAGCCGAACTTGTGCCCTTTGGAGGACCCAGCCTGTGAATTTGGGCACAGCCCGAGTGGTCTGAATCAGGTTGAGTAATACAAAAAATGGAAGTATTGATTTTGGGGTTACAACGCCACCTGTTGCCTTGGCATATGCTTGACTGCCTACAAATTCAGTTTCAGTTTGTCCTGTGAGAGTGAGTGTGAGAGAGCGTGTACGCTGTAGCCGTCTTTGTCTAAGCAACCTTTTGATTAAAGTGGAAATGAATACAGTGACCTACTCTCAAATTAGCACCAATTCCTCTTCTTTGCCTACCTAGACCGTGGTCAGTGGAGAATGGCCGACAAACCGTGTGTACATCCAATTGTGTTTGAGCGTGTGGGGGAGACCCTTGACTGCAAACTCTATTAATAGATTTAGTTGGTTGGTGTGCTGAGGGATAGCGGGAGGGTGGTCGCCCGACATATGGCATAGAATTGTGTAATAGCATTTGTCTTTGGGCCTTTGTTGTGGTTGTTTACACTTTTCAGAGTGAGTGTAAAGCAGTGCTTCTCAATTATTTCCTGTGACGCCCCCCCTAGGAAGAAGAAAACATTTTGCGCCCGCCCCCCCCCATGTTATTAACATTAAAGGAAAAACAAAAAATAAATAAAAAAGAAAGATCAACTTACAATAAAGAATAACTTTATTAATAACAGTGTTTTTTAGTCTGTAACAGAACAGATTCAAAGTGCTGCTGTAGCGCAAATACTCTTCCAGTGATACCGCCACCCCCACCTACTGCAGTGGATGTGTAATTACCCTTTAATCTAATACAGCCAAAAGAAAAACATGTTCCCGCGCCCCCCTTGGTATCGCACTACGCCCCCCCAGGGGGGCCCGCCCCACTATTTGAGAAGCACTGGTGTAAAGGCACATACCAAATATGCAGTTGCTCTAAAAGTAACACACGTCCGGCTGGGGAAAAGCCTCCTCCTTGGATCTGAACAAGTGACCCAAATATGTCACTTGCACAACTGACCAACCAACCACACACATATACAGGAGATGCATGCATATACACAAGAGTTACACTGCTGTCCTTTCCTTTCCTTTATGCACAAATAATGAGATACACAAGTGTAGACCGCACTAAGTGCATTGTATTGTGTGTTTGAACGAAATACATGTTTTATTTTGTCAATGCCATTATACTGTATATAAACAAACAAACATAATCTAGAAGTGCCAGACTCCATAGGCAGACCATTAGCACTTAAGTTACAGTGTTGTTACCTTTTAATTAATGGATGTCGAAACACAAACAGTAGAGCAACATGTTGGAAAATGTAAAGATAGCTTCCTGTCTCCCCCAATGTATTTTTGATGGTAATTTCATAAATGTTTTCATTTGGTTTTAGATTTTTACCATCTGTTGTAATTTATATTTATGTCACCTCAAAGAAAAAATTGTACCTGTTGCTGAACACAAGCCTTAATTCACAAATGTTGCTAAATGTATTACTAAATTAAATACTATATTATTATTATTATTATTATTATTATGAAAACCTGAAAAAATGAGGGCAGGTTCAGAATCAGCGCACACACAAAATTAAAATAGTAAAGCTTGTTGGACCAGTGTAATGTAAGATCAGACATCTTTTCTTGATCTTCTGCAAAGAACAACTAAAAGTCATAATTCAGAAGCCAAGAGAGGAGCTGATCCTTTAGTACAGCACTTTATAGTGCATTTGTCTTATGTTGTCCACTCGTAGCTGAGGGGCATACAGAAAACTAGACATTTTTCATGACGAGGGCGATCCATAACTGTAAGTAAAGTGGTTTTACAAGGTACGGCAATTAGCAGCCTCAGCAGTGGAGGGAACAGATACTCCAAATCCCCTGGCCCTCTCTGGATGGAAGCAAATTCTGCTGCAGGTGTGTAGTTGAAGACTCGGTGGGAAACTCTGCCAGACGTTCCCGTTGCAGCCTCACTTTGCTCACTTTAGGCCTGCCAGGTCTGTCTGGCATCCTCCCTTGCCATCTAATCCAGCTCCTCAGTCAGGATTGGTTGAAAGGATCATTCCAGGGGTGGGCAATTAATTTTTTCAAGCGGCCATGTGAGAAACAAGGATAGTTGTCGAGGGCCGCGCCAAGAGTCACTCCTCAATTGAGGTTAGTGTCTTCATGGGTACCCTTTAATTTTTTTTGTGCATTTTCAGGTAAAGGATGTGATGAAGGAGGTGATGGCTGGCCTACAGCAGACCAACAGTGAGAAGATTCTCCTGAGCTGGGTTCGTCAGAACACAAGCCAGTACCCTCAGGTCAGTATCATTCATAGCAACCGCTTGGTTCTGTGAAAAAAAGCGAAGAAATGTTTCACCCGGTTCGCTAACGTGTTGTTGTTTGTTTTACGGTATATCATTCACTACACATAACGGACAAGTGATCAGAAAACAAGTTCGCCTGATTTCATTTAGTTGGCCTTAGAAAGATAGTTATTGGAAATGTCAGAATTAAAGTTTACATTTAATAAAAGTGTAAGTTGCCAAAAATAATGAAGTGCAGAAAATTCTGCTTAATTACAGCAATCAAGCATTTGTACACCATCAAAAAATGTGTACACCATTTGTTGTTGTGTGTCCGGAGTGCTTGCCCACTCATTGTTTTGTGCAACATAACAAATTAGTTTGACAAATGAGGTCATTTTTGCCCATTGTCTGTGTCGTCAGGTCAATGTGGTAAACTTCTCCAGCAGCTGGAATGATGGGCTGGCGTTCAATGCCCTCCTGCACAGCCACAGGTTGAGTAGCATTTCTAAGTGGGTCTGCTAGAGACCCTTTGCCCTTGTTTTTTCATATATCATTCATTTAAGGGTCTTTTCCATGTTGGTCATCGTATTTCATTTTGCTATACGTGGGCTATCAAATTCATTATTAAACCTTGGGCAGATTATCAAATAAAATCACTATTCGTTGTTGTTGTCCCCCCACCCCCCGCCCGCCCCCCTTTCCAACTCAAGACCAGAACTGTTTGATTGGAGCTCTGTGGAGGCCAAAGAGTCGGCGATTGACCGACTGGAACACGCTTTTAGTAAGGCAGAGCAACATCTGGGCATCGACAGACTGTTGGATCCAGAAGGTAACTAACAACGGCACGCACATGCACACTCCAATGAAGCTACATTCAATTGGTGCTGCTGTAATCAGTTTAAGTTTCTGGCCATGTCTTACAATTGTGAAAAATAAAGGTAACCCAATCTGCTCAAAATTCACAGCTACCCAGAGAGCAGGTTAGCAAAATAACGCAGCATTTTTTTGTCTTTTCAGTTCACAGTGAAAATAACAACTGTCCCTTAATTTTGATTTAAAAAGGAATCAAAGTTGACTCCTTAACAAATTCCCTCTCTGCAGCACAAGTGGCTTCCAAACACTGCTCTGATCATTTTTATACATCACCAGGACAATTTGCTAGTAACCAAGGGCACAATCATCTGTGGTTTCAACATTCTAGCCAGCAACTTAAGTGAAAAACGAAAAGGATAGAAAGAGTAGAGGCCAAAGTAATAAAAATGAGGGGCATGTTTCAAAATGTATCATTACCCCAGAGAGTCCACTTTGGATCGATGCTTTGCATTAAAATCTGTTTAAAAACAAAACACTATAAAAACATCAGACTTCTGCAGGGCTGACTTTAAAGCCATAAAGATACTCTAGTAAGCAACTGGAAAGCTTTCATGTTACAAATACAATTTTAAAATGAAAATGTAATTACACAAGGACGCCTCAAATGCGCTTGTTAATGAACGATATAATAGTGAGTGCAAATTTTAACACAAAGACGTTTGTGAAGAAATTCAGTTGGGTTTTTTTTTTTTTTACGTCAGTCATTATTTGGTATGAAAACAGTGACGGAAGAATTGTGCAACCAAGAAGCAGAGCATTTCAAAATTATAACTTGTCCTTTCCCTTGTCATTGTTCAGATGTGGCAGTGCCTCATCCCGACAAGAAGAGCGTCATCATGTACGTGACGTCGCTCTTCCAGGTGCTTCCGCAGAGCGTTACCATGGAGGCTATCCAGGAAGTGGAGACGCTGCCGCGGCCCGCTAGTTCTGCCAGCAGTTCCCATGTAGTGACTGGCGATCACTACCAGATCCAGACCCAACAGCGCTTCTCCCAACAGGTCTCGCTCACGCACACGCATGCACATGGTCCCCCTCTTTCCATTTGAGGATGTCCCACTTCACTAATCCATCACCTTTATACTCAGGAAAGTTGGTGGTCATCTTGGAAAGGTCGGTATGATTAATCGGGCCCAATTAGGACATTAGGTGTGCTCACATTTATCGAATGATTAATTGATTGACTCTATTTGAGCATCATGTTTAAAACAGAATCGATAAATTACAAGGATGAATAAAGTATAGCTGAAGTCAAGGATAACGCTCCAATTGCCACTGAAAGGGACGAGGTTGAAGTTCAAATACCTTTATCTCCTCATATTGATTTTACATCTTGTTCATACAGTTCTTGATTGAAACCAAAAAGATTAATTTGGTCATTTCCATAGATTTACACCACATCTCTTAGCATACATGCTCTGCTTTAAAGTGGTTTGGAAATATGTTTTTTTGTCAATTATTTAATTTGACTTGCTCATTCCTTCTTTTGTGCTGCGCATTTGATTTAAATTCTACAAGGTCCTTGAACTTTTAGATGGGAGAAAATCACAATATCCTGCAAAACTGATCATTTCTATTGTTTTTTTTTTTTTTTTAATACAATGCTTCAATGTTACTCGTATGAGATCCCCTAGGTCTTTGCACAATTTGTTAAAGTGGGTAAAATAAGAGAAGAATATATCATTCATAAGGCTTTTTGATGATATTTGGACTTAGGCCACAATCTTTCGATCTTTGTAATATATGTTGCCAATGGTTTAGCCATTAATGGCTGTGCACTGAAGTGACCGTCAGTTTCCTTGTGTTATACAAGGTGTACACCGACAATTTGACATTGTAGCGAAATGTAATTTCTTTCGTCCTCCCTTGAAAAGACATGACTAAGTCGTCACAGAAAAGTAAGTTGTGTAATGGTTACCACACTGTAATTCTGTCTGCGGCAAGGTCAAACACAGACGTTGCCTGTCCTCTGTAAAGTATGGACAACAATGGCATCATTGTGTGCTCCTCGTGGCATTCGGCTGATTATTTTCAGAATGGAAGAAAATTGATTTTTCTTCTCTGTTGTTGAAAAATCAATAGGTATTCTTCCTATTCCATTTCTATTGCTGCATGTTATTTTGGAGGGGGGGAGGGTGTGTATGAACCACTCATGATCAACAGTCTTTGTCTTGCTTTGGAGAACTTAATGTGCTTGAATAAGTGGAAATGGTATGAAACCAAAAGCAGTGCTGCTGTGGAAATAGGGCTAAACTAACTTCAATGTATGCTGTTCATATGGAACAGAGAATCCAAATGAGCTTTGCGCTTCTGAAACAAAAGCTTTCAAATGATACTTTTGGTGTTTTGGGACAGCTTTTTCATCAGATATTGACTCGATCTACATCCCACCATTGTGTCAGCCCTGCTATTTTCTGCCAAGTAGATTACGCGATTGTTTGTGTATCTGTTAGCAGGATTAGACAAACTCATTTAGGCCAAGCGGGAGGCACATTACATTTTCAAGGGGATCTGTTCATTCAAATTCAATTCACTCTCAGCTCATCAGGGCCCTCCAAATTTTGGGAATTTTTCACATGAGGTACGGTTAAAGCATATTGTCTCCTCCAACCCAGATAAAAATCCAAGTTTCAGCAGAATGACGAGTGTGCAGTTGCAAAGACATCGAACCATGAAGCTGATGAGAAAATTGATTGGGGGATTAAAGGCGTGAAGGAGCCTTCTTGGTGAGCCTTAATTAGGGCCTCAACTTACAATAAAAATCTATCACTGCTGCTGCAGCTGGAATGGGGATGGCAAGCCAGGTCCAACCTGAGTGGCCTTTGACCACACACAAACTCATAAATCTTGAGGAAAGTCTTTCCCAGAACAGTTGTTATGATACAATTCCATATTAGGTTTCATTTTTTTCAATGCGGAACGATCAGATGTCCCGTCAGCAATGAGAATTAACTGCAAATTGAGACAGAATCTCAGAATGGAGACGCTGCGGTGAGGCTAGGGCGGAGATCATATTTCCACTGGCAAATTGGATTCTCCGCCTGTGACCTTTACTGCTCAGTAATGCTGAGGTCAGTGTCCGGCTATCCCGCTCAATCTGGCAGAATTTAGAGCACTTCCTGGAAGTAATGGCTGGTAATATTATTACTGCTCGGTTTAATGCCTGCATCAGCCCTCCACGGACGTGCTCATAGAGGGGAAAAGGTGTCAACTTCGCCCGTGCGAGCCTGTGTGGTGAATTAAGATGTCGAGCGCAGACATGAAGAGTTGGCGCAGACAATTACTCAATAAAAGCGAACGGCAAGGGAGGAGGAACAAAAAAAAAAAAAAGGGTTACTCTTATCTGTCTCCCCCCTCATATGTCATCATCATGGTGAAGCTGTCACCACCTCCTTGCATCAGCATGTAGGATGTGTGGAGAACCCAGACCAGATGTTGAAACTATTCAGTCAGCTTTGCTTTGCTCAATACACTGGCGGCTTTATATACGTGTGACCCGACTTTGATGCCAACACTGTATGGTAGACGTGAATTCAAATCAAGTAGCTGCACAACAAACAGCAATTGGTCAATTAGTAAACAAATGTTCAAAAAATAAGGCTTACTAAAACAAAGCGATTTACTACAGGTGTATTTAAACCCCAAAAAAAATATTTCGTCCGCGAGCTTAAGCCTAACGCATTATGGGAAACGCCATCGACTGGTTTACAAATGTCCTTGGTGTTATGGGGTTATAATCCTTCAAGCAACGGCAATAATTCCTTTACATTTTATTTAATCATGTCATTACTGTATGTTTTCATATAGTGCAAAATTGTAGAGAGATGTTATTTCCTCAATAAAAACTTCTTTTTTTTTTTTTTTTTTACAAAATGGAACAGATTAATGGTATTTCCATTGATTTCAACGGGGAAGAGATTTTGAGATACAAGTATTTTCCTTTACGAGCTTGGTCTTGGTAGGAATCCAACTCGTATATCTCAAGGTACCGTGATATCTTCTGCAGGTTAAAGGAGATGGTTTTGGCAATTAAACAAGGACCAACTGCTGAGTCAGCATTTTGCTCTTGGTTGTTATGGCAATAGAATTACCTGAGCCACCTTGAAAGATCCAGTGAAACAACGTGTGGCAGGTGAAGAGGAAAGACAGCACGTAGGCCACAGTGTAGACAAGATTAGGGAGGTGAGTCATGACTCCAGAGGTGCAAACAGAGACGGCGAGACAATAAACACTCTCGAAGCTCACCTGAAAACTTGGCTCGTTGAATACTTTTTAGAAGCCGGTGAAGTGAAACAATTTGGACTCGCAACACTCATGGTTAGTTATCTTGGTTAGCTTCTTACGAGTCATCTCTGACTATCCGAAACACCTGAAACGTTTGATAGAAGTACTTGGACACAATCTGAGTCCATTTACTTCAAAATAACGTCTGGAGTATATTCTTCTCAGTTTCTTTTTTCTTCCCGTCATAGCTCTGAAGAAAAAAAAAAAAGGCCAAAGGCAAAACACACATGCAGAGTTAATCCTGACATAAGTTCAACTAAGCATAGCAAATTGCCTCCTCACATCAGCCTGGTCATTAACCAGCGGCGTATCATTATCTCAGCAATCTCTTGGCAAAACATTGAGTAAATGTAGATATTTTCATTCAGTATCTCCAATTAGTGATGAAATAGATTTTGGTTGTAGTTTTGCCTCCAACTTTCCAAATGACAGCCCCATGAAAGCTAACAAAAACAAGTTTGATGATATAACATGATTAGGATGTTGTTGCAGTTCTGTTGTGGACTGATCTGATCTTGCCAGTGATGGAAATGACAACATTTATTTCCAGTTAGCCTCCTGCTCCATTCAAAAGGGACAGACACAGAAACGCTTGGGCTCTTAAGCTGCCAAGAAAATGAGGAAATGTGACATTCCACAAAATGTTGATTATCTTAAATTATCTGTTTGTCACTTTGGCACATATCGAGTCTTCATAATTAGCTAAATTAGCTTAAATTGTTTACCTAACGACCCCGTCATCCTTGCCAACTGGAAACAAAATTTGCAGAATGGGCTCTGTTGTTAGCAGACATTTCAGCAAGGAACAAAATCGTCTGCAATATTTACTTCCACAAATAATACATTGCGATGAACATCTCTTTCTTCTGCTCATGCAGTTCACTTTGGGGACACGTATGTTCACACGCCAGACGGACTGGGAGTGCATTTAAATATAGAATTTGAATGCTTACGCCCAAAAATCTGATTTTATTAAAACAATCCAAATTAAACATTAGAACCTGCGGGGTAAATGTAGTGCACAGTGTGCGTGAATTGATGAAAGCCTTCTCTGATGGAAGGCAAAACATCTTCTTAGACAACTTGAAGAGTCCATTTGTGATCACTGAAATCACCAGAAGTGGGCATTTCCTTTTATTATATAATTTGTTTTTCATTTATTATGCTATTTTTTGTTTGTGATGATTTCTTGATTTTGGGTATGTTTATGTTTATTATGTTTTTTCATTTCATTGTTTTTCCATTGGTTATGTTTTAACGGTGTAAAATTGCTCATTATTTTCCGACAGGCATTCACAAGAGTCTCGGTTTGAACACTCTTAAAAAAAGTGCTCTTTCAGAGAATGAACAAAGATGAAAACAAAAATATAACCATCCATCCATTTTCATCAGATTTAATCGGGCAGGGTATGAAGGCATTTTTCGAGAAGTGTTTTCCCTTCGTTTGACATTCAAGATGCAAACAGAGTTGATGTCCTGTTTATTCATATTAGTTTTTCATTTTTTTCTATTCTTTTCTGTCTTTTGTGTGCTTTCTTGTAACCCTCTCCTCTCCCCCCATTCCAATGCGCCTTTTGTGTCGTGCGCGCTTCTGCCTCTCTGGCTTTCCCGTCCTGTGTCCGTCCAACTGTGTCCTCTGTCTGGCTCTCAGATCACAGTGAATGTGGCTCAGGGCCGAGTGAGAAGTCCCTCCCCTCAGGCTCGCTATAAAAGCTATGCCTACACCCAGGCGGCCTATGTCAAGTCTCCTGAGCAAAAGAGGAGGCGCTTTACTGATCAGGTCCGTGTCTCACCATGCTAACACCTCATAGTGACTGTCCATCTGTCTGTGTTATTATTTTGCTGTGTTTACTGCAAATGTCAAAGTCAAAAGATATCTCTTGTGATTATATTTGCTGAGACATACTAATGCTGATAAGCAACTCGATGTAGTTAATGGGGTCCATTAATTCACTAAGTCTCCGTTTATGTTTGGGCTTTTTTTCTTAAAGGTTAAAGCTCCAAGGGGACATCATGCTGTGACAGTGTAATGATTTCATGGCAATGCCGTTAGAGCACTTACAATAGGCACATACGGTATCTGTGGGTTTCTTGGTTTGTGTGAACTTGGCACCAAAACAAAAATATTAGGAAATACGTTTTTGGAGTTAGGCAATTCAGCAAGCTTAAGATGTCAAGCAAAATCCAACTCTTGGATTTTGATTTATTTAAGCAATGGGATATTTATTGGGGTACACTGGATAATTGCAACAGGATTACATTTAGTCTTGTTTACTGAAGAGGAACTAACTACTAAGTATGCATCAAGATTTAATTACTTTATAAAACATGGTTATGTTCATGAGTCGTTTTGGCAAGGTGTTGTTTTGCACGGCAAAAGTAATACAACTGCTACGACTGACAGAAAATAATTCATGATTCTAATCTGCTCCAAACCATCACATTGCAGTTTGAGTATATTCACAAGAATGATACGTCACATGACATTTTGTCTCATTAGAATGAAACAATAAAATCAAAAAAGTAATGTGTTGATGACTTATATCATAATTATTTGTTCTCCTCTTGAATTTGCTCACTGTTAAGAAATGAACTGTCTTTAATGACTATGGTTGCTTGGTGATTATATACAGAATAACAATTCGTAGCTCAGTTGCCAACTTCGCGATTCCTTGCAATATTTAGCGACTATCAAGAAAACAACAGGCGAGTTAATCCCTGCTACGAAACAGACAACGTGAGGAGAATAATGTTCAATAAGTGATTTCTCCGCATTGTTACACCTTTGATGCAGGATAAAAAGAGCATCAAAAGCAGCACCATTAGAAAATGGATTTTAACTCTAAGAACAAAGTGTGTCTCATGCATGATGGGTAAACTACTACTGCTGCAATGCTGCTCTACTGATGACCTTTTGTATTTCTGCTCAGCTTTTGTATCTTTTAGCATTCACTTTTTGTTAAGAAACAACTTCTAATTCAACGTGTCTCTTCTCTTTCTTGTTGTGTCCTGCTTTGTTTGTCCCGCTGTGTATCTGGCTCCAATCATATCCCCATCATCCCCGCCATTTTCTGCCACCTGCCTGCTTCGCTCTCCAGTTTCTGACTCCCAGCCAAGAGGAGCTGCAGCGAGGCCTCAGTCCTTTGCCTCCCGGCTCCACCACTCTGGAATCATACCAGGCGGCCCTGGAGGAGGTACGCGATATGAAGACGACTGGCTTTGTTTTTTGGTCTTTCTTTTCACGGGCTTTTCAACTGCAAATTTCAAGGTTCTGACGTGGCTGCTGTCGGCCGAAGATGGACTCCATTCCCAGCCCCCCATCTCAAACAATGTGGAGGAGGTCAAGGAGCAGTTCCACACACATGAGGTGAGGCTTTTGATGGATGTCTGTAGCTAGAAACTAAGAAAAAAAAAAACAGGCAAAGAAAAACACGAGACGTCTTGTTGATTTTATTTTAACATTTCGGTTGCATCTTGTAGTTTCCATCACCCGTCGTTCTCAGTGAACTCCAATACATCGATCCCTGCTGCCTACCCGCTTACTTGTTAGCGCTCAATAAACCATATTGCAGGGGTCACCAAAGTAGCAGATACAGACAGATGTAACGCATATATTCTTTATCCTCTTTGAAAAACAAAACATTTATTTATTTATTTATTTGGGTGGCCCAGGCGCACACACTAGACTCACTGCACAATGAAGTCATGATGCGCAATTAATGTTGGTATTATTGTGTGATTTTATAAAATAAAATACTGCAGAGTGATGTTCTCATGAAAAAAACATTTTTTTAGTTACATATACGGGGGACTGAAATAGACTCATGGTACTCCCGTTCATTGTTTAATGTTTGGTGTTTTGGGGGCTGGGATCGATTGCCATTTCCATTTGTTTCGTTGAGGAAAGTTAATTTTAGGTTAGTGTGATTTGATTTAGTCGGTCAAGACACCATTGTCTTTACCAACCTAATATTTTAAGGTAGATAATACGTTTTTCATCCTTGAGAAGGCACTAAACGTCCTCAGCTGTCAAAGACTGGCTTGCGGTTAAAATAGATTTTGTTAGTAAACCCTTTAAAACTTCAAGCCCTACAGATTCAATGACCCCCTGTTGACTGTTCACTCACATGCTGTACAACAAAAGCGCTTCAAAATGAGACAGGTAGGGGCGGCTTAATGTATTATGAGAGCACTTAAAACAAATGGAGTCAGGTCATTCCGTGCGGAGTTGTAGGAACGGCGCTATCAGTTCATTAGCGCTAACGAGCAGAACTTTTCTGCAATGCTGAAGTGTTTTCTCGCCTGTCTATTTCACAGGGCTACATGGTGGAGCTCACTGCACATCAGGGCAACGTCGGGCGTGTCCTCCGGGCCGGCGCCGCCTTGCTGGCTGAGGGCAACCTGAGCGAGGAGGAGGACGCTGAAGTGAGGGAACAGATGAACCTGCTGAACTCTCGATGGGAGCACCTGCGGGTGGCCAGCATGGAAAGACAAAGCAGGTGCTGATATGCTCAAACTTTCCTCTCCGCTAATACACATAGCAACAATAACCAGTGGCACTTAGGGCTGTTTTTTAGGTTGCCTAAAAATCTACTTCGGCTTTTATACAATGTTGCGATAACTGTCAGGCTGTTTTCGCACGGCTGTTTGTTTGTTCTGCATCGTAAGCCATAAGAGGAAGTACACATATATAAATACAGTAAACCTCCGTATTAAAAATCCCTTTAGCAGGTTTTTGTTGCATTTACGTCACTTACTTTTTTTTTAAGTTCTAAATATATTTTGAAATGATGCACGCACATCAATAATCATTCCCAAACATTACAAAATGAATCTACAGCTATCCCTTTTTAATTTAAATGTGCAGTGTTGAAGATAATAGTGGACCATCATTGGGAAGCTGACAGTGGAGTTGTACTTAAAATAAACATGAGGCACAACAAAATTGAGTTATAGTTGGACCAAAAAAAAGAGATTGTGAACCTGAAACCCGCAGTTTCCAAAAAAAAAAAAAAAAAGGCATCTTTACATTTTACTCCTCTTCAAATAAAGGATTAGTTGTCCTTTTACTCTTTGTTCTACACTTGGACCAAGAGTGTATCTTTGCCACCTCTGATCGCTGGTGTTGACTCACCAGACTCCACCAGGTCCTCATGGACCTGCAGCACAAGCAGCTGCAGCAGCTCACAGACTGGCTGGACGCAACAGAGGCGCGGGTGAAGAAGATGGAGGCTCAGCCGCTCGGCCCTGACTTGGAGGATATCAAGCACCAAGTGGAGGAGCACAAGGTGGAAACCTTGATTTTATTTCTACATTTTGTTGCTTTATACAGTGTCTAGTTCAGTCGCCGCTTAAGGAGTTACATATCATTGATTGCGTTATTGTTGTCATGTGACTGCGTTATTATTGTAATCTGATTTATGATGTGCTGATTTCTGCTTGCGCCACACTTGTTTGGTACAATTTTGTGAAGTTGTCATAGTGAAGGCGTAAGAGATTTAGTGAGTTAAAAACTATATTTGAAATAGAAACAAAAACTTTTATATTAAACCATGGTTCATTTGCCTTTGGTTTAATGTAACTCTAACTTGCATGCATTCATGTATATTAAATTTGATATTATTTATTGTAATACAGGTTAATCTTTGCTTGTGTTTGTTAAAAAGCACATGGGAAGGAGACCTTAAAAAATAATCACATATTAGATCGCAACTCCAAATTTTGTTGATTGGCAAATACATCCTTATACTGTAATGTATGTGAAACAAAATAAAAAAAAATTGACTTGGCATATTTGCTCCAGCTTTTGCAGGAAGACCTGGAGCAGGAGCAGGTACGGGTCAACTCGCTGACCCACATGGTGGTGGTGGTGGATGAGACCACTGGGGACAGTGCCACCGCTGCCTTGGAGAGTAAACTTCAGGCAAGTTGGAAAAGCACTTCTTTATTCCAGACTTGAAAAAATTGATTCTCAAATCTAAGTCAGGATCTCCTACTGACACAATAGTGATGCCAGTGTGGTAAATAATTCACTCACGCTTGAGAACCAGAACACGTGCCAAACCGAGATTCTGCATATAATCACGCACATATATTAGGAGCTGTTTATTTGTTTCAAGTGGGGCTTTTGTTGTGTTACCGCCTGCAGAGCAGTTTATTGCAGAATGGAGCCTACGCAAGCTAAATAGACTGGAAGACGAGGAATGGAAAAATGCTAATACAAGTTGACTTCCTCAGGTTTCCCCCTGCTGTGGCTTGGCATTTTTGGGGAAGATGATTTGACTCTTAAATCGTGGTCGCCTCGTGCTTTTGGACATTCGTGGCCTTGCGTGTGTGTGTGTGTTTTTCCTAACAACTTGATTTAGGGACCATTTGCTCAGGACAATTTTTCAGCTGAAAAATGTATTCATAAGAGAACGACCGGGGTATGAAATCATCTTTATGTTAAAAACAGAGGACATGTTTGAGAACAGCACAACTGAAACAAATTAGCAAAGGGAGTGTACAGTGCTGTCACACTATTCATATTTGTCAAATGACTTGACTTGACTTGAAATGCTCAATATTTCAAATTCACACACATTGATAAAAGATATTTAAAAGCAATGTTGGGTGAGTTGCTTCAAAAATGATTTTCATGATAGGGTATGACAAGCTTTTGACATTATAATTAAATGAGCAAGCAACAAGTCGTTGTACTGGCCCTGCATGCACAATACAGAGCAGGGTTGTCCAAAGTCTGGTCTGGGTGCCATTTGGGGCCCGCCACCCATTTGTAGCGGTCCTTGTCATATACATGTACTTCTTACTTTCGACACTGGGAAAGGAGGCAGGGCAAACACAAACAAAGAATATCACTTGTCATGCATCACCTAAATAGTAACAACATTTCTATTCCCAACACCCTGACAAGTATGGATAATTCAGTCGCAGCAGTAATACAAAACCACAAAGGTAATTAAGAATTTAGATTACAGGTAATACTGGCTATAGATCATATTCTTTATCATTTCTTATTGTCTGAGGAAATGCAATTATGCAACTGGGTTTAACTATGCCTTTTTAAATAGAAGATACAACATGTCCAATATGGACTTATAATATGCAACATAAAAGAAAACTAAGGGAATTACTTCTCAAAATATGTCAAGAGACCAAAATGCTTTATGCAGTTTTTGCATTCAATTTATCAGAGGGCCTAATATGCAGGTCTGCAGTTACTGAAATTGGTTCCCCCAAAAATGTTTTGGTTTTTAAACTCAACTGATAATCAACTGGAAACATTGCGACTGACAACCGTCAAAGGAGTGCTTCTAACTTTTATCCTTCCTGCCAGAAAGTATAATTTATTTATTTTTTTTGCACTGGAAATGTTTCCCAATATGTGACACATTTGAGAATATTTACAGTTCTCCATTTGCATTCGACCTAATTCCAAATTACCACAGACATAATTAGAATTTTCCTGGATTGGATTGATTTTAGCGTGTTAAATTAAATAAATTAAAGATGAAGAATGTTAAAGGAGCCCTTACATCCTTTCATTTTTCTTCATGCAGCTTTGAAAGATTTTTTTTCCACACCTCTGTTTTAGATGATCCCCAATACATGATTGTGCTCCTTTTTGTCCCTTAGGGAGAGCAGTCACGCTCCAAATTAGGCAGCTGTAAGAATTTAATTGCCACGTGGAAAAGTGTAACTACAACATGAGCCTTTAGGGCACCCTGATGGAAAGCTACACTGTTTTAGTCTCTCCGATGAGCTAATTTAAGCGTAAATGTGTGTGTGCGGGCACGCATGCAGGTTCTTGGTGACCGCTGGGCAGCCATCTGTAGATGGACAGAAGAACGCTGGATTCTGCTACAAGAGATTTTATTGAAATGGCAACACTTCACAAATGAACAAGTACGGTCTGTGTGCGCATTGCTTGTGTTTTTCTTTGGTTCCACTTAACCCGTTTGTGAATGCCGTCCTCATCTGTTTTCAATATTGTACCCCAGGATATTGGATTTGTTTTTCGTGGGATATTACAGTGAGCATAAAACCGTTGCCTTTTGTTGTTTTTCCCATTTCCATTAGTCTTCATTTGACTTGTGGCTAACTCAGAAGGAGGAATTGGTACGCTCCATCAAGACCCCCGCTTCAAAGGACCATGCCGGCACAATGGCCTGCCTGCGCCATCTCGCTGTGAGTCAAGCAAAATCCTAAACCTTCTGTTTAAACTGTTGTCAGCATTGAACAGTGAGCCCCAAAGATTATAGATGCGCCTCTTTATGGTACGGGGAAAAAAACATCTTAATCATGTAAAAATGTTCAAACTGTAATGTTGCAGTTGCTTAATCATTCAAGAATGGACATCCCTATATTAATCAATAAATGGATGTGATCATTTATTTCGTTTGTACCCCACCAGATTGTAAAGACTGAGCTGGACATGAAGCGCCCCGCCCTGGATAAGATGTGCTCCATGAGTCAGGACCTGCTGTGCAGTGTCAAGAACAAGGAGGTGGCCAGTAAACTGGAGGCCAGGCTGGATACCTTTACTCAACGTTGGGATCGACTGCTTCAAAGTCTGGATCTCATCAGCACCCAGGTACAACAGACGTAATTTATTTACATTATGCAACACCTAAGTACTTTAGCCACCTCTAATGCAGTCGAAGAGACGAGGACAATTTCTAAGGGAATATACTTTTTCTTTTTCATTATAAATTGGAGGACCAATCTAATGAAAAAACGGCATTTATTCTATTTAATACATGTATAAAATCCTTTTGGAAAAAATATAAAAGTGGAGGGGAAAATGTGCTGTGAAAGGCAATGTCAAATCTCACTTTCTTTGTGCACCCACGTTCAGCTCTCATCAGTCGTCACCACAGCAGCCCCCGAGCCCGAACCGACCCACTCAGTCGCGACGAGTGTGACCAAGGTGACAACGAGGGAGAGCGTATCTGCACTACGCCAAGCCCGAGAGTCACCGCCGCAAAAGAAGAGGCAGGTGGTTGTAGATTCTGAACTCAGGAAAAGGTTAGTGCGCTTCTGGTGGATTTTGGTTCAGCTGTCAATCACATTGCACTTGTTTTCTAACTTCTGCGCATTATTCAGTTGCATGCACCCGTTTCTGCTTACATACCTTAGCAGGTAGGTGGTAAAGATTAGCTCAAACAGTATGGCTAATAAAAAGCAATCTTGGTGTTTTTTTTATTCCGAGCAGACCAGGCAACTTTAATGTACCTTCCTAACAACGTTTACACCAAAGAAATCATTTTTCCCAGTTCCAGCCTCCCTCAAGAAAAACAATTTCAATTTTAGAAATGTGATGCGTTTTAAGAAGAACATAAATGATGTAAATACTTGAGCAAAATGAGCGAATTTAATGGTTAATAATAAGAGTTTATTCATCCCTCAGATTTGATGTGGACTTCACAGAGGTCCACAGCTACATGACTCGGGGCGAGGCAATCCTGCAGAGTCCTGAGTTCTCTGTGTCCCGCAAAGAAGGCAGCATTCAGGACCTTTATGACAAAGTGCAGGTAAAACTGTATGTGTACTAAAAAGTCATTATTAAGTGGGCATATGTGTTTTTATTGAACAGTAAATTGTATGCATTGGACCATTTGAAGTGGGCCGTCCAGCATTTTGACTCCTGACTGGATTTTGACATTATTGCACTCACTGCTTACATTTGGAAATAAAATAGAATTAATCTGTCTGACAGCTTGAACTTTGGACATCTTATAACCTTAAAACAATTCCCGAGGGTACGTTTTCTCACGTTTTGGTGAGCTTTAAAGATGATGATGGTCAAAAAACTGACATTTGAAAAATGACATTTTCTCATTTGAACATCATCTTTTTGGCAACCTCATGCCAAAACAGTTTAATTGAGGTCTGCTGCATGCAAAGTGATGTGATCAAAAGTGACTAAACTGGACAATTGTAGAAAAAATAGCGGCAACTCGCTACCATGCACACATCTGGTGATTGACCCTTATGCATATAAACAAATAGAAAATGATCACTCATAACCGAAAACGATTATTTTAGTTGTTAATGCTCACATAACGTATTTTTGATTACTACCTGTTACATCTGCATCGTTACATCACAGTAAAATCTACGACCAGCAGTTGGACAGTTCCACTTGCCGAACCACCGCACAACAGTTCGGTCGGTTTCGGCCACCTCGCTTGGCGTGCAACAAGCCTTACTAATATTCAACACAGACCATACAGAAATAGAAAATGTCAATTTTTATTGTCTTATTAGTCATTTCTTGGAAAGAAAATATTCTCAGTTTTACTTTTCTTGTCACTTACTACTGTAGCTGATAGAACGGGAGCGACCAGAGAAGTACCGGAAGCTTCAAGAAGCGACACGCACAGCACAGACCCTTGTTGAGCAGGGTATTGTGTACACACACACACACGCGCACACACACACACACACCAGCATTTCCATTCACACCTATTCAACAAGCACCCCGTCTGTCCCCATGGCAACGCCTCCACCTGTCCCACCCTTTTCCTCGTCGCCATAGAAACACTGATAGTCTGATCCGTGCTCTTCACTGCCCTTGTTGGGGCCGTGTAAAAGCTCAGAAGCTTTCAACTTGTACTTTCCCAAGGTAACCTCCATCCAAGAAAAAATCATCTTACTCCAGCTATGCCTCACTTGAGTTATGCAAACAATTTGTACTTCCTTTCAAGCTGTGAAAATGCACGCTATGATCTCGCTGACCGCATAGACAGTATTGGCTAACGTTAGCTAATTGAAGCCATGGAAACATATTCGGTGGCTGGAATGTATCCCACCGAGAGGTGCAAAGCAATAGTGTGTCTGTCGTGCTTGAACACTTAGACACCCTTTTTCATGTAATACCTACACCTTGTATCGCCTCCAGAGGGGACTCGGGCTGAGGACATCGCCCAGGCAGCCGAGCAGCTGAACCAGCGCTGGGTCGGCTTTTGTGCTCTGTTGGCAGACCGGCTGGTGTGGCTGGCCTACCAGACAAAGGTACGCACACTCATATACAGAATGATTTATTTTTGACCCAAAGAGTTCGAGATAGCCCAGGCAGTTATATGTTCTCTCGGTGCGATGCCAAACGACCGAATACCAACATCAAAATACAGTAGGGTAGTAGCTCGAGTGTTTGTAAACATTTAATTCCGTAATCCTTTCAACATATGACAAGTACGTGGGCTCCCTATGTACGACTTTAAGAATCACAGGTCCAAGCAACATAGTAAATCTTTTCTCATTGCCATGATTCCTGGAGTGAGTAAAAACCCACCCCCCGACTTTGCTCATCTCCGAAGCATTTCAAGGCCAAGCTGTCACGTTAATGCTAAACATTACCGTGAACACAGACTCCGGTGCTAACCTTTTTCGTACGAGCAAAGAGAGAAAAAAAAAGAGAATCCATTTGGTCAATAGATGGTTCTCTCAAAGTGAGGGTGTCTAAGCGAGCCTTTCACACGGTGTAGGCTTGAATTTGATGAGGTGTGTGGTGTGACAGGACTCAATCTGAGGCCAATGCAGGTGGAGAATGAGTTCACTCCCGCTGACATATGAAGGAAGTAGTTTGTGAGCCAAGACAGATGGAGTCTGGCTTTTTCTTGTCTTATGAGAATTAAATTGAAACTTCCTCATTTGAACGCGCGTGTGTGTGTGTGTGTGTTTGCGTGTGTGCGCAGGTGCTCGCATTCTACAGCTTGTATGAGCAGTGTGTGCAAGCCGTAGAAGTCAGTGAGAACTGGCTCAAGGTTCAGCTGCCACCATCGCCAGAACCCGAGACCCTCAGGGTGCAACTGGACCGATGCAGAGTGAGTCCGTAATGCATTCGTGCACTTCTCATTGGGCAATCTGTACAGTCACAGAGCTGGTCGAAAGGTATTGGTGTAACTAGATTCTCATTATTATGGTTGTATAAACTGCACCACATACTGAGAAGTGTTGTGTACTGGTACCTTGTAAGAAAAGCACACTACTATAATGGTGTACATAACGTATGAACATAATCCAGTGGAATGTAAAGAACTTGTGCAACATAATTAATGACACTCGTGTCACTTCTGATGTACATGACTACGTTCAATGTGTTCTTTCTTCTTTTACTTATTTACATTTCTTTTTCATTTATTTTTTCACGCATCTGTGTTAGTATTTTTCTGTGAGTATGACATGTCCATTTCTTATTTTAATTAAAAACACATTCCTTCCTTCCCTTCTTCCTTTGCTCCTTCCTTCCCTCCGTCCTTCCCTTCTTCCTTTGCTCCTTCCTTCCTTCCTTCCTTCCTTCCTTCCTTCCTTCCTTCCTTCCTTCCTTCCTTCCTTCCTTCCTTCCTTCCTTCCTTCCTTCCTTCCTTCCTTCCTTCCTTCCTTCCTTCCTTCCTTCCTTCCTTCCTTCCTTCCTTCCTTCCTTCCTTCCTTCCTTCCTTCCTTCCTTCCTTCCTTCCTTCCTTTTTTCTTTCTTTCTTTTATTTCCTTTCTGTCTGACTGTCTGTCTGCCTGTCTGTTTGTCTGTCATTTTATTCTTCCATTTCTTAGTTTAAGGTCCAGAAAAGCATCTCAGTACAATTTGCCTTTATTTTTTTGCACTCCTCCAATTTCTTGCTTGGCTTCCTGCTTATTAGCATCGGGGCCTTTATTTAAACGTTTCCGTAAAAATAGATTTAACATAAAGCCAACTGAGTGGAACCCAGGAAATGAAAAGCCACTATATTTTCTGACTAGCTAAACATTGTCTCTCTATCTTGCAGGAGGAGGTGGCCCGTCTGGCCTCTCTACAACCACAAGTGGAGCTCTTAAACAAACGTTTGAAGGAGCTGAAGGGGGAAAAAGAAGGGCAGGAGGACACGTCGGCTTTCCTGGATGCCGACATCACCGTGTTCAAAGAACACTACCACAAAGTTCTGGAGGATCTGAGGGCGAGAGAGAGGCAGCTGCAACTAAGTGAGACCTTTGGCTTAAAGAAAATGGGTGTTAGGCCTGGCCACTCTTTTGGGAAGTGCTTCATTATTGTGATGAAGGTCAGAGGTTTGTTTAAATGAATCCCAAAACATGGAGGTGAGGCAAAAATGTTTACTTCACATTCGCAGTTCCACGCTTCCGAAATATAAAGGTACATTCCGTGTAAAAAGAAAGTAAACGTTTAAATTCTAAGATAAAAAGTAATAAAATAAAAAATGCGGTACGGCTGCAAATGTTTTGGTAGCTACGTCTCTACTATGTGACGTAAAATCAGAACTGAAACAAGTTGATGTGAGCAATACTAGTTCGCTCGTTAGCCGCATTAGTGGGTCCAGAGTATTTACGTCAGCAATTGTAACAACTCCTGGAGATGGTTGCCAACGTTTATTTAAAGGCGGTGCCATTGTAATATTCCAACGTCACCCTTAATCTGTCAAAGAGTGATGGGTGGCAATCTCGTCCTTCCTCTACCAAGCAAAGGAAAAAGGTTTCATCAGCTCAGGCTGGATTCCGACGCACTTCCAGTCAGAGTTAGGGGATTTCAACCATTTGGTATGTGCATCACTGTTAACAAATGGAAACTGGACCATATATCCCATTATCATGTTCTCTGGCCTAAAGCTTTTGACTAAGCACACTTGAATGTCCAATTTAGCAGGAAAGATTACATTTCATTTTCTAGCACACAGCAGCTTCAGCATATTTTTTGTCTGACTGAACTTCTCTTTTTTGTTCTTCCAGTTTTGGAGAGCTTGCCCCCAGCTCGTTATAAGGAGACAATTTCCTCGCTGTTAGCGTGGTTACAGGAATGCGAGGCCAAACTGGCGATCCCATCCACCGCTGTTACCGAGTATCCCATTATGGAGCAGAGACTGAAGGACATGGAGGTACGGTGATACATTTTATCTGTATATATAGTAATTAATGACAACTGCTCTTCCCTCACAAATTGCATATTTAGAGCATATTTTCAGTTGTTCGCATACCATGCAAATATGCCTATTAATCTGCGAAGGCCATGTATAATGTATTTTGAATTTGCATACATTTTATAGGGCACACAACAGGATTAGAGTGAAGGCTTGACTCATCCATCCGTCTATCCATACATCCATTTATTTCCGACCACAGGCACTTTAGTGCTGGGTTACATGTCAGTGAACTCGCTGACTTCACTACATTTAAAACAAAATGGGCAATTTATTCAATTAACCAAGCATGTATTTTTTTTTATAAAACCCACACAAAGGTGAATTTGAGGTAAATATTGTTAATGGAATCATTTGTATCCATCAATACAGGAAAGAAACAATGTATTTCTTTGAAAAAGCCAATTAGCATTTTTATGACAACCACAAATAAGCGTTTCAACTTTAAAGGGGACACACTATGGAATATTGATTTCTATTCCTTGTATACAAATAGTTGGGTCTCTGGAGTGTGAAATTAAACAACCCGGTGAAGCTTGTATGCAGTAAAAGCCACGCTGGCTTAGATAATATGCTTAACATGTCTCCTTTAAGCGGAAATCTGTGTGAAAATTGGCAAAGGCAACTGTCTGCTCAACACGCGGCAAGCCAGCCGCCTCGCTTGTCCTGCTTTGTGTGTTTGTCTGCAACGCTGTAATTACGAGAGGCAGATGAGCGAACTCCCGGTGGAACAAAACAGTCCCTGGTAATGATGACAATATCTGCTGTCAACACACCACTCTAAACTCCTAACAAATATCAACATGTTCACAGTTGTATTTGCAAACGTGTAAACAAAGTCTAGTTAATTTCTACAAAGTTTGTGGTTAATTTCCATGGGAAGTTAAGATAGAAATATTCCAAAATTTAATATTGAATTTTCTATTCAAGCGTAAGTATAATGATTTTATTATCTCATCAGATATATCCATGGAAAATAATAGCTCTCGAGTTGTAATACTCCTTCTAACTTCTCCAGACGCTCCAGGTAGCGCTGACTAGTCACCAGGGGCAAGTAGACTACCTGACATCTGCTGTGGAGCAAGTCTTCCAGAAAGCTCCACCTGAAATCTGTCAGAAGTAAGTTTCTCAGAAGAAACCAAATTGACTTCAGATACACCGAATAACCCTCTTCAATTATTTTTTTAGGTATCGCACTGAAATGGACAACATCATGTCACGCTGGAGGCGACTCGGCACCACGATAACAGATAACATCAAGACAATCAAAGAGCTTATGGCCAAACTCATGCAGTTTGAGGTGAGACTGCAACACAAACACAAAAAACACTGGAATGTATAGCAAGCTATCAGTGAGTGCAAAACTGCACTAGTTGACATCAATGTGCTACTAGTGCCACCAGTGATGAGCTACTAGTGATGTTGTGCCACTAGGAAAAGGACAAGGGCTATATATCTTCTATAATTCTATCACGGGCTCGATACCATCAGTTCATTACGGCTCCATTGCCCTTTACACCTAACCAAGCTTTTCCCATTAGAACGATGTGAAGACGTTAAAGAAGTGGATGGCAGATGTGGATGTCTTCCTGAATGAGGAATGGCCAGCGCTCGGAGACTCTGAAGCACTGGAGAAACAGCTGGAACAATGCACAGTGAGAAGAATCCTATTGCCCATTGTGAGTTAATCCTCTGAAATGCTGACCCAAATTGATTGGGCAGGCATTGGTGAACGACATCCACACTATCCAGCCAAGTGTCAACGGAATCAACGAGGTGGGCCTGCAGCTAAAGAAGGAGGCGGAGCCCCCATTTGCCATTCACATTCAGAAAGAACTGGACGACCTGAACGCCCAGTGGGAGAACGTTTGTAAACAGGTGGGTAGATTTGTCCCTCTCAGGCCGATTCAACTTCCTGCTGTCTTCATGTGATGTTTCGTCCGTTCAGGCTTATGCTAAGAAGTCAGCTCTGAAAGGTGGCCTGGATAAGACCATGGCTCTGAGGAAGGAGATGCAGGAGATGCAGGAATGGATTAACCAGGCAGAGGAAGACTACCTGGAGAGAGACTTCACTTACAAAACACCTGAAGAACTACGCAAAGCTGTAGAAGAGCTCAAGGTCTGTAATAATACAACAAAGTCTTCAAAATACATCTTTCTGAGTTATAATATACAATGGACCCTTGCATAATTGTGCTTGAGTAGTCGCAAATTTGCCTTATTTGGGAGAAAGAAAATGAATATTTGCAATTTTCGGTACCAATGGGAATAAAAGCCAAAATACCATAGGCCCACATTTTAAGTACATTTTACAGTCATTATGTGCTTCCTTTGAATTGCATTTCGTTTGCATATCAGGTTTTGTTTTTTAAATGAGTCAGTAATGTCTCATATGCCTGCATTAATTGATATTGGCATAATCAAAAGCTGTTCACTGCTCAGCCTGTCATGGACCCTTCGGCCCTCAATTTTCCAGCTGCATCGTTTTACTTAACATAATGTAATGTATTTGTGATGTGGATTGTTGGCAATTTTAGTGCTCCCACAAGACTCCCGTTCAGCCCTTCTCCTTGCTCGAAAGAGTCGAAAATGGAATTTCCCCGCGTTTTGTAATCTTGTGACTTCTCATTCCTTCTCCTTGTGCTCCTTTTATTATAAAGCATCCTATTCCTCCTTCAGGGATGTGTGGGCGAGACTAGTGTGGCGCACAAGGCTTTGTCAAGTGTGATGTGTTTGATGGTGCATCCTTCCCTCTTAGGCTTACCCCATCAAATCTCTTCTTCCTCTCCTCCACCATATACTTGCTTCTCCCCCACCAGAGAGCCCAGGAAGAGGTCCACTCCAAGGAGCTCAAGGTCAAACTCTTGACTGACAGTGTGAATAGTTTCATCGCCAAGGCGCCGCCCACTGCTCATGATGCCCTGCGCTCTGAGCTTGACGTGCTGAAGGTCAACTACCAGCGCCTGTGCAGCCGCCTGGATGGAAAATGCAAAACTCTGGAGGTGATGTTCCTTTTTAACTAGTCACAGCAAAAGTGAGTAAAGATGTGGCCGGTTGTCTGTTAGTGGTTTTGAACTTGAAAAAGGGAAAAAAATCATTTTTAAAAGATCTATTAAAATGTATTGCACATAAAAGGTGAGGGAAAATTGAACACCCGTGAATGAAAAACCTATTGATCAATGTCTCTACCGCCAATTGTGGCAGCAATATATAAATAACCAGGAAACAAATATTTCATGACAGAAATTGAGGTGCTTATCGGTAAGGTGGAGATTAAAGAGAAGATATTTTAATTACGACCCCATTTTCTACCAACTCATTTTTCACTCGTGCTTTTTTCCATAAATGAATTTATGAGGTTTTTCTAATTATGGCTGGTGCATGATGCAGGAGGTTTGGGCGTGTTGGTGCGAGTTGCTGTCCTACCTGGAGCAGGAGAACGCCTTCCTGGATCAGCTGGAGCAAAAACTTGATGAAACTGAGAACCTCCAGGGAGGAGAAGAGCTGCAGGAGGCACTAGATGTGAGTATGAGCACAAAAAAAACAAAAAACATCCTCCTTAGCTTAAGCAAGAGTAAGAATTACATTGCACAACAATGACCGTACAATGGAGAAATCATTTTGGGAGAGAAGTGTTTGTATTTTATTGTCTTTATTATAAGAGCAAAGCCAAAAATTAAAAATAAATAAATAAGCTTCTGTATAATTGGATCCCACTAGGTCTCTTGCCAAAGTGAGATAAAGCTCTGGCTCCCGAGCAGCAATTTATATGGTCTCAAATAAAGTCAGAACAGTTACACTCCTGTTGCCTATGCATGGAATGTCAAGGCAATGTCGGTTGTTTTGAAGTGAAGTGGATCCGATTCAGTTTACATGCGTCACTCTAAAAGCTACATTATGTGTAGTATAACAATGTAGACGCTCAAGTATTTCATCTCATCAGCCTTGAGGTTAGAATAGAAGAATAATGAAAAAAAAGTGAAAAATCAAAGCAATGGGTAGAAAAATAAGTGACACCCAAGTACACGAAGCAAAGTACATAATGCTGTATTAAAAAAAATAATAATGCAAAAAATACTATTAAAGATGATTTGTTTTGTGCTGATTCCGATTGTGTTGTTATTTTTCCCTAGCACATCAGATTTTCATAGTATTACCACCTCTAATAATAATGATAATCATAATGATACAGTATATGTAATTTATTTCGTTATATTCACAAATTAAGAGTTAGGTTTAGCAAAACATTTATTTTTATTAACTTTTTATAAAATCCATATTGTGCAAATAGGTTTACAAGTCAAACTTAAAATAACGCAAATATCTAAAAAAAACTCAGCGCTAGAAAAAAGTATTTGGAAGTCAGTATCAAATATGTATTAAGAGACACACAGCTATTTCTGATCAGAATTAGCCATTGACCATCATACTATTAAATGAATATCTCTCAGACAGTGGAGGTCCTTAGACAGAGCAGGTGTAGTTCCTAATAAAATGTATCGCCAGTGTAATCTCATCGGAATACACAATGGAATCATTTATAAAGTTCTGGAAGGGCAAATGATAGACGTGACATTCAAAATAGTCTCAAGGCACACACTGCTTGAATGCTAATTGAATGGCTTTAACAGGGACTGGAGGTGCTCCTGCAACACCCTGAGCACAACAGAAACCAGATTCGGGAGCTGGCCCAGACTTTGATGGACGGTGGTGTTTTGGATGAGCTGATTCAGCAAAAATTAGACGCCTTCAACGCACGATGGGATGAGCTCATGGCGAGGGTGAGACATGATGACTTTGCACTTTATCCATTTGATTCATCCTTAGGGGTGTGAAACTTTACAAGCCACGTCATGCTCACGGTTGCAGTAACACCTAGTATTCTAAAACTTGCTGGGGGAAAACGTTGACTTTTGAATGAAGGATGTTGAAAAGTAGAACCATAACAGTTTGGCTATAAAAACACCAATTATTCATCTGTTATTGCGCCATCTGAAGGGCCTGGGAGTTTGTACTGCATTAGTAGTATACAAATGGCTAGCCATGGCATCTGCTTCCCCTACCCCATGACTCACTCACTTTGTTACCAACTCCCTACCTCCTCTTCTTGAGCCTTCCTTCTGGCCACTGCATTTGTCCCTCATAGCAGATTATAGTCACACGTTTAAATACACACAGAGACACACGTACTCAAACCCCGCCGGGTTGCTCCTCCTTCACAATAGCACCAGATTGATGTTCTCCTTGCAGCCTGATAAGCTTCCCTTTGTTTGTCAACCCATTCGAGACGTTTGTGTGTGCGCTTTTGTCACGTTCTCGTATTTCTGTGTGTATTTTCTGGGGTGTGCGTGTATCCCAGACACTCATGAGATGAGAGCTGTCATCTCAGAGCCGCTGTTGTCCCTCATCAGTGAAGGCGTCCCTTTCATTTAATTTGAAGTGAAATTTATAAATGTTGATACGGAAGAATGACAAAATGATTATACGTGAATACAATACATCATATTTTTTGCTCGGTTCACATTAGAAATATTTTTGTTGGTTTAGCCCTTTAAACATCATAATTGTGTTTTTTGCTCTGTTCTGTGTAAAATTGAATATTTTTTTTTTCATAGTTTGGCCATGCCAACCTAACAAGAAGTTGGCTATTTTGAATTTAATTTTTAATACGCTGTAGCTTCTAGCTTCATCTACTGTGACATTACGATAGCTCTTTTTTTTTTTTTAACGTTTCTGATCCAGAGAAAGATACAAGTGGTGCAAGTGCAAATAACATAGATAGCCAGAATAATGACTGACGCGGTAGGATAAGTATATAATCCCATTATACCGAGGTCCCAAATTTAAAACCCCTGCACAAATAAACCGGCCCTTACATACTCTAAAATATCCCGCAAGTTGTTCACAATACAACCTTGTTTGTGAAATCAAAAAGTGCTTATTGGCAGTTGTGCATCAACACACGAGCCGCTTAAGTGAGAGAGTGAAGCAGCGCACTGCCACGGGGGATGTTTGTTATCTGTGTTTGTGTGAATATTTCATATCGCACAAGTTCTCATTTCATTTATTAGAAACTGAAAGCCCACCGGTCAAATAAATGTGTGCATGTGAAGAGGGGGGTGGAGTGCTATACTTGGTGATGATCCTTCTGTGTGGGATTAGTATGCGTACAGTTTGCCTGGCCGGGGCACACATGACTTTAAACGGGTTTATGATGTAAGTGATCAGACTCTGCTAATCGCCTAAGCAATCGCTCAAGAAGGGAAGGTGATTTTTGTCAATGGTAACGTTGAGATGAGAGAGATGCCTCGGAGTCCATGCGGCGGGAGGGCGCACACCGGGCGTGGGAGCCTGCAGGCGGTGGGTTGTGTTTGCTTTGGTCATGTGTGTGTTTGTTCCTTTGTAGCAAAAATGACTCAGAATGCCTTTTGTGCCTTTACAAGTTGTGAACGTCAGTCTCGAGTTCAAATAATAACTTTTAAAGGCCGTGCTGGCTTGTAATAAAGGGGATAGCAGATTTGTTGTTGCCATGCATCACTCACTTTTTTTTTTTTTTTTAGTATCCTTGGAGCAGCCTGAACATCTTGTGTTGTGTTTAGCACTATCATCTGTGCTAGCATGTGCGGGGGTTAATGTTTACAACTATGGGAGGTGACAAGTAACTGACCATGCAAATGCTGTTAGCGGCTGATATGCAAAAAAAAAAAAAAATAGGGGTTACAGTTTTTGGCTTTGGGTTGAAATGTCAGTGTATTTGGACAAAACAGAATTTGCTAAAAAAAAGAAAAACAAGATTCACCATATATTTTAATGCGAGAGTAAGATAAAATTATATTATCTTATATATAACTGCTACAGTAAATGATAGCATTATATTTTACAATCTTTTCATGGGACAATTCAATTGCTATTTTATCCAGGCATCCCTCAGGCAGAAGGAGCTGGCCAAGAACCTCCAGTGGGCCCAAGAGAATGACAAGACGCTCAAGTCCATCCAGGAGTCGCTGGCCAACACTGACCGCCACTTGAGGGCATACTTGGCTGACAACATTGATGCTAACCAGATACCACAGGAGGCTCAGGTAGCCACTTGCCATCAATTCAGTGACCTGAATATTTATGAGCATTTACTGTGGATATCTGACTTATTCACCCAACATGGAAGAAGCCGGTGTGAAATGCAGCTTAACAATTACTGGTAATCGAAAACGGCAATTTTATACAATACAACTTTATTTATATCACCCTTGTAAGTGCTGGTGTAAAATTTATGCTTGGTACAGTGGCTCCATTTCTTGCTCCTCTGTACTGACTTCTCGTGGTCCAAACAGGGAGAAACAACTCTAGTGAAGAATCTCATCTCAAATCTTAATTATAAAATGCTGTCACTTTGTAATCTGCAGAAGATCCAGTCAGATTTGAGTGGCCATGATGCATCCTTGGAGGAGATGAGGAGGAAGAATCAGGAAAAGGAACCGTCCCAGAGGATGACTGGGCAGATAGACCTTACACAGGTGCCACTTTTAAACACACAAACACACACACACACGAATGGCAAAAGTACTCATACACTGTATTTCCAAACTAGAAAATGCTGACAGACGTCTGGACGAGGTTCCGCCTCTTCCAGAAGCCGGCCAACTTTGAAGCTCGCCTGGCCGAGTGTGAACGAGTGCTAGCCGGTGTCAAAGGTCAGATGGGGATGCTGGATATTCGCAGCGTAGAGCAGGACGTGGTGCAGTCTCAACTGGAGCAATGCATGGTGCGTGTTCAAGCTCACAGTTGGATCACCTGACGGACAAAAGACGATGACGTCCCCCTCTGTTCTGCGGTTTGTAGAAGTTGTACAAGGTGCTGAGCGAGGTGAAAGGCGAGGTGGAGACGGTGATCAAAACAGGCAGGCAGATCGTGCAGAGGCAACAGACTGAGCATCCCAAAGAGCTGGACGAGCGTGTGACAGCACTCAAACTGCTCTACAACCAGCTTGGAGCACAGGTGTGAGAACACACGCAGACACATCACACACATTTACTAGACTTTGTAATCGCCACACAATCTTTATGCAAATACTGAGATGTTGCAGTCCAACCAAAATTAGTCCCGGGTTTTTGCAAAAACATTTTTAAGAAATATAGCACTCACCCATATACTAGTAATGACAAATGAAATCGCATCATTGCGACACGCTTTGGTGTGCACGTCTTGGCCACAAGGGCGCGGTATAATACAGTCTTGCAGACACAAACTAAAATGATTTTCAAAAGAATCAATGTCTGTGAAAAGTATTATTTGTCTGTGTTGATGCAGCATTTGTATTCAAAAGTCTGGTGTGTAAATTGTCCCAAAAGTGTCCCAAAATGTCACAAAAAGCCAAAGAAAAAATAAAAGAACCGAGTTAAACCTTTGATGTTTAACTTTAATAGCACTTTAAATGATAATAAATAATAATTGTGGAAATTCTTGTGGCCGTTAAAGTTTGTTTTTTGGCCGAGATTTTTATTTATGGTTGCTAAAGTGCTAGACATTTAATGAATCTGAATCAAAAGAATTTATATCACTTTGAGTCACAATTGCATTGGTCGAAATTGTTGTCATTTAGTATTCTGTCAATTTTGTTTTGCACAGATAACAGAGAGTAAACTGGAGCTAGAGAAGAGTCTGAAGCTGTCCAGGAAGCTTCGCAAGGAGCTCAATGGGCTGACAGAATGGCTCGCCGCCACTGATGCCGAGCTGACCAGGCGCTCTGCTGTCGACGGTATGCCCAGTGACCTTGAGGCTGAAGTGGCGTGGGCACAGGTACACTTGTTACAGAAAGAATATTAGCACATACAGTATTTCCTTGACATAGACAAAATATGTTTTTATTGTTTTCAATTGCAAACCGCATTGTAATATCAATTACTCATGCATGTACTTGACTCAATGTTTTCCCTCCAGTCCATCCATGGTGAGACAGAAAAGCGTCAGCCGCAGCTGCAGACCGTGGTGGAGCTGGCCGAAGCCCTAAAAGCCGTTCTCCGGGTCCACGGGAGCCTAGTAGACGACAAAGTCAGCCTGCTGCACTGCAACTGGATCGCTGTCACATCCCGAACGGAGGAATGGCTAAACTTACTGCTGGTGGGACTGCACGTCAAATATCCGTTTTTCATTTAAGACTAGCTTATTTTTCTCGCCGCAGCAAAAAATTACACAAGTCATCCTGAAAATAGCATGGTTAGTACAAAAGTCTGTGTCCTTGTCTTCAGGCCTACCAGCAGCAGATGAGGAAGTTAGATGGACAGATTGAGGAAGTGAACGGATGGATAGACGGAGCGAATCAAAAGATGGATGAGATCGACAACCAGGGACCTAATGATGCTACGCTAAGGGTGGGTATATTTCTTCCCATTATATATCAGCAATTTTGGATATACTATGTCCTGTACAGGTACTGCGAGCGGAGCTGGAGCTGACGAGGAAAAAGATGGAGGAAGTGAAAAGTTTGGCACAAGAGCTGATGACAACCAGAGGGGAGAATTGCCAGGCCCAAGTGGGGCCTAAAGTGGAGCTTTTGACCCAGAGGTTTGACACGGTTGCGCAACGCATCGCCTCCGGACAGGTGGGACGCAACAACAATCAGCAATAATTCCCTAAGAGCTTGTTTTGTTGTATTTATGGCAGCGTCATTGTGTAGTGCGCTGACAAAATCTTTCCTGACAAAAACGCATTTCAGGCGGCAGCATCAGCCAAAGAACTGGAGCAGTACCACCGTGAAGCTCAAATCTGGTTGGATCTCCTGGAGGAAGAAGCAAAGCAAGGGGAAAACCTCAAGGAAGAGGACTTCCAGGAAGGCAAGGTCAGTGAACTAGGGAGAACCGCTGTATCATCTTTGCGACATTTCAACTTTGAAAGAGTTCATTACACGTGTGTGTCCGGGGGCTGCAGGACTGTGAGGAAGGTGCGGTGAAGGAGTTATTGGTGAGAGGAGAGAATCTGCTGAAGAGAGCCCCGGATCAGGACAAGAGAGAACAGATAAGACTGAAACAAAAGCAGCTCGGCAACAAGTACAACACTGTCAAGGTAACAGGCACAGCGAATTAGAAAAACTGCTCTCACGTGCTCAGTAAGATGAAATTGAAATCATATCGAAGAGTTAGGGGATCTAATTTTTAGGGTACATCCATCCTTCCCCAAAGGCTGTTTTTTTGCAAAACAACCCAAAGTTGGGTCAGACCCAACTTCCCGGGTCATCCGATTTTAACCCAGCACTTTAAAGATGTAAATACAGTCAATGTGAGTCTTTGAGCCATGTGTACATGTGCAGGACCTTCGCGTGCTCAGGAACAGGAAGGCGCTCGCCATCGCTCCCCAGTGGTACCAGTACCGAAGGAAGTCGCATGACCTGCTGGCCTGGCTTGACGACATCCAGCGAAGTGTTGACCAGCTGCCCGACCCTCCTGAGTGCGAGAGGGTCAAGGTGACACTACACGCGCACAGACAAACAGACACACGCACACACACACACACACACACACAGGCAGTGCTCAATTCTCTTGCTTTATTTTGTTTCTTGGAAGCCCCCTCCTCTCCCCTCCACACTGCTCTTCACTCCCCCTCCTGACTCTACATGTTTGTCTTTCACTTTCAGATGATCACTATGACATTTCGCTAAGTGGACATCAGCCTTGCCTGTCATTGTCGTCACTGAAATTCCTCCCTGCTCTCTTTTATTTTGGACCGCATGCTTTATCATGTCCCATTCCCTACCCACACAACACATTCCAGTGATTGTACTCATCATCAATGCTAATAAAGTCTCAAGAACTGTCCCGGCCGTACTTGTCTTACTATGCTTCCCCGTACAAGTCGCCAACTGCTCCTCCCACAATAAATAAACAAATCAATGACGCCCTTGGTTGGTTTTCGCCCACTAGGAAATTGTCTCACAGATGTCCCAGAAGAAGGAGGCGCTTAAGGAGTTGCAGGGCTTAGCCAATCAGCTCTCAGAGGCTGGAGCCGCCGGTCTCGTGGAGCCTCGGCAGCTCCAGCTCAACACACGCTGGGCTGAGGTGGAGAGCAAGCTCAAACCCTTTCAAAGACAATGTGTGAGTTCCAGTAGGCACCACCACTCCTACTGTGTGCTAACAGAAAAATTGAAACTCCATACTAACGCAAGTTTCCTACTGCACTGTGTGAGTAACTATTACTAACACTTGCCATCCGTGCGCTCAAAGGTCCTATTTTAAAGACCTGGTGCCAAAATGTTTACATCCATGGGAATTGCAGATATATTTAAATGACCCAAATAGAATGCAGTTGTATTTACATCTGTTGGAAAAAAAAAACACAGGACACACTCCTGTGATTGAATGAATCGGTCCATCAACAAGCTCCATGGCTGGGTCATGTTAATATATAAAAGTTAATATAGTATGATTAATAATATAGGCTGTTTATACCAAACAAGTAAAATCAATTATCACTTTTCAGGAGACCCTAATAATGGCATATTTGCGCAACCCTTAACTTGCATATTATGAGATCTGAGGTTTCGGCCCAATGCAAAAGCTGTGCTGATCTTAAAATTCAAAGCGATGCTACACCGCCACCTACAGGGATCTATTAATCATTACATTAGTTTACAAATCCTAATTTTACAGACAAGCTGTATGAAACCCTTTTTCACACCTACCTGTTGAAAATTGGCTAATGGAAGTAAGTGGTTGGATTCCAGTTGATAACGACGAATGTCCATGGCAGTGAATGAGAGTTAATGCTTCCACGCAGTTGACCCTCGATTGCTATTTTCTACCATTATTAATCTTTAGTTATTTTAGTCATAACTTTGGTCAAATTCTAATGGCAGTTCCTGCTTGAGTCTCTTCACCAAGTGTTAAATGTTACTTTGACGAAAAATCACGCTTGAATCTCATTGGTTTCTCTGTGTGGTTCTGTGTCACCGCATGCCAACCAACATTACGCAGTCTGCCGCTGTGCCAATCACTGACGACGTATGTACCCTTTCATCTAACCATGTGCATCCACTACTGTGAAGACTTTGGGCAAAATGTACATCTGATTTGTTTGATCTGAGAACATATTGCATGTTCTCAGAAGAACATATTGCATGTTCTCAGATCAAATGTATGTCACTAAGGTGCAACTTGTCTTTGACTAACTTCTCACTGGTCAGTATACCTCGTGTTGTGTTAGTCTTAAATGGCCCTTATGTTGGGGATGAACTTGGAGATGTGGATTTTGTCCAAGTATGAAGGGTCATTGTGAAAGCAAAGGAACTTGAGTATCTTTTTGTCAGTGACATGTACTTGTGAGCCCAGACACTTCACACCTAAGAGGGATCCACTTGAGAGCGAAATTGCCAACATTATCTACACTCACACGCCCTTTGGCCTAAATGTGTTAATAGTAGTAGTCTGGGAATTTGGAAATCTTTGTTGTAGTATATAGTTCAGAAAGGTCATTTAATTGCATGAATAATTGTGTGTAGTAATTTGTGTTCTAGAATAATAGATTATATATATTTTTTAATCGGCTCTATATTTGTGGGACACGTGCTCAACTCTGGACTTGTTAATATGGTGCATGCTCATTTGTGTGTGTGTGTGTTTGCGTGCATTTGCAGGATTACCTGGCAGAGCTGCAGGCACTGTTACGTTACGTGGCCGAGGCGGACTTCAAACTGAACTCCCCAGAATACTGGCCTGCAGCTTATTACAATTTACCTCAGCAGGAGCACTGCCTAAAGGTAAGTGCCACTTTGCTGGTTCACCAACAAACCTGGGAAACATCATTTTAAAAAGTACATTATAACCTCGAGGTATGCTCATACAGGAAGTGAAGGCAATCATTGACAAACTGCGTGGTCCGGTGGAGGTGGCGCTGTCTCGCAGACAGGAAGCGGCATCTGCTGCTCGACCTATGCAGGGCCAGCGGATCCACGAAAGAGCCACTTTTCTTGGAACCAACTGGGACAAACTGAATAAGCTGCACAAAGACCGGCTCATGTAAGCAAGAAGAAACGCGAGGGAGATGATTCGCAGGGAAAACTGATTGGTGTGTGTGTGTTACTGCACTTGAAGGCGCTGGCAGGACTGCAACAGCAAGTGGCAGAAGTTTGTAGCAGACCAGAGGGAGCTTGAGGAATGGCTTCATGAGGCTGAGGGTGCACTCAAGATGGCCGAGAGTGAGCCCGCAGCACAAAGACAACACCTCAGGGTATCACATACACAAACTCAATACAAATACACTGTATATTTAGTACAGACAATTGATGTGGAATACATAATACTTCAAACGCTCATTCCGTATTGATACCTCGCACAAAGATTTTGTGTGGTGCGATTACCACTTATGCTACACTGGCTCTCTCTTGTGGCATGCAAAAGTATCACTGCCTTTTAATTTTAGATTCAACACATTTGCATTGCATCTTTATGGAATGCTTGGTTTTAAGCATTTGTTTCGGTACACTTTCGATGTGACATATATTTTAATTAAATCATTATTTAAGCCCTGTTTTTATTTTCCTTAGGCGCAGTGATCATGTTTATTGGCTTACAATAATGTAAAATATACTTTTTAGGAATTCAGTCTGACTTGTTTTTACACTGTATTATGTTCTTCACAATGGTGGTCGTTGAAGAGCTGAGTCTTTTTTTTTGAGGTTGAGGTTTGAGAACAGCATACAATAAAGCATGCGTTTCATTTACTCAAGACAAAAGTGAAAGGAGGGAGATGCTATAATTTAAAAAATGGAATATATCACGTTTGTGAAAACTTTTAATTGGAATCACAACTGTTTATTTTAAATGATACCCAACATAAAATAGCCAAGATAATGAAGTACGTCCACTACTCTGCAAAATTTGCAGGCCAAACTGTCAAGGAAGGTTGTCCTCTAACAAAGTTAGAAACCATAAAGATTCTGAATGATAGCCAGCACAAGTTGGCCAAGGTAGCTGAAGTCGCTGATCAAAAGAAATGTGTCCAGTCCACTTTGTGGGTGTCTGTGATCAGCTCTCACGTTCCTTATGCACAGACAGTGATGCATCGGAGACCATCTGCTAGTTGATGCCCAATCTGCCCCCAACCTCTTCGAATGCATTGACTGCATATTTATTTTTAAAGCTCTCCACAGATCTTTTGTCAACTTCTGGATTTAAAGCAACAGCAATGTTCGGCGTGAGACCAACTAGCTCTTGATTTAGTCCTACTGTCCTATTTAGGGTCTGATTTACTTGAGGTTTATGGACAATGCAAAATCTTGACTGCTCTCGCTAACAGATAATCTACTAACCGGGAGCAGTTAAATTGCATCTGGTGAAAAAATTTAAATGCCAGCGAGAAAAACTATCGCAAAAAACAATGCAATTTGGGAGCTTCTGTATGATTCAAGAAGCAATTGCGTCATATGACCAATGATAAAATGCCTTTCTGTGCATCTGAGTCATTTCAGCGCACTGAGATGATAGATGCTGACTTCTCCTACTTTTCAACACCATATTACGATAGTGTGTGAACATGCAATTTAATGCCTGTTGTTTTAATTTCAAGTCATTTCAGAGCAATGTAGAAAATATAATATTGTGTGCGTGTGCTTTTACAGGATCTGACAGAAGCCATACCACTGCAGGAAGTGGTCTTGAACCAAGTGACCTCTGCGGCCGAGGACATCAGCCGGATGAGTACGCCAGATGATGTCTCCCGCCTCCGAGCACAACTCAAATTCCTAAATGCTCGTTGGGCACATGTCTGCGAGCAGCTCAACGAGCGCAAGAGAAGGTGCGTGCGTGCGAGCGTGTGTGTGTGTATGAAGGCAACTATTTTTGGAGAACCACAAAACTTCAATTTGTCGGGATTTGATTTCATTTTCTCTGTCGACATGCATTCTTCTACTGCACCGTGGCTCACGTTTATGTTTAAGCACCGCCTTCTTTTCTGCACGCTATTAGTCAGCCCTCATTAGGTGACATTTTCGTTCCTGTTCATGCAATCATTAGGTGATTTATAGTACACGTCATTTCACCAGCACCACTGATTAAGAGGGTAGATGAATAGAAGTTGAGAGACCGGGGGGGAAGGAGAAAACAATGGGCACAACAACGCTACCAATGCCCTAATGACAGCGACGTCCTGTCCTGCAGATCAGCGGAAGCGCACACGACAGCGGCACATCTACAGGAGACCCTGGGCTCGATGCTGGGTTGGCTCGACAAGGCAGAGGGGGTTCTGGGCATTCCTCTGCGGCCTGCTGAGCCTCAACACATCAGAGACACGCTGGGCAAAGTGCAGGTACCCACACCTTATCATCATTCCAAAATTGCCTACTGTCCATATTTGTCTAAAATGCATTTTACTGTTGAAAAAGCATTTATGCTTAATGCATGTTACCATTTTTATTTATTTATTTACATCTACTGAATTGAATGTGTGTATATTCCTTCATTTGTGTGTCAGATGTGCGTGGAGGAACTTCCCAGCAAGAAAGCAGCGGTGGTAGATCTGAACATGCGACCAATTCCTTCTGACAAGCAAAAAGACGTCAGGATCATCAACACTCGCTGGGAACAGGTTAGCATGCACAAATCAGAATTCTCTGTAGCTGTGTCATTTAAAAGCGTTGTTCATTTTTAAAGCGAGCTCGTGATCTCAACAGACAGAAAAGCTGCCCTCCTTATAACAAGATCGGCTAGCATGCAAACAATTGTGATGCAATGAATGTTGTGGTCATGTGGTAACTTTTTAAGCACCACTTTGGCCTCACTTAGGTGTCCAAAGCACTGCCTGAACGACAAATGGAAATCGAGAGTCTGCTCAAGGAATTGGAAAGGCTTCATGTTCAGTTGGACTATCTCTCTGTCTGGGTGTCCAGAACCAGAACCCGGCTAGAACACAGTCCAGATGAGCCCCCACCCGGTGTAGGACGCACACGCACATTTCAGTGTTTGCGTGGTGAACTGTGTACATAATGCACATTGTTTGTACATTCTGGCAGCTCATCGAGGAAGTCCAAGTCAAGCAGCCCGAAGTTGAGTCCGTTCTTCAGCGAATAAATCAGTTGTACAAAGACATTACTCCGCATCAATCAGATAAGGTGTGACAATCAAATACAACATGCATGCAAAGCACACCTTGAACATGCTGGATTTTTTTTGTGGGAAGATGATGGCTTTGTGTGTCTTGTGTGTGTATGTGTTGGTGGCAACAGGCCAAGTTCATGAAGATGAGAGACGACTGGACTATCATCTTGGAGTTGCTGAGGCAGCATCAGGAAAGAAAAAACCTCCTTGTGGCCAAGAAATCCAGTAAGCCATCAAAAGATATATTACTATAAAAGGCAACATTACGCTTTTTGGAACTCATTTGTATGTAATTTGATATGAAATTGTGTGTGCTCCAGGTGACATGCTCACAGGGAGTTCCCAGGCTGATTTTGCTGCCCTGGCACAGTTTAATAAGTCGTGGGCGGAGCTCACCGACTGGCTGACCATGCTGGACAACATGGTGCAGAACAAGCGCGTAGTGGTGGCTGACCTGGATGACATCAATGAAAATATTGCCCAGCTCAAGGTCACCAACTCGCACTTCCTTTTATCCAAGCATCTCTACCCTCAGTTTGGTAAACCATCCCCCAGTTTAGTCATCTGTACCCTACCGTTTAGTAGAACCTGAAAATACCCTTCACCATCAATTTCTTCATTCATTGAGGGGTTCAGATTACTAAACTTGGCGGTACGGTGGTGCACTGGTTCAATATTATTTTTCTCAAGCCTGGCACCAGGGGTCATTTGTGTTCATCAAGCAATCAATTTTCCGAACCACTTATCCTCGGTCGTGGACGGTAACCAATTGACATGCAGAAATACCTAAAAAGTTGCTACTTTGGTTCCAGGCCTCCCTGCAGGAGCTAGATCAGCGTCGCCCTCTGCTGGAGCGACAAGTCACTGCAGCCCAGAACCTAAAGAACAAAAGCAGCAACCAGGATACACGGAATGCTATCACTGAGCGCAGTAAGAAACATCCAGAATTGGTTAGAGGTGGCAAAAAAAAAAACATTCTGTACTTAAGTAGAAGTGTAGTAAACAATCCAGCATGGGATGGACGTCTTACTAAAACAACCCAAGTTGATGGGCGGAAACGTTTGCATGATTGTGTTGAATGAATTTTCTTATTCCATTTATTTAAAGATATTTCGTGACAAAAAAAGCATCCTGTGGAATTTGCTAACGTGACATTTTGTCTGCTAGTTGACCGGCTTCAGACACACTGGGAAGACTCTCTGGCTAAACTGTCAGTCAGGAACAAGCAGCTTCACAACATGCTGCAGGACTCCACTGAGTGGTTAAATTCCAAAGAGAAGGCGGAGGCTCTCATCAAGCGGGCCAGCGAGAGGCTGGAGTCCTGGCAGGAGGTCACCTACACGGTGGATGCTCTTGCAAGACAGAATGCTGAAATTAAGGTGTGCTCGATACAAAGCTTGGTCACTCCTGCTTGTGCCAGCTAATTGCTACCAGAATAGTAATTCATTATTATTTGTTTTAAATTATTGTTGTTGGTTTCAACTTTCCTCCCCTCAGGGCTTCGCAAACGACCTGCGACAGTGGCAGGGTCAAGTAGATGAAACCAATGCGTTGGCCGACAAATTGTTGACACAATACTCCAACGACGACACGCACAAAGTGACCCAAATTAATGACAACATGATGGCCATCTGGACACACATCAACATGCGGTGCGTGCGCGTTTTCCCAACACTGTCACCATGCGCAGTTGTGCCCATCAGGCAATATTGGCAAATGCCAAGGACACTGCGGCCTCCAAATGGGAAATAATTACTCTTAACTCTCAAAATGAAAGAGTCAACAAATTTGAATTTAAAGCAAATGAGACACTTTGACACTTTGTTTTTTGATTGATGTCATGGAGAAATTACAATCGCACAGCGTCCGAGCAGGAAGTCTCGGAGACACACCACCTCAAGAAAAAAGAATCAATTGTGCAAACGATACATTAGTAAACTGATAAAAATTAAAGTAGCAAATGCCGGAGATTAAACCAACTCTTGTCCTAATCCATGGTTCAAGTTTTTGTGTGCTAATAATTTTCCTGCTTTTGATAGTCAATCAAATAGCTCAAATAACATGTTTGAAATCCGAGTTTTTGAAATTTGACCTTCATTTGGATTCAGTGCAAAATGAAGTTAACCAGGTTATAACTTTTGTAATATATATTTTTTTACATCTGAATCCAAAAGACAAATCCAGCCTCTTTAAATCTTCGGTGTGTATTTTTGTACCTTTCCAGCGTTTCTGAGAGGGAAGCAGCTCTGGAAACGGCTCTGAAGCTTTTGCAACATTTCCACCTGGATCTAGATAAATTCCTAAACTGGCTGACAGAGGCTGAGACAACATGCAATGTTCTAATAGATGCCACCAATGAAGAGAAACTGGCAGAGCATCCTGAGGCAGCCCGTAATCTTCTGGCACAATGGAAGGTTGGTCACCATTCGCAAATTCACATTCTGTTGTATTTTATTTATTTTTTCCGACTGTCTATGATCCTAACTTGCGTATAGGAGAAAGCAGACTCACAGTGCAAAACTTTCGAAACATGCCAAATTGTGAAGTGGTCATTTGGGCTTGCAAAAACATTTCATGATTTGATCCAGGCCCCAAGTCTTGACTTGCTGCCCTGGCTGGCGCGACAGGAATTCTGAAATGGCAACATGTCGAAATCTGATTGGCCCCTGTCAGACAAATGAGGGGGTGGGGAGACCCCACAGCTTTGTGGGCGTTGAAAAGTGAAAGCTCTGTTCTATCAGCGGACAGATTTTGACCTTTGACCCCCCCACACGCACATTCTGGTGGAATATTACGCATAATTGATATGCGCACACATAAAAGTATTTTGGGAAATGATTTTCTCGTACATGCTGGTTCAAATTCCTGCCTTTTCACACATCCTTCACATCACACTGGCAGATCCTTGGGCACAACAGCAGCCCTGTATGCACTGCTGAGATAGCCTTCTGTGCCCAATTAGAATGGCGGATTGCACCACAGTCTCATTTCCAGGGGGATTCACACACACACACACACACACACACACACACACACACACACACACACACGGGCTTCAGTACTGCGGGCAGATAACATTTAATTGGAAAATGAGTCCGCTCCTAGTTGGTTGCATCCTTTCAAGTTCTGTCTCTTTTTTTATGTCTTCCTTCATTTCTTTGCTTCTTGTCCACGTCTCTCTCCATTCCTCTCGCTCTCTCACACTCTCGCTCTCACACACACATGGAGAAGCACACACACATACGTACACGCCTAAACAGATGGCATTGTTTCACCCACTGGGAGCTAATCTTCCTGAACGACAAGACGCTATAGATGGTGGAGCTCTTTCCTTGTTTACATGCGGGACTCCTGACGTTTTTTCAGCATGTTACGAAGAAAGGTCTACCAAGTTCAGGTCGGCAAAAAAATAAGACTCTCTTCTCTGTTTCTCCGACCTCATCGACTTGTCTTCATACTAGCTTTCCATCAACTGCTGTTCTTCTTTAGTCTAGAAATATATATTTTTTTCTATTTTAACGACAATCTAAATGGATGTCATGAAGCTTTATGCAAGTTTAGAGTTTCTTTGCTAATAAAGCTAATAAATACTAACTGCTGAATATTTTAATGGTCATGTGGGAGTATGCTGGCCTTTCCCTTTTATCATCAAGCCTTTTATTGAATAATCAATGCTTTTCTTGAAGAACAAAAAAGTTTAGGGTTGCAACTAAAGATTATTTTATTAATCGATTGTTTTATAACGAAATTGACGAGTTGAATGAAAAACATGTTTTTGCATGACTTGTTTTTCAATTGACAATGCAGAAGTGCACAGATGTAAATTAATTAAATATTCTAAAGTAAAAGTACATGTTTGCAAATGTCTTATTTTAAAGGAACAAATAAGGTCATCAGACTGCTTTTGATGAGAACTACACCAATCTGAGGGGTTTCTTTTACTGGCGAGATGCTGAAATTCTGAGGATTTGAAATTTTTTAAATAAAATAGGGCATCTGAGAGATTAATCATTTTCTGAAAATAATAGTTGAATAATTTGCTAATCAGTTAGTTTGAGTCAATTAATTGAGTAATCATTGCACCTCTAGTTAAACAACCCTGATTCTACCCATTGGAAAAAATAACATGAATGCACCCATGCATCCAATCATACCAACAAAGTCACATTCAAAATGTTAAAGGATATGAGGACCTCTTCCTCCAAAAACAAACATGTTATTCACCATGCAATTAGGAAAAAAAAAATCTTCCTTCACACTTGTCAAGCCTATCCCTCAGCATTCTTGCGTAACCCTTTCAGGCAATGAGCTTGTCATGTCTGATTGCATTTGCATGAAATTTGGTTGTTTTAGTCACGAGTCCGAAAATATGCCTCAATGTATTTCTCCCAACTAGATTAAAATTCCTTATTTTTGCTTCTTCCTATAAATTACCATAGGAAGATTCCAACTTTGAAAATTCATACAACCCGGTGACCGGGATGTCAAAGCATTGCATGATCCCTTTGGATTTTGATGTCGTTGGCTCACACCCTCTAGGGGGGGCCCGCTCGCTAATGTACTGAAGCCCTAATTACGTAATTTCTTTCTCGGGTATTTCAACATGCACTTGAAAGTTGAGACTCAAGTGCATGACATCATATTAGATTTCAAATGTGCCACAATTTCTCTGCATATTTGATGAGTCAAATGCACTTGCTGTGTTTCCATGATGACTATCTCCGTGTTTCCAGGACCTAGAGGCTGAGATTGATGGCCACACGGAGCTATACCATTCCCTTGACGAGAAGGGCCAGAGGGTTCTGAGCTCACTGGAGGACTCCGAGGATGCCGTACTCCTCCACCGACGTTTGAACAACATGAACCAACGCTGGACTGATCTGCGCAGCAAGACTCTCAGCATGAGGTGAAGGAAAGGCAAACTTAAAAAGATGCTTTGAATATGTTCACTTGGTTAATGAATGCATGTGTAGGGATGACTGAGTATCCGTTTGGGTTCTAAAGGGCTCACCTGGACTCAGAAATGTCACCTTGGAAGAGGCTGCATATGTCACTGCAGGAACTGCTGAACTGGTTGAGGCTGAAAGCTCAGCAGCTGGAGCGGGAGATGCCTGTAGGTGGGGATGTCCCTGCTGTCCAGAACCAGTTGGACACTCACCGGGTAGGTTGACCCACACCTGTAATACAGTACACATGTACTTGGCAAAATTTGACTTGCTTAGTGGTGGTGGGGGTAGTTTTGGGGGGTGTTTACAGAAGAACATTTGAACCGACAATGGATTTAATGCAGTGTTTGCTTGGCAGTGGTCTTAAACCTGTGGCCTGGGGGCCATCTGCAGCCCACATGATGATACTTTGTGGCCCTCTACTTGACATCAAAGTTTAATGTTAGTGCGGCACCCACCTTTTTTTGCCGTGTTGTTGCCGTTTTGTTTAATCACTTATGGGCTACTGTAGCATAGACTCATTAAAGCTTTTGGTGAATCATAATTCTAACATCAAGTGGAAGGAAAAGCTATCCTGTCTCCCATTCATGTCTTTTTCAAAGCATGCCATGAAGAGAAAGGTTGGCAAGAAGAATGTCGATTTTAAAGAAAACCAGACGGAATGTTTTGTTTGTTTGTTTGTTTGTTTGTTTGTTTGGTTGGTTGGTTGGTTGTTTGTTTGTTTGTTTGTTTGTTTGGTTGGTTGGTTGGTTGGTTGGTTGGTTGGTTGGTTGGTTGGTTGGTTGGTTGGTTGGTTGGTTGGTTGGTTGGTTGGTTGGTTGGTTGGTTGGTTGGTTGGTTAAAAGGGGGGTAGATAAGATCTTAAGCAACCCTGTCTACTGTGACAAAGGAACAACATTGCTGTCATTTTCACCCACAGCATATACATAGTAGAAAGGTCACATGACCATAAAACAAGCAGCAGACCTTTTTTTGCAAAAGAGTAAAAATCCCTTATGGTCCCTAAATGATCAATTGTAAGTTTACTTCTCAAATAATTGTCCAACCCCCCAAACCATCTTGTTATATTTTTATCAACAGAATCAGACCTCAAGTTGCTGTGACATTATGCAAATCAAAGGCATGAGTAAATGGAAAATGAAGTACTGCAGGTTCAATTAAAATCCCATTTTATGCAAGTTCTGTTTTGCCCCCAAAACGAATCGCAATGTAGATTTGCATTGCATGTCCAAATGAAGCGTGCGGATGTCTTGTTGCAGGGCTTCAGGCGGGATGTACGAGCCAAAGAGCCTGTTGTGACCAAGGCGCTTGATGATGTTGGAGTCTTCCTTTCCCAATTGCCCCAAGAGCAGCCGTCACCCGAGCAGCGAGGTAACATACCCAAAAATTAATTTCAACACACAGGCACCGTTCAGGCTACGTGACTTACTTTGATGTTTCGAAAAAACAAGAATGATGTTTAAAAAAAAAAAAAAAGTGTTAATCATTGAGGGCATGATTGTGCAAGTCATGCTGTTGAAAAAGAATGTGTTGTGAGGTGACTTTAAAAGAGGAACTTCAAAAACATTTCTCTGCCCCCCCTTTTTTTTTTTTTTTTTTAAATGTACTACTGCTTGTCCTCACTTTCGTAGATTCACAAGCAAACTGGAGCCTATTTTGGCCAGGTTAATTATTGACCTTCAGTCATCCAGTGGAGGAACATTTAATTGTTTTGCCTGTTACTACTACATGGTTGGCATAGATGAATAAAAAAAAAAAATGTTATACAATAATTTCAAAATGACCCCATCACTCACTCTAACAACAATGGAGGAACTAACTGTACGCAATGTACAGAATGCTATGTTCATAAATAATATTCTGCGGTTTGTGACACAGCCCTGTCATCGGTTCTCCGACGTTGCAATGTGCATTTCTTCATATTATTAGTATATGTAATATTTACATGAGTGCTCTGCAATAACAGTGTTTTAGTCCTCAATTTATTTGTTTGTTGTGGTAGGTCAGCACCTCTCAGTGTTTGAAAGAATTTCCATTATAGTTATTCCTTGTTGGTTCTTTTGAAGAATTGTGTAAAAGCGGCCTCCTCATCGCTAAAGGGTTGGACCTTGGCATTCACATAGCAATGGTCACATGTGGAGGTTAACAAACAAACTTTGTGGCACCATGGCAACAACCCAGTTACTGCTGAGGTTTTATAGGCCACTGAGCAGAATGGAAAGGGGGAGGTCGGAATCCAGCTGTTTATAACTGAAGGCACAAAGCACCCTTCAATTGCACCGCGAAAGTTCACACCGTATCTTTTGAGTTGTGTGACATTTTATTCAGTTTACATGTAGGTACTGAACTTGCGTCTTTTTTATTTGACCTGCTCAAAGTCAGCAGTTGTCATTGATTTTTGATGGAATTAAGTTTCTGACAGAAAATATTAATATCACAAATGACATTTGTAATAGGACTTAAATATGATTTGACTCCCTGTTTGTATCTCAGAATTTGGTTCCCTGGAGCGTGCCCAAAACGTCGGGCGAATCCTGCGCAAGGAAGCAAATGACGTAATGACCAAATGGGAGCAGCTTAATAGCAACTCTGCTGATTGGCAGAGGAGGCTTGAGCTTGCTCTGCAGCGGTTGATGGAGCTCCTGGAGGTGGAGGACCTCGTGGATGGGCAGCTGAGGCAGGCAGAGATGGTGAAGGACGCCTGGGAGCCTGTTGGTGACATTCTCACCGACTCGCTGCCCAAGCACATCCAAAGAGTCAAAGTGTGTTTTTGTCTTTTGTCCACACAGACAGTCGTAACCATGAAACTGCGTCTAACTTTCTTGTGTTGGCATGTGTGTGACAAAGGAATTTCAGGAAGAGATTGCACCCATTCAGGAAGACGTAACGCACATGAACCAGTTGGCCTCCACTTTCACTTTGCCTGAAATTCAGCTGTCTGCCAGCAACTTGAAACGCATTGAAGAACTCAACACACGCTGGAAATTGTTGCAGGTACAGAGAAAGGACTCTCAAACTGATAAGTACCTGGTTTTGAAATCGGAGACTAGTAAGAACTGTTCAAATTTGTTAAAAGAATGAATGATAATAAAAAAAATGCTATCTCTATTTTGTGAAGACAATTGGCAATTTTAGTATCGCACAATATGTCTTCGCGGCCCAATTATAATTAGTTGAGCAAGCATGAATCAAAAAGAAACTTGTAGCTAAGGAATGAGATTCCCTCTTGCTGATCAGTAAAATAACTTACAATATTACTATGAAAACACACGGCGCGATAAAAACTGGAGTCGCAATCCCTTTGGAGAAACCAAATTCACATTTGTCAGTCAAAACAATTCTTCCTGCTTCTCATAGGCGCCTTTCACCTGCCTCCCATATGCATAGTAGATTGATTGATCATTGTACAAGTTCCTGAAATGGTCATAATGGTACAGAATATTTCTACATAAAATGAAATATATTAATTATAAAAATATATCAAATATTTCTATTTTTTCCAACTCTTACTACCATGGTTCGTGGACGCTTCGAACAAAACCTCATGGTCTTTGCTCAGAACACTGTGAAGCTGGCTGGTCGACACAAGCATTCACTTATTGAGTAATTGCAGCAAATTCCTTGCGCTCCTATTCATTTGTACGATTCTATTCGGTTACTATAGATACGAGGGGGAAAAAACAACTGGAGCCCAAATGGCTTGAGTAGGGTGAGCATGAAGACACAAAATAAAAATCTACATCTGAGCCTCATCACACATGTCCTCATCCTCGCTCCCGAGTACGGCCTGCAGACTGCTTGAGAACAAAATATGGTTAATTAGTTGAACGCTTCATTCCGGCTGGATTACATACTTGTTCTATTAAGGAAACGCTGAGACACTTCTGGTGATTTTTTTTTTTTTAAATGCTTCCAAAATCTTCTTCTATATCCTTGTGGGGGTCCCACGTAAGGGAACATTATTGGGATTAATACGGCTTGTGCAGACATCTTGCGGGTGCTTCCTGCAGAGAACCACGCCCTCACGCATCAGCTGGCTCTGCGTCATCTCGCTTCCCATTTGAAAGGTTTGATTTCATGAGGAACGTTAAAGCATTTGGGTGCCGCAGTCACCGAGTGGCTGAATAATTATAATTTTAATGAATGCCAGCTCACCGTAGGAGATATGTCACACATCCTACAGGAAGCTGAAAACAAACCGAGACACCTCCATTAATTTTCTCTATCTGTTATTCCCGTAAAATAATGACTTCTTTTAGAACTGTTTTCAAATGTGTGTTAGGGTTCAACTGTTCAATTGCCAAAAAAGGAACATTTCATTCTAATAGTTTTGTGACTTTATTTAATGCGATGGGCACATTTTAACACATCATTATTGTTATTATTATCTTTTTCTCCCCGAGGTCTCGGCCAGTGACTATCTAAAGCAGTTGATGGACTTTGGCCTCCTTCATGGTGAGTGAAACAATCTTTCTCATGGTGGTCTATTAATGTACTTTTCAGTCAGGTCAGTAAATTTCAATCTGACCCTGCACTCTTGAATCCATTCTTCTGTCAGGTTTGAGTTTTACATTCACCCTTGGTGATGTGAATGTGCTCTGAGCCATCTGTCAAATGATACTCTTCAACTGGTACTGTTGATCGATCGTGCGCCAATTGTAACTGTCCACTCCTCTTGTGCTGAAGTTAGAAGTCCACGGTAGCTGCTGGCTACTCCTGTTATTGATTATTATTGAACTCCTGTCGCACTCTTTGCACGAACTGCAAAAGTGTCGGGCACCGAAGCAGGGTCGTAAATTCACAATGTTTAACAAGATGTTTGTATGTGCTTGTGCACGCGTGAGGAGTTTTGACTCCAGGAATGTTACCTGCGAGGCACAGTCCCGCTGACATCAGGTCGTTTTAACATAGCTGACACGGTTTACGATTGTTTCGCTTTTTATGAGTCAGCTTCTCTTATGATGAAATACTTTGTAGATTGCACACAAGTGGTTTCTTTGAAACAGTTGAAAATCCAGCCCTGTCTCCGCAGGATCTGTTGACAGCCCCTTCGAGCAGAGTGTCTCCCCGAACAACGTGCCCTACTATATCAAGTAAGTACATCTGTTCCAGCAGCAAAAATATACCTCAGGTCAAGAAATATAACATTGAATGCAAATTTACTCTTGGATGACCCCTATTCGCTTTTCTAGCTGCTATGTATTATCTAGAAAAAACACTGTGTGGGTTGTATTGGTTAATATTTCTGCCCAAACAAAAATCATCATGACATACTTCATTTTGAAGCTTTTGAATAAGTGTTGACTAAGAGTCGGTCACACGAAGGAGTCATGGTGGATGTTTTCTCCTTAATGATTAGAGCAATCTATAACTCAGTAATCGGCTTGTTTGCCTCTTCTGCTAGCTTTTAAATTTCACTATGCACGTGAGGTGCTCTCCCCAAAATTTCCATAGTGATGATTTGGGGAGCTCCTGCACCTCAAGTGAAGAACCTTCTTTTATGTATTGCAGCTGCCGCCATTCTTCCGCTTGCAGCGAGTGCAATTTGTTAGTTTGTTAACCAGCAAGTTGCCACCCACTAGGATGTGCGTAAAACAAGCGCTAAGTGTGAATGAAATGATGTTGCATTGTCTCAGCTCGAGGGGGGTACATATCTCGTCTTGCATGGCTGCATGTGTGTGCTCTGCATCTGTGTGTGGTGGACAGTGAAAATCAATAGTGGTGTGTAAATTGAATTTCCCTTTGGGGATTATAATAACACTGTAATTTGAGACCGTGTAAATTTATAGAGGCGGTCCTCCAAGACTGTTATAGGGCAAGGAATCATATTCAGTAAGTCAAAATGTATACCACAAAAGGCGATAGAATCAATTTGATTCCTCCCAGTTGATGAAAACAAAATACATTGTGTCTCGAGCTTAACTTTTATTTAAGTAAGTATGGTCTATAAAGACCGTAATTGAACGGTGGGGTTTTTATTTTTTTGCAGTCTAAGAGGCACATTGCTCAATGTAAAACGATTGCATCATTCCTCCGCTAATGGTTGACGCTGTGAGATGAAAATTTTAATCTTTGCTATCATCGAGTGAATTTTAAGCTCTAAACGTTTGTGTGTGCTACCTCAAGGTATAAAAAAGAAAATGAAATATCCACATCCACACACACTGAGGATTTCAGAAAAAAGTAGATAATTGCACATTTCAAAGGAAAAGTTAAAAAGCAAACACGTTTGTCTGATAGAGACTGAGATTTCCTGGCAGGAAATTCCAAAAGCCATATAACTTTTAAAAAGTTTGCTTTTTGAACATATCTACTTTGTTGTCTCGAGAGAATAAAAAAAATACAAATCACAAGTATAGTGTGTTTCGATTTCACCGTGATGTAAACGTGTAAACGTATTAATTACAGTTTTCATTGTTTAAATTGCTGCTGTTTGAAAATTTGAAGTTTGTATCAGGTACATGAACTTAGTTTGACTTAACATTTTCGCAACTTCTGTACACATTGTTTTTTTTTTTGCAGATTATATTCTACAGTGATCTGATGGTTTAAAGTTGTAAAATATTTTTTGTGACACCTAGGGAAATTCTTCCTTGAAATCCTCACTGAGAAAAAAACAAAACAAAACAGAACATGTGTTGTGTTCATGCATGTTTCTTTGTGTTCCAAAGAAGCATGGCATCCATGTCATTGCATTGTTATGCATTTTTCTTTCAAGACGTGATCTCGGGATACTCCTCGACTAAACACCCACCCCACCCCATCTTTCATTCTAAGCTTCTTTCTTGCTTCTTCCGTGAACTAACTTGCTAAGCGCTATGCTTCATGTGATTCAGCTACTGGCATCTTTTTAATGTCTGTAGTAACTGACTGATGGCAGTGATCAATTCACTGGAAACAGGAGAAAATCAAGGTTAATGCAAAAACTTGTATGGAGGAGGGAAAGTCAAGTGACAGGGTTTTTTATCTCCAAATACAGAGAAAAGGCTGGACCTGACCTGATGACCACGACGCTGTGAGTCTGCAATTCGAACGCACGCACACATACACACACACCAGTAACTCCTGTGGCCATTTTACAAACTAGATATTACAAATGAGGAAAATAGAAAATTGCATGTAGTTTAAGGAAAATTGCTTAACTGTAATCTAGAGATTTTTCTTTCAAATTAAATGATATCGGTATCTGTGACTACTAACATTTGAGTACTCTTACTGTATAGGTCTGAAAAAAGTTATATCAAACGTCACTAAAAAAAAAACAACATGATGATTATCTAAAAAGGTTTGGGACCACCTCTGCAATGTATTACTGTTTAAATAAGGACTTTACTGAAGCGTGTACGTCACACATGCACACAGGTAGAAACAGGCAACCGTTGTGGGGAGATCAAAGTTGATGCTTGGCAAATAACTTTGCTGTTTTTTTTTTTCCAAGACACAGCAACATTAAAATAGGGCGATACACTTAAGGTTCTCTCTATTTGACCTGTCAACTGTGCTTCCACATAAGTATTTCTTTCCCTCTCGCTTTCTCTCTTTCTCTTGCTCTCTCTGCCTCTATGTTGATGTTGAAAAGCAGAGAACTTCTTGGGAGCACCTCAGCCCCTTTCTTTTCACTAACACCGATGGGGGAAGGGGGGAGCTCCACCACAGCTGAGTTAAGCACAGAAGTAAACCGAGCTTGAATAGAAGTGGGACTTTTTTTTTTTTTTCCAAAATAAATGCTTCAGCTTGACTGCATTGGGTCTTGCTGGTAGTAACACGATTCCCCAGTGCTAGAATGGACATTCCAATTCACATACATTTAACCAAAATAATTACTCTTGCTCAATGAAATTTAGTTACATTTTATTTCAATACTAGTTTCTGTTAGTCTTACGGTAACTACATAACATTTTGGGTTGCCTAAGTGCTCGAGCTGTCGATTGCAATGCTAAGCTGTTAACTGGTCAAGAACAAACATTGCTATATTCTAAAAAAAAAAAAAAAAAAGAAAGCTGGTATGGCTGTATTTTTTCTTTTACAAATGGGTAAGCAGGTTGAATTCATTCGACTGACACACACCATACTGAATATATTTGTAATGTAGTCATTTATGATTAGGATGTAGTGATACATTTGCCCGACTTTCATGCAGATGTAAAAGAAGATGACTTAAAGTTGAATTCGTGCTTTTTTCATTAGTAACTCATAAGTGATATTGAGTGCATGTTGTGTCTGCAGTTTCCGTATGGAATAGTTTAACGGGAGGGAGACAAAAATGTCCTCCAATAATTTAGTTGTCCTGAAATGAAATGTTTCTAGGTGTGTATTGCTGAAGATACGTGGAGATTTATTGCGACCTCCTCAAATAACAAGGACATTTATTTTGGAAAGAGTTGAGCGGAAGTTTTGTTTTGTCGCACCTTGGTGGGCTTCACTCGGGACATCCATTCAGCCAGCCAGCCAGCCAGCCAGCCTCCCTCTCCTCTGCATAGCCACCAGTGTTAACACGCGAATAATCACAAGCACGGGCAAGCTCCGGCAAGGTTGTCCTGGTGCTGCAAAGACGCTGGGTCGAACCGTGGAAAGGGGTTTTTCCGATATTGGGAGCGAGATTGGCGGCAACATTGGGTGCTCTGTTCTGCTCGAATCGTTGGCGACAATGCGGGAGCAGCTTCGGAAGTGAGTACCGGTGATTGCTTTTATTAATTGTGGTTCAATAATTGTGTGTTTTTTTTCCCTTCTTTCCCTTTGGGGGTGTTTTACGCCGCTGACGTTGGCTGCGAGTTTTCACGGCGAACACATTGGCGCTGATTTGTCTTTTTATTTGAAAATATCCGATATTTGGTGTGTGGTTCATTTGACAATGTGGGAAAAGATGTATTGATTTAACATTTGGAACGTGGCATAAAATCGATGGGTACCCCCTTTATTTTATATAGATTATATAATTACATAATGCTGAAGGGATCGAGCGTCATAGGATGTAATACAATGCTTTTAACTTGTACAGTAATAGGCTCATAACTTCCGTAGCGGTGGTCTTACGAGTGTGGATACCTGGCTCGGGCATTTCCTCATTCGGCGCCTTCTGAAGCATGTTTGTGGCCCATTTTCAGAATCTAAAGAGGCTCCATTGTGCTTAAAAGCAAACACACTGCAACCGGATCTTTAGGTGTGGGTGTGCGTTTATTTGCGCGCGTGCGCGCCTGTGTTTGGTGGGGGATTTGTGTTGATTTGTCCTGATTTGTGCACGCAAGCCGCATCGCCCCATTCTGCAGGCTGATGCATCAGTGCGTTGCATTCCTTCACATGCACGCAATCGCCCTAACTCCACCCCCGTTGTGTCAGTCAGCGTTTGGAAATGTTCATGCATCGGATCCAATGTAAAGGTGGGATGAAACGTGCTGCGGCCGAAGACAGTGCACGTCATTGTGTGTGCGTGAGTGATGCTCAGCCGCAGTGTTGAGTCTCGCGCACTCCCACGGAGCTCAACGTGCACCCCCGACACACACACACGCGCGCTTAGAGTTGTCGAAAATAAGGGTGCTCGATGCGGGATGGATGGCGCAGAATGTGGGCACCAGTGTGCATCCGTGCGTGCGTAGCCAAAACACAGTTGATGATTTTCACACAGTTGGACCTAGACGTATTCACTTGCTGATGGTTAATATTTTTAATCATTTACAAGACCCTTGCTTGATTTAGGTTAAGCTTGTGGTCCACCAAATATTGCTTGCTGGTGTGTTCAAAAGGTCGTGTACCAGTGTTTCCTAAACTTTAAAGAGCCAAGGCGCCTAGTTTTTAAGATACAATTTTACACCACACCATAGAAAAAAAGCATGAAAGTGTACATAAGTTAATTGTAGGGGTGTAACAATGAAAGCTGGGCTTGTTTACAAGGATCTTGACCATGCATTGACAGCATCATTTTTGCACCGATTTAATTGACATCATTTTTGACTTAAAATTCCTAATACCATTTTATTGTTTAGTTAAGTTTGAATGTTATTTTTAATCCATTTTTAGTATTTTTTTTCTTTATTTTTCTGTACCTGTTTCTCAGAAAATATATCACGGTAACTTGGTTCCGCTGTAATATGTTTTGTTCTGGAAGTGAATTGCAGCCCTAAATCTATTATTTAACAGCGCCAGACCAGGGAAATGGCTTGAATGGGTTTTTAGCCGTTTTTTTTCTTTCTCTTAACCCCCATATTTTAAAAGTGTGACATGTCAGTCAAAAAGATGCAGGCAAAATTGCTTCCTGGGGAGATGGAATAACACCTGTAATTTATATTTCAACTGTTCCCCGTAGATTTAAAACAAAACAAAAAAGACATGGCGGAAATGCAGACTTAGGTAGCATGATTTTTTGGGCCACTGGGCAATTGATGACTTGACTGGAGCCTATTCAATCTGACGTGGGGCAAGAGATGTGGTCCACCCTGAACTGGTCGCCAGCCAATCACAGGGCACAAATACTGCACACAAACAGCCATTTATATTCATACCTATAGGCAAAAGAGTTTTTACTTTTTACACTCGAGTGTATGAGAATAAAAATAAAACCTCTGTTTGTTTTTATATGAACACTTAGGCCTACTACACTATTGTACGTTACTGTTAGTCACAATAGTGCTAAGTCTTTTTTTAGGTGGCACTTGCTGCAAAAAGGTTTTGAGAGAACTACTGCAGTCGAGATAGCTCTTGAAAGCAAAGACCTCCATCAAGGCTAAACAATCCCAAACACATTTTTCGGACTCTCCTTGAAAAAAATACAAGTATTAAGGGTGCCCCTGCAGCTTCTTCGACTAGGTATAGTCAAAAAAAATGTGTGTAAGTAGTTGTTCCGATGCCTAACAAACTTAACCTCCCTTAACATGTAATAAAAGCTGGTCATGAGGAAGATCACAACATGTAAAAGAACAAGAGTGTTGTTAGTTGTAGTTGGTATTATTATGTGCAAAATTGTGTGTGGGGCTGCAGCATAAACTCAACTCGGTGTTGACGAGAGTCAAACAACGGGCTCAAACTATGCGTTAAAGTATTTAAACATTCATTTGGCTTTTGTTCGAATAATATTGCAGAGTCCATTCTATTTAGAATTTTGAAGAGCAGAACACAAACGTGAGCCGATTGTATGCTTAAAAAAAAAAATCGATTTTTAAAATGCCCGTTTGGCTCCTACAGCTTCAGATTTTAGTTTTTTCTTTCTGTCCCCCCCCCTTAAGCCTCCACTTACTGTCTTTTCTCTAGCCTTCAGGTCACAGTGGTGACAAATTTAATTGCTCCCGTGAGAAAATAATTGCTGCCTTTCATCTCAAACTGAGGATGTTGGAAAAAAACCGTTTTTTTACAGTGTTAAAATGTAGTGCCAAAATGTTGGCTTGTCCTTGGACTGGATTACCTTTCTTTGATATGTGTCGACTTTACAAATGTGTTGGTATGATTTTTATGTGTGTGTGTGTTACTGTGTCCTCGTAATGAATCTCAGTGAGACATCTGCTCGGGTGTGGCTGAATTGCAGGCACTCATATTGCACCGGTGTTTGTCCGGTGCACATGTAATGTATAATAATGAGGTAGGTGTTCAATGTTTGACGGCATCATAGCAATAATGAGCTGAGTGGCTCAGCTATTTTTGCGCGGCTTGTGATTTTTTAGTGCCGCGGGACCCATCTCCTCTTTAGTTGGAGTGCAGGGGACATGCTGCAAGGCATGTGTATGGATTATTATTTTCAAGCGTTCTCCAGACATAGGTTAACTGCAAGCCACGCTAATGTTTGACCGACTTTGACATATGCACTTTTAGAAGCTTATCTGGACATGAGAAGAAAGGAGGCATCGTTGTCATTTTTTATGGGTTGAAAGCAAAACTATGTGTAGTAAAATGTTTTGTTTTGTTACGCTGTCCCATTTCAATTCTGATCATTCTAGATCGGTGATTCCTAACCAGTGTGTTGTGGCACACTACTAGGCTATGAGAGATAATTACCAATAAATGTGCAAATCAGAAAATTCTGCAATCTTACTTTGGTGCATAAATTATTTACTGGGAATATTAAATTTTTGTTGGTCTATCTATTCCAGTGACATATTTCAATGGTTTTAGAAAACAAGAAAAAATACATAGTTATCACACTCATTGATATTTTTCAGTGACACTGTGACAAAAAGTTGATGGGTGAACACACTTTATTGATTTCTTTGCTTTACATTGAACATGCTTGGGCTCTGTAGGTCCTGCTTCCATATATTCAGCAAGGTCCAAAATGTCTTGGAAGCTCATGAAATTCCTCCATCATCGTAGCCACCACGAGTCTAATCACTTCAGGCTAAGGCAGAGGATTAGACAAGATTTGTCTTCGTCAGGCCTTACCCCCACCCACTAACTTTGACAAATAAAAAAAGAAACAATGTAACACAGGACCAAGAAAATCTTAATAAAATAAAGAAACAATGTTATATGCATAAAATCACTGGAAATGTAATTAATTTCTATTTATTTAATGGTACATTTAACTATTTGATGGCACATTTATCATATTCATTGTTTGATTTAATTGATTTAACATTTAATTAAAAACAATGAAACATTGAATTAATAATGACTTTTTTTAATTAAACATTTCATGGTTTGTTTACCTAATTTTGGCACTTTCGGTCCTCTGTAACCTGATGACTGTTATCTGTAAAAGAATAACTGATTTGCATTCAATTAAACAGACTCAACACGGAATAAATTGAGACAAGATTATTCGTTAAGTATTTCTGATTTTGGTTACATTTTGTTTTGTCGCTTTAAGTGAGCAAGGCTGCTTAAAACAATCAGTAATGAAGAATCTGGTTCTACTGTGTTTTCCACTCTTCCAACAGCCACCAGACCCAGACAACATGCTGGGACCATCCCAAGATGGCGGAGCTCTATCAATCACTGTGTAAGATGCTTTCTTCTTTCTCATTTAGAGGACTTTAACAAGGACGCTTTTAACTGGAAACGGTGTTTTGTTGTTTCAACCTTTTGTCTAAATGTGAATTGCATAAAATGCTGTCTTTTTATGACTCATCTTTCTTTTTCAGCTGACCTGAACAATGTTCGATTCTCAGCCTACCGAACAGCCATGAAACTCAGACGCCTACAGAAGGCTTTGTGCTGTGAGTGCATCCAGGCATTTTTCTGCAGCTTTTGTGCTGGTCAGGGTCATGGGAGATCAGGGGCCAAGAGGCGAGGTACACTGCGGACCGATCATGTGTCAATCACAGGACTGAGCTCTCTTTTGCGGAGGCCCACGAAGGCACTTTGAAGATTTGATCATGGATCATATCTATCATGTTTTTTTCCTTTTGCCAAATACTGTCCTGGTCTTTTCTTCATTTCTTGACTTGATTTCTTGACTTAATTGTTTTTTGTCACTCCCAATTAGTGTTTACTGTCGAACTAAACAATACAAAGAATCACTCATCATGTATTTAAAACAACCACATAAGTGACTTAGGCAACTCTACTAGCATAATACTAACCACAGGTTTTGTATTTAAAACAACCACATAACTGACTTAAGTGCATAATGCTTACTAACGCATGAAATGCAAAACTCTGGAGATGGGCGTTGCGGCGTTACTACCAAAAGGAGCACAATGTAGGGATGTTACAGAATAATTGAATTTATTGCCTTGGAGCATTGCTAAGACTCGTTACTTTTATTAATGGCTATAAATTGCAAGCTTTTAAAGTTGAATTAAATTTCGCAAAAAAGGGAACAACCTAACCCAAGTTAAAATGTCAAATGTGCGGTGGGAGTCGTCATTGTGAGCAGCACCTTTCCATCTGCGTTTTAAAATGTCATCTCTCCACCACCATCCTTTTTGCCGGCTTGATGGATCGACCGGCGTTCTTACGCTCTTCTCTTTTCACGTCAGTGGATCTACTGAACATGCCAATAGCCTGCGAAGTGTTCGACCAGCACGGCCTGAAGCAGAATGAGCAGCTGCTCGACATCTCCCAGGTGGCAGCCTGTCTGACCAGCCTCTATCAGCGGCTGGAGCAGAGTCATGCACACCTGGTCAGTGTCCCTCTGTGCGTCGACATGTGCCTCAACTGGCTACTCAACGTCTATGACACGTAGGTGCACATCAAGTTGTCGACTAGTTTGAAGCCATGCCAGACTTTTGAGTTGTCATGTGTTATTTCACAGCGGTCGCAGTGGAAAGATTCGCACCTTATCCTTCAAAACTGGAATCATCTCACTCTGCAAAGCCCACCTGGAGGATAAATATAGATGTAAGTCATAGTCACACTTAAATTTCAACCCTAGAAATTGTAGATGGCTTATAAATCCTATAAATACTTGGTTGATGGTATACAAATGAGCTCTTAAAGCGGATGTACTTCCCTTCTCGACCTTCTCCTCTTCTGCCGTCATTTCAATGTGTGAAGTATCAGTCAAAAGGATGTAATTGCTTCCAAGGGAGACAGAATGTATGAGGTTCGTTGATTTAAAAAATAGATGTGGTGGAAACTACCAATTTTGTTATCGGGGCACTGGGAATTCATTGAGTTTTCCGTTGCTCGGCTTAATGGCATGGACTTACTCTTTGGATGCCGAAACGGAAAGCGCAATGTCGCCATCTATCAGGTTAGCCGTTATGTCGGTATGTATTAAAGTAGATACGTTTAGAAAAAAAAAATCTTCCAAAAACCCAATGACGGAAAGGTTTGGGTCCTTAGTCTATTGCACAGATATCTGGTAAATAAGAATGCATCGGAAAAACTACAAACACCTAAACGTATCTCCCCACCATTGGCAAAAGACAGTTGTGATGACACTAAAATAAATAACAATGGTACTGAAATGTTTCCCCCCTTTGACAGTCTTGTTCAGGCAGGTTGCAAGCGCCACCGGTTTCTGTGACCAGCGTCGCCTCGGTCTCCTCCTCCACGACTCTATTCAGATCCCTCGGCAACTTGGCGAGGTGGCATCATTCGGCGGCTCCAACATCGAGCCCTCTGTGCGAAGCTGCTTCCAGTTTGTAAGTGCCATCCATTGGCTAAGTGCTCTTGGTCTCAAGTGTTTGTTTTCTGACGGGATATTTTTTGGGGGGTGGGCTTAAATCACACAGCAATATAACTTAACAAGAGCCTAGCCCAGCCGAGTGGCAGGCAGGATTATGTCACAAACTGATCTTGTAGTAGTGACCGATGTCAGTCATGCAATCAATCTCTTTAAGGTCATTTTCTGTCTTGACAAAGTTCAAGCTGAAATAATTATTGAGAGTTTTTTCCTGCCAAACCAATTTGATCATGATACTGTACACTCCAAATTCTTCCTTTGACCCTCTCCAGGCCAACAACAAGCCCGAACTAGAGGCTGCCATGTTCTTGGACTGGATGCGTTTGGAACCCCAGTCCATGGTGTGGCTGCCTGTGCTTCACCGCGTGGCTGCTGCAGAGACAGCCAAACACCAGGCCAAATGCAACATCTGCAAGGAGTGTCCCATTATCGGATTCAGGTCAGCACAATGTATCTCCTTCGGAGCATGTGGGGGAATTTTGGCGCATCATCAATTCCCTTACATAAAGGACAATAAAGCATGAAATGAATTTAGCTTTCCATGCAGCCTGATATAAAACAAATCGAGACTAATGCTCTTGTCTATACATGTTGTTGAGTACCGTGCGTGAAGCGATAAAAGCACCCAGTGGTCTCATCACTACGGTCTTAATCATGCAGCTGTTTTTTTGTAAGGGATGAATTGTATTCTTCAGCTACTGCCTCTGTGGAGAAAACAAGGACAAACGGCAGCTCATTGTCATTGATTGATTCTGTCTTTCATAGTTGCCTATTTGGGCAGCTTATTTTTTTGATCTCTTCCTCGGTTCTCTCACAATCCAGATACCGCAGTCTGAAACATTTCAACTATGACATTTGCCAAAGCTGCTTCTTCTCTGGTCGCGTCGCCAAGGGACACAAGATGCAGTACCCGATGGTGGAGTACTGCACTCCGGTATGAGCACATCTATATTCATCCTCTGTCAATAAAACGCCACGCATACTTGGTGCCTGACTCTGAAAAGGCTGCCTGTGACAATGGCCGTCCTTGTTATGAAAATCCTCCTCCTACTCAGATGTGCAATTACCCAGGCTCATTATAGTGCTGGTTTACTGATAGCTTTTCTTTGAGCAAACAGGATATTTTATTCAACAGGCAAACCTTGCAAACTGAAGTCTTCCTGCATTTGTAGTTAATAGCCCAATTAAAAACAAAGATTTAAAGCAACAACCTCATTACTACGAAACACTTTTTCCCAAATGTCTTCATTGCACCTTTTAAGTTTTATTGTATGCGTACTGAGGATCAAGCATTCCTACCAATTTCAATTATTGTTGATAAAAAAATAAAATAAAAATGCAGCCATATTTGCTTTTTTTGGTAGAGCGCTGTGTACAACCAGTACGGATCAACAAAATCACCAGTTAATCCATAAATAAGGCGCCCCAGATTATAAGGCGTGTTAAGGTTAAGGTGTTTTTTTTTTAGTAAATCAAAGGCTTTTAAGTGTGCCTTATAGTGCAGAAAGTACGGTAATTGTATCAGTGGCTTTGTGTTGGTCTCGCTGTGTACACATCAGTCTAAAAATATTTCTATATATTTAAGAAAATCTAAATTATTGCGAAAAGTTTTATTTGGGAAAACAAAATTAATAAATTGACACACTATGTACTTTTCCACCCATTAGAAATTGTAATCGGCAGCAGCCAAAATCCATCTTCATGCATAGTAGTACCGTAATTTTCGGACCATAAGTCACGGGTTTTTTTCATAGTTTGGGTGGGGAGGCGACTTATACTCAGGAGCGACTTCTATACATATATATGTTTTTTTTTTCACTTTTTTGGGCATTTTATGGACGGTGCGATTTATACTCCGGTGCAACTTATAGTCCGAAAATTACGGTACATGCAATACCCCACAAAATTGACTAGAATTGACTGTGAGCTTGGTGGATAAAATTGTCCAAAAGTCGGTGACACTTTTCCCCCCGAGTCATGAAAATACATCTGCTTAAAGCAAATAGCTGGCTGGAATATATCACACCAAGGCGCCACTGGGTTTTCCTTGTCACGACAAAAGGTGCGAGTCACCGGCTAGCTCCCAAGCTAACGGGCTTCAAAGACTCCTCTCAGCCTGCGGACAGAGTTTGAGCTTGTCTGCATCTTCACCTCCTTGCTTGGGGATTAACATAACGGCACTGAGCGAGCTGTTTTATCAATTGTGCCATACAGAGAAGATGCGTTTTCAGATGCTAACTGCGCTGCTGTAGTTGTTAAACTGGGTCTTGTCATAAAAGTAGCACCATTTTGCATGAGGGTTGACTCATGCCAGCTGCCCACTGAGCTCTGTTTTGGCCACACACCAAACAAATAAAGCAGAATAGTTGATGTGGCGGGTTACATCCAAACATTTGTCATAACAAGCCTGCAGTCACCAAACGTGTAATATAATTGGAAACAAATATCGGAATTAACCTGACATGGTCCTTAGATGAGATGAATAAATGGAGGCCATTAATGCTGGGTCACACCCCTTTAAATCCCTACAGTCTAAGATGAATCAGAATTTGACATTGGGGAAATGTGATGGGGCGCCGTGATCATCTAACAAAGCCTTGTTGATTGATGCATCATTATTTTTCTGTCCATGATCAGTGATTTAATCCTCTTGATGAAAACGTTCAATCTTACAGAAATGATGTCGCTCATCCTTGCCAAGCAAATCCTTTGTTTTCTTGTTTGAGTACATGGGAAATGAAAATTTCACTGCAATGATCATTATTGGTTAAAAATACCTCTTTTTTTTTTGTTTGTTTCTCTCCAGACTACATCTGGTGAGGATGTCAGGGATTTTGCCAAGGTGCTGAAGAACAAATTCAGGACGAAGCGCTACTTTACCAAACACCCACGCATGGGCTACCTACCAGTCCAGACCATTCTGGAAGGCGACAACATGGAAACGTGAGTTTCCTATAAAAATGCCCACTTACCACCCCTAAGCAGAACAATGGACATGAAGTCTGTATCTATTGGAGGCAAACGTTTTTTTTTTTGTTTTTTTTAAAGCTTCCCCATGGTGTCGATACTCATTCCAGCTTTTTATCCCACAAAGATTTCCATAATTCCATCTGTTTTTTTAGCAGCCTGATACAGGCCAAGATTTTGATGAAGTATGGCTGTAAGGTAATTCAGTAATTATGGAAACCAGATGGTGATGCACACTGTAATTAACGTTGCATTGTAGTTTAGGTTTTATAGATAGTACTATTATTACACCTGGAGCTGTACAAAAAGTTGTTTTCAATGAGGTGTTTGTTATAACAGTGGTCCACATTCCTTTGACAATGACATGACTTGATTTTGTATATAAGATAGTCTCTATCACTAACATAGAGCAATGCAATATTAAAGTCATAATTACAGTAAATATGTTCGTGAGAAACATGTTGGTCGTAAATGAAAAATACCAGAAATAGACGTCTAAAATAGGTTGATTTTTAAACCTAAAATAGACGTCTAAAATAGGCAAAAATATTACATGCCTGTCCATTAAAATAACAATAATTCAACACAGTTTATTTGTTTGTCAGTCAGCTCCCATCATGCCTTTGAGACACCACCAGTGTCATCTCATATATTTATGTTAATTTGTTTTCTGTCTTGCAGCCCTATCACACTGATCAACTTCTGGCCCGTGGACCACGCGTAAGTACCTGTAATCAGTTCTGCATCTGCCCTCATAGTGGATGAACTAGAACAGTTTCCGAAACCATTACTGAGCCAAGGCACGTATTTCATAATGGAAAAGCACCAATCAAAAATTAAACATAAAATAATTATATATAGTAAAGCTGGAGTATGTAAACTCGAAGCTGTTGGCAAAATTTGAACGTAGCCTCTCACCTCACACTTAACGTTCCTCTTTGTGTCTTTGCCCAAAGAAATACATTCCTTCTTCTTAATTTGTTACTAACCTGAATTTGGCAACCGGTCAAGAAACCACGTTAATCTCCTTTGCTATAGCCCCACTGCGTCCCCCCCACCCCCTAAGCTTGTGTCAGCAGCAATGCACGAGCAGCATAATAATAATTGACCCATCCCCCAGTCACGCTTTTATCTTTACACTCTTAGATTAGTTAATTTTATTCATGCCATAAAAAGTTAAGAAATGAAGATTAGAGGCATGAAAAGGGACCAGAGCGTGATAATACCCCCCCGACACACACACACATACATACACACAATTTAAAATTCGATTGTCAGATTGTACTTTTTTTTACCATACAGTAGATTACATTTAATCCTTCTGGCTGTCACGATGCGTCGCTTGCATGGATAGATGAGCAAAGATGCATTGTTGATAGTAAATCATTTATTTCCTTTCCATGTGTAATGGCTTTACCATCTTAATGCACAGGCACAGTTCCAAAGAAATAACTCTAGTGAAATGTGTAATTTCACACTGCATAGTGGTTTAAGTCCTCTGAGATGGCTGACTTTTATTTATCTCATGCCGACACTGCCCTTCTGTGGGCTCCTGTGGCGTAACTGTGCGTATGGATTAATGAGTCTCCCGGTTGCATTTCACCAAGCTCCTGTCTTGTCTATTTTTAATTTTTTCCGACAGGCCCGGCACATCCCCTCAGCTCTCGCATGACGACACACACACTAGGATCGAGCACTACGCCAACCGGTAACACACACACACACACACACAAACACGTACACAGTCAGCACCTGCTGCCGTGCGCAGCCTTATGAGTCTTGTGCTCCTCCAGAAAGCCTTCTCAGACCTGGGAACATTTTGATTGATGTGATTTGGAATCATCATTATTTTTAGAGAAATTATAAAGCACCGCAAGGGGATGCGCCTCCTCCCTTCCCCCATCCCACCTATGTAACCCACATGGGATCAGCTGCCCTGATTCTTTACTGACGCAGTGCTTGTCCAAGTTCCAGTCCATATTATTTCAATTAACGAATTTGATGCAATTGATGCAACTTTTCAACAGCTTCTCTGAGTTTTATCAATACAGTTTTATTCATTCAGGGTCCCACTTCAAGCCTCTTTGGGTGGTGAGTGACCTGACAGTGGGCCCATTCAAAGCATCTTTACCTATTGAAATGAATGTAAATGTCATTAATCTGTTCGAGCCCCCAAGTACTTGGAACGTGTTTTTAATGAGAAAATTGGCACTCTATAATGTAATACTTTGTAAAAACATACATTGGCATAATTTAACTAAAATGCATTAAATAGATTCCATTACATTGCTCATTCAGGAGTGCTCGCCTTGTAGTGAGTTAGCTATAGAACTGGATGTCTCCAAAAAATCCATATCCTTTCCAAATGTCTTTCTGTCCAAATAATGCCGAGCTCATATTTCAGTTACTCTTTTTATCATTTAACGTCAGCGACACGCACCATGATCAATGTTACATATGTCGTGGCTTTAGAAGCTGTGATGGTGCCATGGTTATCGATTCATTTAAAGATGGAGAGTCTGGACATCTTGCATCATGCAAGGTGTCAGCGTGGGCTCTTTAAACCTCGGTCAATACGCCAACTCAGAAAAATCCATGAATATTGTTAAGGTACCACAAAGGGTCAAGGTCGTAGCCATTTAGAAAAATATTGACGAGGTCCTGAGTAACATCCATTTTGAGTCAACTGCGGACTGTTCAACAAAGTCGCGAATCGGTGCGGACCTCCTGGTATTTGCTGGGTCGCAGTCACATGTTAGATCCCCAAAAGTTCTTATCTATAATTTTCTTTCTGATCTCCTGAGGCAACACTTTGCTTTTTCTTTGTTTGTTTTAAGAAACCAAATCCAAAATCAATCTAGACTTTATAGCCTTTCAGACACTTTCTCATCGGGCTTATGTTGCCATTTCTTTCTTCGGTACAACATGGTTGTGAAGGGACACTTTCAAATATAAAGTAATGTTCACAACTGACTGCTCTGTTTCTTCCACAGGTTAGCAGAAATGGAGAACCGTAATGGCTCTTATCTGAATGACAGTATCTCACCCAATGAGAGCATGTGAGAAACACTTTCTGTTTGCTTTGTTCTTTATTTTTGTCATCGCTGATGAATTGGCTGACTGCGCTTCCTCCTTTGCACACATGAATTGATTTGGAAAGATAGACATTCCTGCTTTTGCATTGTTTGCATGGCCCTCAATGCACGTGCATATTAGCATTTTTCTTTTATGTCACTGATTTGGTTTGTATTATGTACATTTTAAATGATGTGCAAATATTATTGCACGTGACATACAGTAGGTCATTGTAATTTGCTTTCTCAGCATTGTTAGCATTTGTTTGTTTTACTTGCGGCTAATAGGATTCTGAAATTGTGACATCTTTAAACATACTGTTAGCCAAACTTGTCTCTAGCACATTACTCTTCTCCATTTCCCTTTTTATTACCTAATAACAAACAATTCATCATTGTGCTCAATTTGAACTTTGTCCCACCCCTGCAAGTGAAAAAAAAAAGGATGTGTGAATATTTTATTCTGACAATATTTCTTGCAAAATGTATTTTGTATAGAAAGTTAGGAACATGGTTATTTGCTGTAGCCGGAGTATGTATCTGAAAACGTTGGCCCAGTTAGAAGACTTTGTGTTGATGAATTGCTGTGCAATCCTCCTAACAGATTTTGCGTCCTTTTTTTCTTTTTTAACAAAGCCCTGTTAGTTGCTCCGACAAGCGCTTCATGCTCATTTTTGTGCGTGTGCTGTGCATGTTTGTTTGCAGTGATGACGAGCACATGTTGATCCAACACTACTGCCAGTCTCTGAACCAAGGCTCTCCCCTCAGCCAGCCCCGCAGCCCGGCCCAGATTCTCATCTCCATGGAAACAGAGGAGAAGGGAGAGTTGGAGCGGGTCCTCGGTGACCTGGAGCAGGAAAACAGGTCAGTGGCAATCGCCTTTTGACCACGTCCCTTTTCAAAGCCTCTGTCGAACCGCTGCCAAATAAATACCTTCAGCATCTTGGAATGGTGCCTTGTCGTGTCTCTCTGGCTCAGTTGGACTGAGCAATCACATTGCCAGATTACTAATGTCGTCATCGGGTCTGCCTGGTCCGCAGGAAGCTGCAAGCTGAATATGACCGTCTGAAGAAGGCGCACGACCGGAAGGGTCTGTCCCCGCTTCCGTCGCCACCGGAAATGCTGCCGGTGTCGCCGCAGCGAGCGCGGGACGCTGAGCTCATTGCCGAAGCCAAGCTTCTGCGGCAGCACAAGGGACGCCTGGAAGCCCGGATGCAGATCCTGGAGGACCACAACAAACAGCTGGAGTCTCAACTGCATCGACTCAGGCAGCTCCTGGAGCAGGTTCATCAAGCTCACGCACGCGTCTTTGTTCCGTGACCATGCTCCTCGCACAAATCACTTGCATCTCAAGGCACCACTGTAGATTGTGCTTTGCAGTGAGTATTTTTACATTTGGCCGTGTGTCTAACGTGTGTTGTGTTGGCAGACGGACTCCAAGGTGAACGGCACCGCTTTGTCCTCCCCTTCCACCTCATCTCAGCGCTCTGACTCCTCCCTGCCTCAGCTGCGCGTGGCTGCCAGCCAAACCACTGACACAATGGGTGAGAAGACACGCTAGCGCTCACGCTTTAATCCTTTCATTTTCAGGATTTTATGAACTGGAGGCTATTCGGTTGTTGTCCATTTAAAAAATAAATAAAAAAGGAAAACCCCTCAATGATTACTGAAATAACTCATCTGTGAAACCAGATGTTCATTTTTAATGAATCTGTCATTGTATTTGTAAGAAAGATGAATTTATTAATTTATCAATTTATTTGACTTTGTATGAACAAAAAAAAAGAGCTCAAGGAGCAAATGGCCTATAATGTACGTATATCCTTGCGGTTTTAGGCGATGACGAGTTTTCCACCCCTTCCCACGATGCATCTGGACTGGAGGAAGTGATGGAACAGCTCAACAACTCTTTCCCTCATAGCCAAGGTGAAGAAGTTTGCTTTTTGATCAATTATGATGCCCAGTCCATTCTTGTAGATCTTTCACTTCAACTTCACCTTTCCTCTCTCTGACTAATACTGATTTTCCTTCTTCCTTATCTTCCTTTCTTACCTTTTTTGGGGGGCCAGGAGGGAGAAGGGGACACCAATGAGAGGTTAGTGGTTCTATATTAACGGCCCTTCTTGGCTTATTGTTTTTTTTTCTGGGGGAAGGGGGTGCACTTTTCGTACAGTATGGGTCCTGTAAGCATAAAGGGACCAAAAAAAAGATAGAATAAAATATTTTTAGATGTGTCCCTGAATTTGTGTAAAAAGCAGGTGAATTGAATCTACGTATGTATGTACTATGTTTGGACAATAGTGCATACATACTACAAACAAACAGCAGTATTATGAATTAAAACCGCAGTGAAAGCATGAACCATTAATAGTCTAACATAAATATGGTGCTTTCGAGATTCATTAAAAATACAAAATAACTGGAATAATGCAAAGGGTCCCACCAGTTCTGCCTATGTTGGGTTACCATCACTCCACTCCAACAAAGCACTATGTCAGTTTTAATATGCTTTTTCTTCATTACACTGTCAAGTTCATGCTGTTTTAATGTATATGACATATAGTATTTGTATAGTATGTTTTTTTTAATGGCTTGACAGCTCACATTGATGTATTTAATTTCAAATCCATTGTGATGGTGTATAAGGCAATATCATAAATATTTTCCAAAGACTTATGGTGCTTTAAGTGTAGCGAACAAGAGTCGAGTAAGAGCCCAATGGTACTGAAATTATTGTTTGTGTATACATGTATATACATACTATTTAATTATTGCTCACTTTTCCAACTCTCTCACTCCGCAGGTCCTAGCATTGGAAGTTTGTTCCACATGGCCGACGATCTGGGCCGCGCTATGGAGTCCCTGGTCAACGTCATGACGGATGAACAAAGCGCCATCAAGGACCCGCCCTTCTGACACTGCACCCCCAAGCCCCCCACGCATCCACCTCCTCCCATTTCTTAGTCAGTGGAGCTGAATTGGAGAAAGACTTTACAAACAAAATATAAAACGTCTATTTTTGTGAAGGATTGCGGTTCCAGCAATGACTTAAAATAAAATTTAAACAAAAAAAGTAACTTATAGATTTAGTAGTTTCTTAAATGTCCCGAAATTGTTTTATTGGGGGAAAAAAAGGCTGGTTTTTAAACTTCTATGCAATTGTATAAAAAAAAAAAATTTCTCGGGAGAGGCAGGCAACAAAGAAAGATATGTGTGTTTAGTGTGGTTCTATGTTTGCATCGCTTTGTAACGGGAAAATAAGCATTTCAGACGTTTGTATTACAAAAAAAAGAGAACGATTGTAATAATGAGGGTGTTTACTAAGAGGAAAATGTCTTTATATAACAACGTACAATACTGTTAAGGTAATGCAGGCATCCTGTAACTTTACAGTACGTTGTGTGTGTGTGGGTGTGTTTCTGTGTATTGGTGGTCCCAATGCAGTACAGTACTCACATTTTTGTTTCCTTTGTCTCCATCATCCATCTTGAATAGGCTTCTCACTATTTAATATCCGTATCAAATAACTAATTTAGTCATCCTTGGATGATGTGGGGGTTTATGAGGGGAGTGAAAAGTGCATGTCAGAAAATAATCAGACATTGGATTGGAGTTCATGATTTTCAGAACACAGTTTATCTATGTTAGTCACGGCTTTGATACGTTGAGTAAGACTCATGGCCGCCCAAACTTGAGTTGCAGTGTAGCCTTGCCAAAAGTGTTTAGAGAATTTGAAATCCTTTTGATTTTTCGAGATTGTAAAAAACATGCCGCTTCTTGCACTGGCACACATTTGCATTTAGTCACTGCCTGTTGGTTACCAACTGCACACTGGTTTTAGTTTTGTACTAGTTCAAGATCTTCCTGTATGTTTGTTTTTGTTAAGGCTGCTCACTTTAAAATGACTCAAATTGATCAAACGTTATTTAAGTTCCCACTGAGTGCAAACTCTACTTGACCTCACTTATGGAAACAAATACAGAGGTTGTTGCTCTACTGTAGCCAAGTCCTTGAATGGAGCTTGAAATGAGAATGTTTTGAATGTATTCACTGCATTTGTCTTCTCTGTCGAGACAATTCAACAGCTACTACTGCTACTGTCATAGCTGGGACATACAGTACCTGCATATTATCTGTGTATTCATTTTAATTGTGCTTATGTCTTTGTTTTCAAAGTGTGATTTCTTTTGATGTTGTGGGGTTATTATTAAGCATGCATGAGTGGCTAAATGAAATCCATCTGTAATCGATGAAAGGATGATGATAGACACACGCACACACATACTCTGCTGCATGACCCATCATTATTTTATTTTGAGCAAGACACTGAATTAGTTTCTCGTTTTTAACTTTTGTGTCATTCTTGCAACACAATATTTCGCAGCATATCAGATTCCACCAACTATATGCCTTACTACTACTGTATTATAAAAAAAGAAAATGCTTTACTGTACATCAATAAAGCACGCAGTTACATTGATCTGATTTGATGAGGTTCAGCGTTACATCAGCAGGTTTTCTGTGGAAAGTCAATGGGGGGGTCAGCATTAATGCAGTGCTTGAAAATAATGAAGGGAATACCAACTATTGACAGTTTGGGCTCATTTTATATATTGGTGGTGTGCCGTGAGATTTTTGCAATGTAAAATTAAAATACAGTCCGTACGATCGACAGTGCCCACGACCTTGCCGTCGTTTGTGACGTTACTATTTACCACCACTAAGTGTCGCTGTTACAATTGCGTCACGTTCGACCCTGCCAACCCGGAAATGTTAAAGTCACGTGACTAACTTCCCGGAAGCAAAGCGACGGCAATAACAAAGTTTAAAGCGCGCTCCGAACATGAAATTGTTGGGTTCATTAGAATGTGATCATTTGTTTATTTCGGGTTGACTGTCACCGGGCACCTAAAGGAAAGCAAGATGTCAGGTTTCAGTGCCGAACTTATTGACTACCTGGAAGGAAGGATTACATTTGAGGAGTTTGACAGGAGGAGAGACGAGAGAAAAGCCAAGGTAGTTTAGACTAGTTTTGTCCTGTCAACAATATCAATTAACTAGATGTCATTCATCCACCCGGAACGGTGTTTTCTTTTCCTGAAGTGACACAAAATGAGAAGAAACAATTTCAAATTTCAATGGATGGATTTTTAAATTTGTCACTGCGTTAAATCAAGGGGATTGTGGATATTCTGAAACTGTGATGTTGTACAAGTCATTAAACACATTTTTGTATTTTGGTTCTCGGTTTTCTGGAGCGAAATTGAAACCGTCCCACGAATTGTACATTGCCACATTTGCAGTTGCAGATGTTCCCATGATGTTAGAATAGTGTACAATTAGAAAACTTATCTCAGAATAACTTCGCCATAAAAGAAGCAACATGAAAGGAGAATAGAAAAAGGTCATTTGCACCCATGTAGCCCATGAGAAGTTTACTGAAGGAAAGAAAAAGGTTTTACTCAACAAGAATGTATGATTATCAAAAACAAGGTAGTTGTGGAATTCCTTGATTACTAAAATATGGCTAAATTGCAAATATGTAGAAGATAAACTCAGTCGGTTACTTTGGACCTATGTTTAGCATTAATGTGTTAATTGTTATAGTACAGTAGCTCGCAGCTAACAAAATTTTGTTTGTCTTTCAGGAGTTGCTCGTGTCAGTTAAAAATGACGAGGTGGTCCAGCCTTGCACGTCCACGCACAATCATGGAACAATTGGTAAATTGTAGCCTCATAGTTTTCTGGATGTGTGCCCTTAAGTTTGAATTGTAATGCCCATCTTTGATGGAGGAACATCTTGATGATTCTCAGAACCCAAGAAAAACAAAAGAGTGTCGCCTTATTTGAGTCTCCTTATTAAAGTTGTTGAACCCTCATCCCCCCCACCTTCTCTTCATAGGGTCAGAAGAAGAAGGAATCAGCCCTGGCGTTCAGCAAGCCTTTGCCTCAATGATTGGCGAAGCCACCGACCAAGTATTGTCAGATGAGGATAATGACATCTTGGGCTACGTTGATGACAAGAATGACGAGGATTTCGCAGTGGAAGAGGAGGACTATGTGGAGGACGATGAGGAGGAGGAGGAGGAGGAAGAAGAAGAAGTGGTGGGGGAGAAGGGACATTTTAAATTGAAAGTGAAGCGCGAGAAGGCAGAGGGGAGGGGGAAGAGAAGTTTTGAAACCGAAGAGAAGGAAAGTGAGGACATGTCAGTGGGAGACGTGCTTGCACTGGAGATGGAGCTAACCCGTGAAAACAAGAAAATGATGAAGGTGAGTTTCAAAGTTGAAGACTTCCCATGGGAATACTGTCGGATTTGGGGATGGCTCTGACTTCATTTCATTGCCTCCTACTCTGCTTGCAGGAACGACGCAATCGCAGTAAACTTCCCCGAGCGCTCAGAGGCCTGATGGGTGAGGCGAACATTCGTTACGCCAGAGGAGAGAAAGACGATGCCATTGCCATGTGCATGGAGATCATACGACAAGGTAGGAACATGTTTTTGCTTTGTTGCATCGCCTGTCACCATCCGGTCATCATCTCTCCTGGCCCTTCCAGCCCCGCTGGCCTACGACCCTTTCTCTACGCTGGCCATGATCTACGAGGACGAAGGCGACTTGGACAAAGCTCTGCAGTTCAGTCTGATCGCCGCCCACTTGAACCCCACCGACTGTGAGGAGTGGATTAGGCTGGCGGAGGTCTCTCTGGAGCAGGAGAACGTCCGGCAAGCTCTAGTCTGCTACAACAAAGGTCTGCCTGGCATTTCTTCTTCTCGCTGTGTTTTTGCAATGTTAAGAGTTACTGCTTATTTTTGCCAGTGACGTTGAGTGACAGGTGCAGCAAAATGCTCTTCCATGAGATGGCAAAAAGTAGCCTGTACACTCAGAGTTTTGTTCAACTGAATAAAAAATACTTGTGGGAACATCTCTGAAATAATCAATGCCATCCCGCAGCCGTCAAGTACGCTCCCACCAATATTCGCTACCTGTGGGAACGCTGCAGCCTCCTCATGCGTCTGGGGGAGCACAAGCAGTGCATGGATGGCTACCGCCGAATTTTGTCCCTGCTGCCAATGGACGAGGGTGAACACTTCATGCAGCTCTCCAAGGACATGGCCAAGTAAAGAAGTCACACTAGTTGACTCAACACAGATCTGGTCGGCTGGCTAATATTTTGCATTTTATGCACATTTTGTCATCACCTGTTATGTTTTTAACTCACAATGGATCAATGACATAATTGATCGCCTTTGCGAAATAAGACATTGCGGCTGCGGTGCCACATACGTATACATTAAATGAAAATACAGTGATCGGCTCAAATAATCCTGATCATGTAAAAGTGAACGCCCACATTTGACCACACCACATTTTGGAGATGTGAGGATTTGGGCCGAAAGCAACACTATATTGTATTATTATACCGTACCAAATTGCATTTGGTTATGGTTGCGCACGTCTAAATTGCTTACACATCTTTATTGCTTAGGAGTTATTATGAAAGTAGCGACCTGCCCTCGGCACTCGGTGTAATCGAGCAGGCCCTGGTACGCCACCCCGACCTGGTTAGCGATGACATCATCAACATGGCAGCCGAGCTCTACATCACCAACCGTCAATACGAAAAGGCTTTGGAGGTACTCCGGCACGCATTACAACGGCAGCAGATACTATACACTTGTGAATGGAGAATCATCCTCGTCTCCTCCTTCAGGTCTTAGTCCAGTTTGTGGGTGTGGTTCCTATCCGGGATGAAAGTCACCCAGAGACGGCAATTAAAGTTGAGAATTTAATTGAGAACGGGGTAAAGAACGATGAGGCGCAGCCATTGATTGTAGCAGAAGTAGCGCCAACGGACAAATGTAAGTCATGAAAAATTGAAAGATTTTGCAAGAAAATTGAAGCAATTCGAAGCTTCAAGAGACTCCACGACGAGTGAAAGGCAGTAAATAAAACTGAGCCTTTGTTGTTCACCAGCTGACATCAAGGATGTTCAGGTTCCAGACGGCATCCCAGTGGACCTGAAGGCCAAGCTGATTGTCTGCCTCATCCATTTGCATGTCTGTGCACCCTTGGAGGTAGCAGAGGATTTTGCCGTGACCATTTTCTCGTTCGAACGGGGATGTAGTCAAAGCCTTTTTCTTCCAGGCTCTAGTCTCCTCACTGATGGAGCAAAGTCCAGAGGACATTGGCGACTTATACCTGGACGTGGGAGAGGCCTACCTAGAGAAGGCAGCGTACATGTCTGCTCTACCTTTGCTGTCTGCGCTTGTCATATCCGAGAAATACAACCTGGCTGTCGTCTGGCTTCGCCACGCAGGTACACTCTCAAAGACCAAAATCATCATTGATTAAGGAAATGAAATCCGGTGGCATCAAAGCCGAGCTTATCCTTGTTTCCATCAGTGGTGGTAAAAGTCAGCTTAGGTTAACCACTGCATCTTAAGCCACCAGCTACTTGTAACTCCATGGCAGAGTGTCTGAAAGCACTGGGTGAAATGAAAGCAGCGGCCGAAAGCTTCACGAAAGTAGTGGAGTTGGCGCCACAGCACCTCGAGGCGCGGCTGTCGCTCGCCACCCTGCAGCAGCAGCTCGGCCGGCCAGATTGTGCCCTCAAGGCGCTGGAGTCCATGTACGACAACGACACGCTTGCACGGGACTCCTCTGCAGCGCAAAAGGCAGGTGATATATCTCTAACGCTTTGCTTTGATTAAGAAGCAGATGTTTCATCAGTGCATGTCTGCAGGAACTGAAGCTGCTCCTGCACCGGTCCGCGCTGCTGAAAACGCAGGGACTCATCCAGCACTACTTGGACACTCTGATCACCATGATATCAATCCTGCTTAAGGTTGCACATCTTATTTTCTCGAGTGTTGTCTCCTGCCTGTACGGCACGTCCAAATAGGTGGAATGTGTGTTTTTGTGCATGCCAGGTGGCCATGCAGCGTGCCCAGGTGTGTGTGCGCTCTGTCTTCATGTCAGGAGAGAATCACCTGCGCTTGGTGAAGGTTGGGGACATGCCGTCGGACATCGATGACCCGGAAGCGGCCTACTTGGAAATCACGTGTATGTCCAGACCTTTTGGGGCCTGGTTTATGAGCGATGCTATACAACCTCCAATGTCTTTGCTGATGCCTACACCAGGTAAAACCAAAGTCCTGTCCAAAGAGGACTGGTGGCAGCTGCTGCTGAGCTGCGTGCTGACAATGTGCGATGTGCAACGTTACGAAGAGGCGGAGCTAATGGTCGAGTCCGCTATGGAGTTCTACTCCTTCTATGACATCAAGCCCAGAAGAAAGGAGTTGGAGTACCTCGGCCTCTCAGCCAACATCCTGGACCGCAACCACCATAAGGCCTACAACTACATCAGGTATGAAAAGGGAATTGTTTCATTCGTGTATCACGTCTCTTATTTTTTCTTCACTCTTTTCCATCAGGTTGATGCTGTTAGAGGATGTGGATCAGCCTCAGCTTTGGAATATATTTAATCAAGTAAACACACATGTCTTTGCGTTTATCTTCTTTGAACATACAATGCAGTGATTCCTAACCACTGTGCTGCAGCACATTTAGCTGCCATGAGAAAACCTCAGGTATGCCATGGGAAATTCCATGTAGAGGAATCGTTTGATCTTTTGAAAGAAACCACAGTGCCCGACAAACAACAACCAATAAGTGACTGAAGACATGACTCGATTTGACGTGCTACTGTCAACTTCTGTTTTGAACAAATATGACAAAAAACGATTGTCGTCGCAACCTTCTCTTTTAATTGTTTTTCCAGCAAATAATTGATCTTGGTTAATCTATCCATGTCAACTGACATATAGTGACAAGTAAAACAAGAAAGCTCCTTCAGGAGATGACAGAAGGTACAATCAACCTGTTGTCTTCACTTCACACAATCGGCTCAAGATTTTACACTCTGGTACTTTTTGGCGAGATTTTTGTTGGACTGTGTGCCATGGCAGCTTTTCTAATGTAAAATATGTGCCTTGGCACAATTAAGGTTGGGAAACACTGAATCATGTCGAGCAGAATACTCACACTTTTTCTTCCTTTAGCTGACGATATCCTCCCACCACCAACGTCATCATCGCTTTTGTCTGCGTCAGCTTTTGAAACATCCCGACAACCGCGCCCTGTGCATCCTGTGCGGACACAACGCCATGGTGTCGGGCAGCTTCAAACACGCCTTGGGTACCACCGGCCGACTGTGAATAACGCTCATCCAGTCGCAAATGGAATGATGTGCGTGTGACGTGGTCTTTTTGTGTCCAGGTCAGTACATCCAGGCCTTCCAGGCTCAGCCAGATGAGCCGCTCCACAACTTGTTTGTGGGCCTCACCTTTTTCCACATGGCATCCCAGAAATATGTGGCAAAGAGACACCTACTGGTTGTTCAGGTATCTTGCATTTGACTGCATCTGTGCTTTTGGCAATTGCGATGACGGCAAATGTTTTTTTTTTTTTTTAGGGTTTCACCTTCTTGCGCCAGTACGTGGAACTGCGTGGGGAGTGTCAAGAGAGCATGTATAACTTGGGCAGAGCATTGCACCAGATGGGCCTGACACATTTAGCAATTCATTTTTACCAGAAGACTCTTCTACTGCCTATACAGACACTAGAGGTACTTTTCCAATTCATGCTTGGCGGCGGCATGAATAGTAAAATGACAAAAGTTCTCTTTTGATACTTTTCTCTGGGCAGTGGGTGCCAAGGTTTTTTTGGTTCACGGAAATTCATGACGTAACTCAAACTATAATCATAGCTAAAATATCCTCCGTTTTCATCTTTTACATTTGATTTCATACATTACCTTTTGAGGTGTTATTTTAAGTTGATTTATTTCTGTATCAACGTATGTCCATACAGAAGAACAAAGGTAGAACATTTGTTCAGAAATTGTACTTTGCGTTACTTTATTACCTTATTTCTACTAGTGGTAAAAACCAAACCAAAACAAAGCATGTTTGAAAAAATAAAAACTACCAAGCCCACTCTTAAAACCAAATTAAAAGTTACCTAATACAAGAAATGAAACAAAACAAATAATAACTGTAATGATAAATCCAAAGCCATTATGACACTTTTCCATGCACATTCTTGAATGAAGTTCCTCTGAGATGCTTCCTCACAAGAACCTTTCCTCCACCCACACCAACAGGGTATCGCTGATGACCAAGTGGATCTGAGAAGGGAGGCCGCCTTCAATCTGTCCCTCATTTACCAGGCAAGTGGCAACATTGAGATGGCCCACAATCTCATCAGCACCCATTGCATCATCTGACAATGGGCCAGGCCTGCAACAAGGAGAATGAGTGCCACTGTTAAATTATCATTCATGCAAAAACAATTATGATCATGTAAAAATATCATGTATGAGTATTAGTTCTTTTTTTTAACATTTTAAATCTAAAAGTCGAATATATTTAATAATAAAAAAAAAAATTCCTCTTCATTCTTCTCTGTGCTGCTTATCGCCATGGTATATGATTTTATATTATTGTGACAAAAAGATGGATGGACGGACTTTCTGTTGTTGCGAGGATTAAGGCGCTGGGGATTACTTTCCAAATCCCTGCATCTCAGATATCCCATTTCCAACCTTCTGCTTGCTTCTTCTTTCCTACCCGAGTCACTGCACTGCATCTGGCCACTAGTGCGTTTTTTTTTTCTTTTTTAAATCCACCCACAAATAAACATACAAATTACACTGAGAAGATGACAAATACCTTGCATTTTCTGTTTTAGCGCTTGTGGCGGATCTCACCACACACACACACACACACACACAACCCGTACAACTTTTTCAACCATCTCGAAGAAGAGAAAAAAGTAAGCAACATGACTCAGTAGAAATGTCATCAAGCAAATTGTTCTGACCGTGCAAATGTTACGCTGTAATGGAGCGAGTCATTCAAACTAATGCAACCCTTATCAGATAAAGAGTTAAAATTAATATTGTTGGTTTTCTTTTTTTAGAGTATTAGAATGCAACTTACACGGCTAACATTTTGGACAAAAACTCCAGCTCTGATTTGTAACCATTTTACAGTCATTAGACATACAACAATTTTGTATTTTTGAACATGTTTGCCAGATTCCTGAGTATCTATAACAGGGTTGCTGTAAACACTACAAAATATATAACAGAATATCTTATTAAAAGTGTACCAGTGATAATTGAGCTGGACGGAATAAATTATTTCTTGCTTTATTAATTGCTTTTCTTTCTAAAATGTCGGTATTACTGTTAGACCTCGGTTTTGAAATGACCCCCTAAATTAAAATGAACCCCTTCCCAAACAATAACAGATTTTGATGTGAGCCCCCGATGCGGCCTCTTAAAGGGGCCTGAATCAGCGTCTGGACACGTGATCCACCAGAGGGGTGGAGGGGGGCGGTCTTATTTTGACGTTGAACTCGACTCCTGCACACTCTGAACTCGGCTCAGCAAACATTCGAAGTTGTTCATCTGCACTTTTCATCCCAAAATAGGGGATAACATGGCTGCGTCTCTGGCTTGTTTGCACTGATCACGCCGTGAAAGAGCAGCGGAAACGGGGCGCCGGATGTTGGCAGCTCCGCTCTAATAAATAAGACATGAGCCTGGCTGGCTGCATCGCGACGAGAGGGAGACAACCAGCCATGATGTGAGACTTCCAACATGATGTGGTTTTTACTGTTTTTGTGTGTTGGCAACGAGTAGACTATCACAGTCTCGAGGGGGAGGCGGCACCTCGCGCGAGTGCTGGCCGCTTTGGACGCTGCTGCCAAGTCGCCGAGCACCGGAGCAAAGCGAGGCTCCGTCGTGCATCAGTGAGGGACTTTTGTGGGGTGTATTTTGTCACGCGTTGAAATCAGCACAACTAAGGTGAGCAATTGTTTATTTTTCTTCCTTTTTGTTTTTGACATTTCATTGTTTACTTAAAATGCTTGATTTATGATGTAAACCCATTTTTAAAGCTTCTGGGCTGATCTTGCACTTCAAAGTAGCACAAAAGGCCTAATGAGTGACATTCATCAACAGTTTTTTTTTTTCTTTGTTCTGTGTTGTTGTTTTTATAAAGGCCGACCTGATCTTATTTCTGTCCATGTTCCGACATAGCTAGCAGTATTGTGCTTCTACTACCACATTGATCCCTGAATAACAACTGGGCGGCTCACATTTCCTTCCTCAACAGCCTCCTCCTCATCATCTCTTGTGAGAACCTGATTGTTCTGAAAGACTGTAGTATGCCATATTGTGTCTCACTTATCACTGCACATGACATTTTGTTTTCCTCTTATTGCATTGAGTATTTATATATAATTTACAGTGATTGCTGAAATATAGTACGGTATGGCTCCTGTAGTATCATAACATTATAATGTGGCTTAATTTGTAAATGACATTCCTTGTTGCTTTTAAATGCGTCCGAATATTTGTTAGAATAGATAAAAATGAGAGTTACGGTAGCATAGCTTCCTTTTCTGCAAAACATTACATCTTGCAGACTGGTGTTTTTCAACCTTTATTGAGCCAAGGCACTCCACCTTGACACGTAGGTTAATTATGTATAATGTCGTGTCGTGCAAAAGCATTTAAACATTCTACCTATCACCATACATCGCTTGCATAGACTGATGAACAGAGAAAACATTAGTTATAAATAGGTCATTTTCGGACCAATAAAGTGACATTTGATGATTTTCCCGTGACGCACCTGATCATTGCTGACACCGGTTGGGAATTAGTGACTCACTGATCATCACTAAAATTAGTTTCCCAAAAGAGTGGACATTTCCAGTAAAATTTCATCTGACGTTCAGACAGGGTTTTATTGGAAATATCCCAGATTGAAGACTTTCCAGAGAATTTATGGGAATCAAGATTGCAATTTTTAGCCTCACTACATTTATAACACCACCCACACACTCGAGTCTGCCCAAAGCTTCGCTCATCACTGATGTGTACAAGTGGGATTCTCATTCATAGTTGTAATAAATAGTTCCAGAAAACGCCATCCACCTTCAACAAAATAGCAGCGCTAAGAATGTTAAAATAGAACTGGCGCCACTGTTGCTTACATTGGTTGCGTGACCTAGTTGTGCTGAAGGTAAAACAACACTAGATTTGTTGATTTGAAGTTTTACTAAAAGAGATGACAAACGTGGCGTCTGTGTCCCTTCTAAATCCTCTCAGCTGCACTAAGTCCCTTTGCTCTGCTTCTGTTAGCTAGTCTTGCCCAGTTATTAGCAAATGAGGGATGAGCACCCAACATGAAATGCACTAAATCTGGTTGTTTTAGTCAGGATTATGCTCATAATAATTTAGCCAACAATATTTAAATTATGGCTGTTTAGATCAGGGTTGTATGCTGCCGATCCCGATACTGAATATCCAGTGTGGATCCAGTGAATGCACACATATTGGCGAATGTAATTTCATAATGCTATAGACTAGTACCTTATGTTATTATGCTACAAATATACAATGTTTTGTGACATAGCATTGACTTTGGAGTCTAATTAGCACTATGTGACCAAAATAGGACAGACGATGTTTTGTCGACTGTGTAACGAAGAGTAGAAAAGCATGGCTCTGTGCCCAAGGTGTGTTTTTAGTGGCGTTACTCTTTAGTTGAGATGTGTTAGAGAGGCCTGGGTACACACAGTGCTGTCATGTCTCGTTGGTTTGGATCAATGGGTCAGAAAGGCATCAAGTCACCTCTGACTGCCCTGCTTTGTCCTTCTCCAATCCTCTTCCAAAGCCTTATCGTGTTGGTGAAGTATAAGAGAGTTTGTGTGGTATGTCAGACTGGAATAAGTAGGTCACATTGCTGCCATATCTTCGTGTCCCATTCCATATTTGTGATTTCATCTTTTTTCATGCTCGTAGGTTGTGGTACTTTATGTAGCCGTTGACTATCCCTTGCCTGCAACTCGCTTAGAAGATGCATAGTGTTTTTAAGCTTGTTTTCTTCTTGTTGGAATCCAAAGGATAAAAACATCCCCAGACCACAAAAACATTTGTTTTCGGTTTTATAGGAAACACGTGTGTGTGTGTGCGTGCCCCCAGATGCCATACAAGAAGAAGCTTACTGCATAGTGAATATTGTTTTGCAAAAAATGCCTGGCTCGGTTTTGCACTTATGTCTATTTTTAGTTGCAAAGTCTCACCATTTATAAATAACCCACATACTTGATGCTGGTGCCACTCACTTGGTTAGACTGCGCCCACAATTGCGCTCATTGCATGTTTTAAAGGCACCGCAGACACACTATGTCGTTCGCCCCGCAAGCGAAGCTATTTGCTTTAATGATGCACCGAAGACATCAAGGAAGTCATGTATACCATGAGCCTTTTTCTAATGAAATATTCAGAGGCAAGGATGGTGCTAATTATGTTAAAAAAAGTTCAGGGTGACTCGTCACCCTGTCAATAAAAATTATTTATGCTTTAGCAATCCATTTTCTAATTACGCTTCATTGGCTTGAGCTGGAGTTTTTCTCAATCCACTTTGTGTGGGAGGTGGACTGCATGCTGGACTACTCACCAGACAATCACAGGACACATATAGACCAGCAACTATTTACAATGACATTCACACCTATGAACAATTTCGACTCTTGAACCTAACACGACTGTTTTTGGAACGTTGGAGGAAGTACCCGGAGACATCTCATCCTGGTGCAGGAAGAACACGCACACACCACGTAGAGACGAGAGTTAACATTTGAACCCTTTAACTGAAAGGCAGATGTGCTACAGATGTACCACTTAAGCTCAACACATCTCGAAAAAACATCAGAATTTGCAGGGACTAGTCATTGACATTTCAAGTCATTTTACAGAGATGTTATTACGACTTGAAAACATGTTTTATTGTAAGAAAAGGTATACAATATGTCTCGCTTAAAGAAAACTGACTTTGTAATTTCTGGTTTTCAAGGAGTTGGGTCTCAGGCGCACCTGCCCAGCCATCAAGTGTGAAACTAAACAGCCAAGAAAAAAGATGCACCATTTCAAGAGATGGTCTGAGTCCACCATCCTGATGACACGAAAGCAATACCATGTCAAAGCCAAAAGGTAAGTAGAACTGTAATGCTAGCACAGATTAGCGTTACCTTATAATCCTTATCGGTCATAACCCTTGCTAATTGGCTCTTACTCGAATATTGGCACCGGTTGTCTTGCCTAATTTGGAGGCTTGGCGATGAAGTGAGGTGATTGTCTTGAAATTAATGAAAGTCCTACTTGACATTGACTCCGCAATACTGGGGTGTTTAGTGAGCAGAGATTGATTTGGGTGAGGGTCTTGAAAAGTAGATGTCTCGTGTGTTGTACCCTCTATCCTTTGCGTTGTTCGACTAATGAATGCTAGACACCTCTTATTACTTGGAACTTTGGAAATTGTACCAGGACAAGAGTTCATTCATACTGAGTACTAATACCACCAGAGAAATCCAGGTCCAGGAGGTCTAAAGTAGGTAATTAATTAATTAATTAATTAATGTCTGTAATGAAAAAATTAAAGAAAGAACCTTGATGTAATGTTCATGATGGAGAAATATATTTGAACAGAACTCAAGAAAAGGAAATCTGGCAACTCACTATCATTTCTTCTTTTATCCTACCTCTTGTTTCCCTACAGGTCTCCAGCCGCCCTCCTCCCTGAAGTGAATAACGGCTATAATATTGGATCATGTGCAAGGCCCTTAGTCATCTGCTTGTGTTGTATCAGAGACTTTTAGAAGTTAGGAGAACTACATGAACAACTAAGACTGGTACTGGCTTGTCTCTTTATACCTCCTAGACACAAGAAGAAATGTGTGGCAAGGATATCGAGACGTTTTATCGTGCCTTGGACAGAGCACTTAATTTTCCATAGTCTCCATTTGTTTTGCCCTTTTTAGTTTTATTGACTTCTGTTTCCCTTCACCTGTTCAACCTCAACCTTCTGCCCCAATCATCTGCTTCCTCCTCAACACCCTCAACACTGCCATAATCCTCACACTCAGCAGCAGCCTCCGCTCACAGCTTGTGACGCTGTGGTAACCATGGCAACAGCCACAGCTTCCTCCTCCCCCCCGCCATCCTCACCGGGAACCAATGGCAGCGCACGGGAACACCTGATGGCGGTGAGGCGCCGTAACCCTCACGGCCGGCCGTACACGATCGGGCCGGAAAACATCCGCAGCCTGTCCGGGTCTTCTTGCCCCTCGCCGTCGGTCTTGACATCAGGTGACCAGCCGGAAGCAGCAGGGGTCGGGCTGCAGAGGGCCAATAGCGACACTGATCTGGTGACCTCAGACAGTCGCTCCTCACTAACGGCGTCGACGTATCAGCTTGTCCTTGGCCATGGCCATCTCGTCATCTCTTGGGACATCAAGGAGGAAGTGGACGCCACGGACTGGATTGGACTATACCACATCGGTGAGCAAATACAGAGAATGAGTAACTGCAGGAAGGCAACATCAACTTTGAAGTGGTCATGCGGTTTGGCATTCACACACTCACCACTTGAAAACGTTTTCACTGACAAACTCCCCTGTTTGCAGTTTTGGGCTCCACTTGGTAGCATCTTAGTGCTGAACTTAAGTGAGGAGCTTCACTTAAACAAAAGAAGTCATTTGCTGCCATCTTGTGGCATTTATAGTGAAATTACATGATTTAAAGCTGAGGTAAATGTCTTCTCATTGGAGACAACCAACTGCCATTGAGACAATTGCTTTTGCGTGTCTCCAGACGAGACCTGCGTTGCTAATGTGTGGGACTCCAAGAACCGTGGCGTGAATGGTACTCAGCGAGGCCAGATTGTGTGGAAACTGGAGCCGGGGCCCTACTTCATGGACTGTAAGTACAGTACAGTGTAAAAGTAGGACGTGAAGTGGGTCTGGGTCATGTGCTGCAATTCCTAGTTTGGATGACTGGACGGACGGATATAGTAAAGCATGACCAAACCATCAAGTTAAACCAATGACCGTATATATCTACAGTATGTGGCAAATAAATGACACAAATCCCTCCATACGTGTATATGACTGTGTTGTGTCTCTGCAGGTGAGACTAAGATCTGCTTCAAATATTACCACGGTGTGAGTGGAGCACTAAGAGCAACAACACCTTGCATCACCGTCAAAAACCCTGGAGTGACGGTACAGCACTTTTACCTTAATAGTCAGTCTTGATATGAGCCAAACTCTTCATTTGGAATCTTCATCACTCATTAGGTATTTTTTCCCCTTGAAGCAGCAGTGTTGTGATGAGACATTTGTTCTTTCCTTATCCCCAGGTGGGCACTGAAGGTCTTCCTGAGAGCCAATCAGGCGCAGAGCACAGTCGTAAATTGGTCAGCTTCACTCTCTCAGGTGAGAGGCCCCGCATCAGCAGAGAAAAAGCTTTTATGAACACATACAAATGCAAAACAAGCTAAGTGCGCATTGTCCACTGCAGACATCCGAGCAGTGGGCCTGAAGAAAGGCATGTTTTTCAACCCGGACCCTTACCTGAAGATGTCCATCCAGCCTGGGAAAAGAACCGGCCTCCCCAAGTTCACCCACCACGGCCAGGAGAGGCGTACCTCCATTATCTCCAATACCACCAACCCCGTGTGGCACGGAGAGGTTAGAAACGAGACGCATTGTCGTTCCCACAGGACAATTTTAATTGTCTTTTCTTGTTGCCCTGTAGAAATACACTTTTGTGGCCCTGGGGAATGACGTGATGGAGATCGAGGTGAAAGATAAGTTTGCCAAGAGTCGGCCAATCATCAAGCGCTTTCTGGGTCAGCTGATCATACCCGTGCAGCGACTTCTGGAGGGGCCAACGGCAGAGTGAGTTCATATGATTTTGTGTGCAAACGCTGTCTTTGCTGTTTGTTTGTTTTTTTTGAACTCCTGCTCTTTTTGTGTGTGCAGCCAACACCCAGTCAGCTACAGCTTATGTCGCCGCCTTCCGACAGATCATGTTAGCGGGCGGCTGCACTTCCGGGTGAACATCACCTCCACTGGACATGAAGGTATGTGCTGATTTCACACCGTGTCTGTCGTTCTCGTTGACAAATCCAGCATACAAGATTTCTCGAGTAAATGTTAAGAGGAGCCCGGTTTACATGGAGACCTCTTCTGATTAAAGTCAATCATTGTCAAGGTTTGTTCGATGTCGCAAATATTCGGCAAATGGTAACCAAAAGTTCACCTGTGCTTTTCTTTTCGCAAAGGGACATGCTGAATTTTTATTGCAGACGAATAAAAACGACTGAAACTGTTTGTGACCTTGACCGAACCCAGACGTGAAAAAATTGTTGATTCATTTTGTTATCGATTAGTTGCCGATGAATTGATTAATTTTGACTCCTCTTGCAATGGTCCAATAAAGGTTGGGGGAGCAGTGGCTTGACAAGAATGAATTAATTAAAATGAGTGAATAGTTACTGATAGGCTCTGCTGAAAAAAATGTGGATAGAATAATTTGTGATTTCCTTTGATATGTGCCGTATAATATGTGGCATATACTTCTATTGTATCCTCAAATTTTGGTCTGTATTCCTCTCCAGATGCAACGGGAACCATCTTGGGCAGCACAGTCAACAGCGACCCTGGGAGTCCCTCTGATGATGAAGACCTTCCGCACCACTCCACGTCTTCTCGCCTGGCATGCGGCGGCGCGTCCCTTACGGGCTCGGACGAAAGCTCCCTGTTAGCTAACGGTGCTTGTTACTATGGCAACAGCAGCGCATGGCAAGAAAACACAATTCTAGCGGCTGCGGGCGGCCACACCCACAGGCAAGTTTCCCTCAATGACTACTTGGACGCCATTGAGGCCTCCGGTAGCGCCGTGGAGAGAGTTCCCGCAGGGCCGTCGCCCAGACTCCGCTCCAGCTTTCCGACAGACACGCGCCTCAACGCCATGCTCCACATAGACTCTGATGAGGACGAGGAGAGCGCGGGGCAGTGCAGTAACCAGCAGGAGTCAGGATTGCAAAGGACTACAAATGCGGATATTTCCGGAGGGAGCGAGGGCTCCAAATGTGAGCACACCGGATCACAAGCAGGCTCTCCTGTCGCTGAGTCGGCTCAGGCCGATGGGCCGGGTAATGCAGCACAGCTACAAATGAAGGAGGGAACGTCGATGATCGTCCATGCAGAAGATACTGGCGCTTCGGCACACGTTAGTGAAGGAATGGAAGCCAGTAGTTTTCCTGAAGCTTCGCAACTAGAGTCTGCCAGCGATTGCACATGCGGCGAGCGAAGTTCAAGGCTGGACACCAACTTAGAGGCACCCTGCGCTTCTTCATATAGCTACGGCCCACTTTCACCCATTCCGGTACGATGCAGTACATTGAATCGGATTTTGATCAATTCGTTGCTTCTGGTGCACACCATAATTACTAGAGAAGTTGATTACGAAATGAATTAAGAGTTTGCAGACCGCTACGGATGTGTTTTGTTGTTGGTTCTGGTGCACAGCATAATTACCAGAGAAGTTGATTATGAAATGAATTAGAGTTTCCAGACCACTACAGATGTGTTATGTTAGCCGAACTTGGCTTGCTCTGACAAAGCAGTCAGAGGACAGAAAAATGTTGACATTATTTTGGACCAGCGAGTTCACTCACCGAGACAAATTCGAAAGCTGATTGTTTATAAAGTCACCACCATCGTCCGACTCAACTGATCCTGAATGCCATGGGTAGATTAGATTGGCATGGTTGCACTAGGCTGGGATCTAATTAGGGAAAAATGTATATCATATCATTTTTGGAAGATAGAACAAGCCAGTATTCAGAGTTGGACTTCTGCAATGAATGCATCAATGAAATATCACTGCTTGATATTCTCTATTTGCTTTTGTCCCAGGAGGTGGAGATGAGGACGGAAGTGGCTCCTAGGGCAGAGGAGGAAGCAGCGGAGCTATCAAGCAGCAACAGCTTGGCAACTACTGCTATGACAACCGGCAGCGACTTTGGAACCTCTGAAGCAGGTGGGCGGGAGCTCCAGCAAACCAGTGATTGATCACTGAGACTCACCTTAATCATGCTGACTTTAGTTCCTCTCCGATTTGTGTTCTTCTTGAGGTGGCGCAGAGTAAGTCAGGTGCTATGACAGGGTGTGCTGTGAGAAATTCCCTTCCATTTTGGTCTCACATTATTTTGTGCAAATATTATACTCATGAATGTGCCGGTGACGTAAAGAAGTCAAATTATCTTCCAGTAGATCAATGTTTCAATGCAAGTACCTCCTCAAAAAGTACTTAATAGCACTTCAAGTGTGACCATCATGACGAATAGCAGAAGCATCATAGGCCAAGTGTTCATCAAACTCATATTTGATGTTATTTCAAGCCATTATAACATTACCGCTATGCTGAAAAATAAATGATTGAATCAAAAGTCAAAGTGACATTATGAAGTTTCAAAAACAAATAGTCCTTAAAAATGAAATACAAATGTATTGATTTAAAAGTTAGGCTTTAGGTTGGATCCAGAAGCGGCCCAACTGGACTGCGCTATAACTCCGAGAAACATAATGAAGACAATTTGTCAATCTCACTTTGTCTACTGTAGGGGCTGTCGGCCCAGAAGTGCAGGGAGAGGAGGCGGATGAGGAAGAGGAGGCGGATGAGCGGGGGGAGGTGTGGAAGAGACGCTCTGTGCGGGCCACTGAAGTTGCGAGCCACAACCAGGTGGCATGCAGGCCCAGAGAGGGACTCGGCACCACTTTATCAGAGAGAGAATCCGGTGAGATGACTTCGAAAACAAAGACCGAAAATGATTGCGTGAAAGAAAAGGGAATCAGTGATCGAAAGCTTTTCCAGTTTTTCAACAAACCTTAAAATATACTTGGCTCTCCAAGCGCCTTCATAATGTCCAACATTAAATTCAGCAGTGACGAACGAAGGTCCAAGAGGCAACAAAAACACGAGGCAAAGTTCAGTAGGATTGTAAGCCAATATGTAGTTTAACATTAATACTGTGCATAAATAGAGGAAAAGAAAAAACTGCACTCAAATAATGATTCAATAGAAATTTATTTCACATCAAGTAAAAAAAAAAAAAGGAATGTTTGGTGCTATGCACATATAATGGACTTAACTGTACTTGACAAAAAGATTGGATAAAACTGTATTCTAAAAAGCTGTCGTGACATAGAATGAACTTTTAATTCAGTTTTACTCTCGTGCCACTGAACCTTTGAGAATCAGATTTTTATTTTATTTTTAAGCGTGAAATGGTCAAACTGTGGGTCATTATATCACTGGAGGAATGATGTAAGGTATTTAATGGTTGGAGCACCGTTACTAACTGCCCAATTATTGTGTTTGTGTGTACGTATGCATGCTTGTGTGCTTCCACAGCTCAGCTCAATGGCCATCATTCTGCTCCTACGCTGCCGTCTGTCCGCCATGACATCAGTCGCTACCAGAGAGTAGATGAGGCCCTCCCGCCGAGTGAGTGCTCTTCAGTGTTTTCCGTATTTGTTAGCTTGAAAAAATATACAGTGGAACCTCCAAGGTCAATCACAGTTGGTTCCAGGATGTTGCTTGACCTCCAACTTGTTTGGATTCGGGAACACCCCCTACTCCCATAGAAAATGATGAAAATACTGGAGATAGGAATGTGTAATAGGGCTAAAAACTCAACTCAGTTCTATTTTAAAGCACGCCAAAAACAGCCACAGTTGCTTGCAAAGTAAATGCAGGCATATTAAGAACAATTGAATTGCTTCCTCTCGGTGAATCTGTGTATACATCCACCGGTTTCCATTCATATGAGATCATCATTTTTCAGTATCTAGGTTTTGTTTTGTTCAAATGTACCTGTGTGTTTGATTTTTCATTCATACATTGTGATGTTGGGATTACGCAACATTTGAAGTTCTTTTGCCATTCAGCTCCAGCTCAGTCTCCATAGGGCATGTGTTTGCATAATAGACTGGGAGGCACGGATCGACAGCCACGGGAGGATTTTTTATGTGGACCACGTGAACAGAACCACCACCTGGCAACGTCCCACTGCTCCGGCTGCCCAGCAGACACTTCAGAGATCCAGTTCCATCCAACAGATGGAGCAGCTGAACCGCAGGTTGAGACCACTGAAGACCTGAACCTCATCAACGCAGAACATTTCTTGTGCGACTTTGTAACCACGGTGATAACCACACTCGCCTTCAGGTATCAGAGCATCCGAAGGACGATAACCAATGATGGTAGAGCAGAGGAGGCTCCGGCCAATGAGCAGCCGGCAGACGAGACCGATCTGCACCCCGGCTCGCAAGGTAAAGATCAAATTACAATACAATCAAAACATTACAATGCAATACACAATCTTATGCAAATGATTTTTATATGGACCATGTGCTGCGCTCACCCTTTGCAGAGCTGCGTCGAGACAGCAATGCAGCCCAGTCCAGCTCCAGATCCCGCCTCTACCTGCTACTCCAGTCTCCCAGTGCCAGGTTCCTCACCAGCCCCGACTTCTTCACTGTGCTGCATTCTAACCCTGTATGTGCAAAAGGACTTTCTTTCATTTTAGTTTATTGTACTCATTGTCATCGTTCAAAGGGGAAATTCAACTGAGCTGTAGGTTTTGGGTTTTGCACCCCAAACAACTAAGTCGTACACATTTAATGATAGGGATGCCGCATTTGTTTCAACCCGCACTCCCAGATGTGGCTAAAGTGCTCGCACTCTTAAGTTAGAGATATGGATATTGTTAAAAAAAAGAGACTCTGATAAAAATAGAAGTACTGACTCAAGTCCTGTTTCGGTTAGTAAAAGTAAAATGACTAAAATGAAGTTTTGTATGCGATAGAACCTATTCACACAAACAAATCTGGTAGATTAAATACTCAAAACAAAGAAGCAATACAGTCGTAAAAAAACACCCCAAGTGACAAATTTGTCGAACTTATCCTGCTTCTCTGCTTCCTTTCTGCCAGAGTGCCTATCGCTTGTTTACCACCAACACGTGCTTGAAACACATGATCAGTAAGGTTCGCCGGGACACGCACCACTTTGAGCGCTACCAGCACAACAGGGACCTGGTGGCCTTTCTCAACATGTTTGCCAACAAACAGCTGGAATTGCCTCGAGGCTGGGAGATGAAGCACGACCACACCGGCAAGGTGGGCCCTCTTCATCATCATTATCACACACAGCTTGCATTGTTTTTATAAACATGAGAGTGAGTGTGTTGTTGCGCAGCCTTTCTTTGTGGATCACAATAGCCGCGCGACCACCTTCATCGACCCTCGGCTGCCCCTGCAGAGCTGTCGACCGCCGAGCCTTTTGACTCACCGCCAACACCTGACCCGCCAACGCAGCCATAGCGCCGGTGAAGTCAGCCCGCGTCGCCTGGTAAGTTCTGTAGAACAGTGGTCGGTTTTTCCAGGACCAATGTTTTCTTTCTAAGGGTGAAAATCAAGTTGAAAGGATCCAACTCTGCAGGTGGGCGAAGAGTGCCGTCATGCCGGACCGCCCATCTTGCCGAGGCCGTCGAGCACCTTTACGTCGTCGGCCTGCAGGGCCCAGGCACCGGATGTCATGCCAGTGGGTCAGTACAAAGTGGCACATTAAAAGAAATCTGTCACTTTATCGGTTTGTATTGACTTGCCTTGTTCAACTTTGTCCTCCTGTAGCGTACAACGAAAAGATTGTGGCATTTCTACGGCAACCCAACATCTTTGAGATTTTACAAGAAAGGCAGCCAGATTTCCACCGGAACCATTCGCTCAGGTAAATCCACTGTGTAGTAGGCCATCTTGTCGAAGATGATACTTTGTTCACATAATGCATTACAACGTTGCCATGACAACAGGGAGAAGGTCCAGCTGATCCGCACAGATGGAGCGTCGGGATTGGCGCGGCTGTCAGGAGACGCCGACCTCGTCATTTTGCTAAGGTGAAGCCTTTTTTTTTTTTAGGCAATCCCTGTCTGTCTGCTTACTCTTGTTTTTTTTTCCTCTCGTCCACAGTTTGTTTGAGGATGAAGTCATGTCCTATGTTCCTCCTCATGCCTTACTGCACCCCAGCTACTGCCAGTCTCCTCGGGGCTCTCCCGTCTCCTCCCCTCAAAACTCACCCGGTAACCCACACAACACTTACAACTTAAATGAAATGTATTTATTATGCAAACTTGATGGTGCATGCAAACAAATATGAGAACTGATCGACAAACTCTACTAACCAGGTCCAACCAGGACTGGCTCGATTAAATATCACCATCAATAACGCAATTCCTAGACAACAGAAAGATGCCAAAATGCCTCTTTTCCGTCTTGTAGGTACTCAAAGAGCAAACGCCAGAGCTCCAGCACCCTATAAGAGAGACTTTGAGGCCAAACTGCGAAACTTCTATCGAAAGTTGGAGACCAAAGGCTACGGCCAAGGACCAGGGAAGCTCAAGTAGGTGCTGCCAGTGAGCGAGAAAGCGAGCGAGTGTGCACGCCAGCGAGTGACAAGACTTGTATGCACGTGGCAGGTTGATCATCCGCCGTGACCACCTACTGGAAGATGCCTTCAATCAGATCACATGCTACTCCCGCAAAGATCTGCAGCGCAGCAAGCTCTACGTCAGTTTTGTGGGCGAGGAGGGGTGAGTATAGCATGGCCTGACACCAACAACAAGCTTGCCATGTGTATCATTCATTCTTTCCATTTTAAATTGGCAGAAACTCCTTTTGCAGACTAATGCAAGATAAGAAAAAAAGCCAATATTTCATTTTTGAGTTTGTCTTTTTGTGCAAACAAAGTGTTTGAAGAACAACCTCAAAAGGTATTGTTTGGTGTCAGATGTAAAAACAAATTAGTGATTCACGGTTACATTTTTGGAGGAAATTCCAAAGCGCAAATGATACATGAATTGTGTGTGTGTGTGTGTGTGTGTGTGGGCGAAAGAAAACATACATAACAAAGTGTGATTTTCGCAGATTGGACTATAGTGGACCTTCCCGAGAATTCTTCTTCCTGGTCTCGAGAGAATTGTTCAACCCTTACTACGGTCTCTTTGAATATTCGGCCAACGACACATACACAGTCCAGATCAGCCCCATGTCGGCCTTTGTGGACAATCACCATGAATGGTGAGTGAGTGGTGCATTTGCGGTTAATCTTAGTTTCTCTCATAAAACTTTTATTTCGATGAATTTTCTATTGAAATTTTATGTGCAATACGTTCAAATTGAATCTTTGCTGTGTTTGTGCACATGAAGGTTTCGCTTCAGCGGCCGCATCCTGGGTTTGGCACTGATCCACCAATACCTTCTGGATGCCTTCTTCACCCGACCCTTCTACAAAGGATTATTGCGCATGTACGGCATGAGGGGGAAACACACAAACCTGCAACTAAATATTCCGGCAGCAACGTCTAATATTTTTGTTGTGTTTAGCCCGTGCGAGCTGAGCGACCTGGAGTACCTGGATGAGGAATTTCACCAGTCACTTCAGTGGATGAAAGACAACGACATTGAGGACATGCTGGACCTCACCTTCACTGTCAATGAAGAAGTGTTTGGGCAGGTCAGAGCCAGAAAAGGGCCATTTCCTTTAAAAGGATGGCTCCCGTGACGTGTCTTGTGTAACTTCAGATAACTGAGCGGGAGCTGAAGGCTGGTGGAGCCAACATCCCAGTGACAGAAAAGAACAAGAAGGAGTACATCGAAAGGATGGTAAAGTGGCGAATCGAGCGTGGTGTCGTACAGCAGACGGAAAGCTTGGTCAGAGGCTTTTACGAGGTATGAGCCAAGCTCTTTTGAACGACATCGTCATGGACTCGCCGGCAATTACATAGAAGTCCTGGTTTGCATTCTTGCGTGTGAGCAGGTGGTGGACGCAAGGTCTGTGTCGGTGTTTGATGCCAGGGAGCTGGAGCTGGTGATGGCGGGCACGGCAGAGATTGATTTGTCGGATTGGAGGAACAACACCGAGTATAGAGGAGGTAAGAAAGAAATTCCTCAACTCACTTCAACAAGAACAGACTATAATAGTTCAAACAAGAGCGCAAATATAGTAAAAGATAATATTGCATCCTTGTGCTTTTAACATCTATTCTTGATGGCATGTAGGTTACCATGACAACCATATAGTTATCCGTTGGTTCTGGGCCGCAGTGGAGAGATTCAACAATGAGCAAAGACTTCGGCTCTTGCAGGTAAAACTGAATTGCACTATGAAGGGTGACTTGGACTAAATCACACCTCTGCTTGTGTTTCTATTCTGTGAAGTTTGTGACTGGGACGTCAAGTATTCCCTACGAGGGTTTTGCATCTCTGCGAGGAAGCAATGGACCTCGACGTTTCTGCGTGGAAAAGTGGGGCAAAGCCACGTCTCTGCCCAGGTATGAATGAGTAGGAATATTTGTGTCATCACAAATGGCTTAGGCAGTAGAGCTGGTCGTTCAGAAACCGGAGCGTCGGCGGATGGAATCCCGCTCTGTTTGAACCTAACTTTAGTTTAAAACCTTACTTGCGAACCCTAACCCTAGTTGGAAACCCTATTTTAAGCAAAATGAAATTTAGGATTAAAATGATGTAGCTACATGAAAACCATATTTTGTGCATGCATCTTAAAAAAATCTTAAATCTCAACTAACTTGCATATCGGCAACAGGACGATTTATTATCTTGGTTGAACTCCAAATCGTACAAATTTCAAGGCGTGTATGGTCTGAGTCTCACTCGTGTCTGTTTCATACAGAGCTCACACGTGTTTCAACCGCCTGGACCTGCCTCCCTATCCATCCTTCTCTATGCTCTACGAGAAGATGCAGACTGCCGTGGAGGAAACCAGCACTTTTGGACTGGAGTGAGATCCCTTTTGACAGAGAGAATCCAGATTTTCCACCCTTCACGTGAGGCCATGTTCCAAAGCAGTTTGCATCAACGTATGATTCGGCTTTGGAAGTAGGGCAGCCTTCACCGTTTGTTTTGGGTCACGGCTATGACGTAGAAACAAACAGAATGAAGAACCACAGCGCCTTGCGGACCACAATCAGGAAGCGTGAACGGACCTATCAGAGCGGAAGGCGTGGTGACATCTTCAATGTGAGTAGCGGACACAGTACTTTTAAAGAATCTATTATTTGTGATGGTTGTCATGGCGATCTCTCGTGCTGACAAAGACTCATGGCCTCTCACTACATGGTGTTATTTGAATGTGGTGATTTTAACCATGTAAGATATTTGTATCTTTTGTGAATCATATGGTTTCATTCAATCCCGACGTTATTTAATTATGGGCGTTACAATCTTGCACACGTTTGAATAGTCAGATGTTTTTCAGTCCATCGAGGAGGATTGAAGAAGTACATTGTTATAATTTGTTGCTATCAGTATTCGGGCACCGCGATGGCCCACCATCACGTTGGATTTTCTTAAATCACACTTTTAAATTATAACTCTTCTTTTTAATTTTCTTTTTAATCCAGCCAAGAAGTCACAGTGGTTATGTATGCAGAGGTCAGGATGCATTTCACGATTCATAACTCGTCTTTCTACCGTAAGAGAATCTTGCCAGTGTTTCCCCACTTGTGTTTTTTTCCATCAAAAGATTTGATTGAACACGGTCAGAGTTGTTTGAAGCATCGTTATTGTTTTCTCACAGAAGACACTGCCTGTCCTTTTGATAAGAACTAACCAAAGTTTTGGGCACAACCGGAACCAACTCTGTCTATGTAGACACCGGACCTCAATTTTGCATATGAATGTTGGCAGCACTGTCCTAAAATAAAATTCCATCTTTGTCTATGCAAAATACTTTGTTGTCAAGGATGCCAACTTCCTTAAGTAAAATGTTTTGGAATTGTTCATTTTGCCTACCAGAAACATTTTGTATAATATGATTACAATAGAGTCTTTAGCGAAAATAATGATACCACCAATCTCAAAGGATGGATAAATTGTGTAAATCTGAGGATGAAACAAAAGCACATCACAGACTTGTCACTTTCTGTCCAGTTTTTTAAAATGAGAATATTTTCAGTGGTCCAACAGTCCTTGGAATGAAAAACACGCTTTGATTTTTGAGTTATTTACTGTAGATTTGTATTTACACTTGCATCGAACGCAATGCTTCTCATCTACCACAGTTCCACTTCTTCCTTCCATATTTGACATCAAACAGTAAATAGCTAAGACACAACGTACAAAAACCAAACCTACTTGCATATTGGTTTAATACGTCTAATTGGCTAACTTATCTTTGCTATATAGTTAACATCACAGTGCACTTAGTCACAGTTACACAGAGGTCTCCGTGTGAAGTCAGTCGAGCGTCGTTGCTCACTCACTGCCACACTTCTTCTTTGGCTGCTGCTCAGGGCAGAAAATGGTGCTTGTCATAAATATTACACACAACATAGAGGTCACTTCTATTGAGCGGGATGCGGCTTTTTCTCCACTTTTGTACACGGCGCCTTTTGTTGAAATTACTCAAATGAGGTAGGACACCTCCATCTTTTAATCACTTAAACAATTTTGAATTTCCTGTGATCGCTGAGTGATTCTAAAAGATAAAACATGGAGGGTAATAGGGAGGAACCGTCGAGCCGACCGGGTATTAAATAGGATGGTTGATTCCCTTTCATTTGCTCAATTCGCTTTTGAAGTTTTATCCGGCAGAAGAGAGCTTTCATTATGGATATAAAAAGTCTACAGATCCATGTTCAAATACTTGCTTTTTGTAATATAAAAAATAACTAAGACCACGATAAGGCAATGTTTTCCACCATTATATCAGACCTGTAACCTCTACAACTCAAGTAAGGAAGAAAAGAAAAAAAGACATTTGAACAGGAGTGCAGTGTTTCAGTGACATCAACAGCATCTCACTGCTTTCACAACAAAATAACTATTTCTTAGATACAGTATGGAGGATGTAACAAACAGTATCTTTTTGGTTCTTTTAACACAGCAGATGAGTGTTTCTTTTCAAACTACACAAGTTCGTTTATGAGAAATCCCAGGTGGCCTCAGCACAGGCGCCCGTGCTTGCAGTTTGAGCGTGGCAGGATGGGGTGGGAGGACAGCAGGATAAGATCGCCACTTGGGAGCTTGTGAGTGGCACGGCTGGGTACACAAGGCTGAGGAACGAGTCTCTGGTGTGCTTCTTCACCTGTACAAACACAACATGTTCTGAGCTTTCCCCAAGCGGAGACCAAAACATTTACGCAAAGACATTTGATGCCGTTTACTGCAATACAGATTCATGTGTTGATTGTGTTTGTTACCAAAAAAAAAAATGAATTGGCTATGACATCACCATATTGAGGAGAAAAGAAACCCACCTGTTTGAAGAAGGTGTGGGCCATGAGGGCAGAAGCTGATGGTCTGAAACGGGCACAAAATAATATATTAAGGCAAGGTGACGGACTCCCCATTGATTTTCGATCGATGGGAAAGACCTGCACTCAGGGTGCTGCTGCAGGCACAGTTGCACCAAATTGTGCAAAGTGGCAGAGTGATTTTTCGGTCCGGGACTTCGAGGTCCTTCCGTGGCGGGCGGAGGGGCACCAGTGCTGTGAGTGGCGCTTCCGGTGGCTGCGCTCTCTCCCATGCCGGAGTCCACCCCGGACCGAGACGCCTTCAACCCGCCCAGCTCGCCAAGTGGTAAGAGAGGGGTGTTGGGCAGGCAGCGGTGCAAACCGCGTAGCTTCAGGAGCAGAGTCTAAAGGCCACACATTGCCGAGCATTAGACTAGACTGCTCTTTTCACGCTTTTAGGATTAGGGACCCTGTTGTGTTGTTCTGTCAAATTTAGAATTTTCAAGGACTTTTTAAATACTTTTGTCATTGCTGTTTACCTGAGTTGGTGGCATGTCCTGGAAAGGCACCCTACCGCTCACCAACTCGCAGGCGGCAATTCCCAAACTGTAGATATCAGACTTGACTCCATAACCTCGGAGATCCTACCGAGGGAAACGGCAACGGGGAATAAACAAGAGTGCGCACCCGTCATGCGATACGGCGAGAACTGACCTGTTGCAGCAGTTCGGGGCTTAGCCAAGGCAGCAGGGCGGGACTGTGGTGGGGCATGTCGAACACCACCCTCATCCTCTTCCCTTCACGCATCATGCTGTAAACGCCGTGCAGTCCCGACAGGTAGACGCGGCCTTCTTCTGACAACAGGATGTGACTGGCCTTCACACCCCTGATGTTAACAATGAAGAGCAGCATGTCAACTTTTGATTTTCCTTTCATGTGGTTTTACTGGCTAGATTACGCTAACTTAACCTTTCATCGAAAAGTACCTGTGGACGTAGCCCATGCGATGCAGATACTCCAAGGCTTGCAACACACCATAGAGAAGATACGCTATTAAGGACTCGCTCATTCCGTCGGGGAAATATGTTCTCATTAGAAAGTGCGCGGAGCCTGTGAGCCACAAGTCAGGACAGACAAGTTCAACGCACAGATGCCTCAACCGGGGGCTTTTGGATCAGGACTGACTGACCGTAGGCCATGAGCGGCGTGAGAACCCACAGTTGGCAGCAAGAACTGAAGACGAGTCGGAACGTCAGTAGGTTTTGGTGACGGATCCGCCTGGACAGGAAAACCTCATTCTGCGGGGAATGAAGGGTAAATCCAACATTAAGAACGTCAAATTTCCACTGGGATCAAAAAACGATCACCCAAAGTCTAACGTGGACTGGGTCTCACCAGGAGCAGTAGCAGCTCTTCCTCTGTGCACTCATCCAGGTTTGTTTGTTTGATGGCCACCAGTTGCCCGGTTGGAGTGTGGCGCGCCATGTGGACCTGGCTCAGGTTGTTGAAGCCCCACCCTGTCACACACACGACCAACGCATCACAACTTTGACGTGATTTCAACACGTTCCGACATCCACTGCTATGTCAAGTGACTTTAACTTTTGCCTTGGCAGAATTAACATTGTATATCAACAAGTTCTGTCTAACTTGTCATAGTCGTGATCGCATTATGAACCGAGCGCCACTTCTCTCACCCAGCTCAACGAGGAACTGGTAATGGGCAGGCTCCGCCGACAATGCTGAGATGTCCTCGCTGCGTCCCACTGTCACATTTTGAGGGGTGCTCCCTGAGCCCTGCACATCATTCCACTATAGTTCAAAGGTGAACAAGTCTTAACGTACATCAAGTGTCTCCGTCTGTCCAGAGCTACTGACCAAGAGATGCTGACTGGTGTCCTCATAGCACTCCTCTATGTCCATGGGCTGGACCTGAGTGTGGGAGATGCAGGAGCAGTCCTGGTGAACAAGGAACAGGAAGGCAAACACAGGTGAGACATCCCGCACCGGTTGAGGGTGAACAAGGAGACAGCGATTGGGCCAGATGGATGCAGCCATCTCAAGTCTTACCAAGAAAGACATTGAGTCTTTGAGGTGACACTCAAATCACAGCTTTTGGCATTTGTCCACCCCAGAGCTGCAGAAGACAGTTGTAGACACACACTGTTAAGTTAAGCAGGCAGAACACATCCAGCCACTCAGCTATCACTCTACTTGAGTATCTTGAAGGGATCAGCTTACCTGAATGTATCAGCTGACCTGGAGGAACCCGCCAAGATGGTCAACTCTGTAGCTCGGTAAAACTGCTACATTGAAGTCTGTAGCCCTGAAGGATCAATTTGGGATCACATGGGATAATACAACCCTTGACACACAGAAAAAAATAACAATACCACTCGCTGAACTTTGACTTCTTTGTTGCACGATTTTTTTTTTTATCGGACGAAACTATCCAGTTCTTGGGATGCCCTATCATGAATATATTTTCCTAACCCACCTACTGCTTTAAAACCGTGTAAGGTATCGTAGAGCAATATAAAAAAAAAAAAAAAACTTACCTTGTCCTCACAGCAGTCGTATTTACGTCAAACACTGCGTAGAACGTGTGTTTTTACGAACACACTTTCAAATGACATCAATCATGTCATGATCAAGTTATATACGCTCAACATTTTCAGCACAAATGGGGGTATATTGCGCAATACTTGTAATTCAACACAGATGACCGTCGCGTAGTGATGACATCATGTTATGTACTTGTAATTTAACACAGATGACCGTCGCGTAGTGATGACATCATGTTATGCGCCGTCGCAGTTTAATGTCGCATGCTCCGCTCCTCCCCGACTTCCTCTCTTGGTGTTTGGCATTTCTTGTCGAGAGCGACGTTCCTGGCAATCTCTTGGTACCCGTCATTCCTCATGTGGCAGAATCATATCGACAAAGGGTAAGGCCGCCTTTAAATCATATATTACAGATCAAGCATGGACTTATTATTTTTACTTATGACTTATTTCCGTGCGTGCAAATGAATCTGTCATCATCGCCCATCCAAGCAAAAACGATTTGTAATGCATAAAAACGACGAATGCATATGTTTGAAGGGAAAGGAGATGAACAGTTTAGTATCCATCAACTCACCCAACTGTAACATTGGGTCAGAATCGCAATGTGTTAGCGGTGACAGTGGCTAACGAAGGGCTAGCATCATTGGGTTGAATAGTTTAGTATCGTATTTCACATTCATGGTCACCTGTTTGGTTGTTTGCGCCGCACTGGTCCAATTATTCTATTGTTATTATAATTATCTATTTATTAGAGTCAAGTAAATGAGTTTTTGTTATTTCTGAGATGACTTGATCGTGGGTTCCCCGAGTTCCGCTTCCTACGCAAATTCAAATAGATACTTCATTAAACCCCAAGGAGAAATGTTGGTTTTGATTACAGCCCAAATTGCAAATATCATAAAAATCATATGAAAATGGCTGCAATTGAAGCAAATGTCTATTTGAATGTGACTCATGGGATGACTAAGACACTCGATGGCCCAACATCATCACTAGCTCTTTTAAACGGGACAAGAAGAAAGCTCAACATTGTTTGCTGGACTGAAGTTGCTCAAATGACCTTTAACTATATGGTATTGCTAATAATGGAATTTATTTTTGTGAAGACATGATCATGTTACTGATTTTTCAATTATATCAACAAATCAAATAATGAAACAGCCAAGTTTCTGCAAATGTTTCAGTTTCAACATTCCTAGAAATTTGCAACCTCTCCATTTCAACATTCTTGGGAATTTTAAAGATCCCATCAATGAGGTCTTTTTAGAACAGGCCTTTAGGTTACTCGTGTCCTTGGTAGCAACCCGGTTTCCATGGGCAACATGATGGTGACCCCTGGTCTACAGATAGTGCCAAAACTAATGTACCCTGAGGTTTCTTGTTCGTGAAGCTATTCATTAGTCAGTCAGATTGACAGATGTAATCGATGGTATTGTCCTTCAAAACATGGCTGCAGCATTTGTAGTATGCGTCACATCAATCTGCCAAACACTTTCAAGCACCCTTCTCTTATGTAAGCCGGGGAAAGGCTTTTCCCAAGGATTTGCAATCTCTCACTTACTCTCTCTGTCTGTCTCTCTCGTGCACGCACAGACACGTGTTCATGTGCGTGTGTCTGGCCACAAGGTCAATGTTGCTTTTCACGTGTTCTTCAGGAAGGGCATCTTTCTTTTCAACCAAATATCACTTCAGCTGTAATGTCATGATTTCATGTTAGAAGTAACAACAACTTTTTCTGCAGATAACGGTGTGAGGCCATCATCCATCACTCTTGGGTCAGGATGTGATGTGACCTCGCGCCACCCTCCTCTTCCTAACATGTTTGAAGTCAAACCGCGAGCCGTGGCGAAGAAGGAGTCTAGCACCGAGACAGGTGCGCATGTGGTAGAATTTTGTATCATTCACCTCCATCTACGGAGCGCCAAGTTACTATTGATGACATCATATCCTGACGTCATGACTTGTAACACACAGACGAGGGCCTGGGGAGCAGCAGCAGGAACCAGGGCTCCAGCTCAGTGGGTTCCTGTTCGGTGGAATCGGGGTCGTTCTACTTGTCAGACAGCCAGGACTGGGTGCTTTCCCCGAGCTGCTCTCCAGATGACGGCCCCGCCCAGCACACCGCAATCTCCCCCATGCTGGCGGAGGAGACGTTCCGCTACATGGGTAAGCATGTCTGTATTTTAAAATAATTTTGTGTCAGGTAGAGAAGAATGCACAAAACAATCATATGTGAAATCATCTTTGCCCACTGATATGAAAAGAAATGGCATTAACCCGTATGATTCGAAGTATTTGACTTTTTAAGAACATATAGTCACAGTTGTGCTGTGTGTGTGTGTACACGCTTAAAAAAATGTTGCATGAACTGTCCTGAATGTATTTCTGCGTAACCCCGGCAGGCAGATGCAGCTAAAAATAGATGCTGCTTTAAACACTATATTAGGGATTTGTGTGCATGTGTGTGTTTGTGTCCACTCCACTGGACACGTGAGGGTTCTCATTTCACTTAATGTACATCCCCTTTAATTCCAATCACGGGAATTACACGGGATCTGACTCAGTCTGCACATGGGTGTCACATGTTGGCTTTGACATTATCCACTTTTACAGCTGCAGATTGGGTTAAGGATCACTTTAGCATGTAGGGCTGCAACAATTAATCAAACTACTTTGGGGAAAAAAAAGCAAAGCAAACGTTTCCCAAGGATTATTTTGCTACAGCAGTCACTCGTACACAAACTGCCTTTGAAAACCATACACACTCAAAGTCACAGATACTACATCAGAACAGGAAGATGGCGACTCCAAGTGGACAAAAAAAATGACCCGCACCCCAACATGCACATTGTCATATTTAAAAATGCAAAATACATTTTTATCCAATTTGTCAATTAATCAATGTTTTAAAAGCTTGATTTTTTTTACAAATATTTAATAGGAGAAGGAATGTAATCATATGTAAGTCAGATTGTTTTTACACTGAGCTTGCTTGCAGTTCAGTGTTCTTCGTCCATAGGTCAGAGTTCACCTTGGATTACAGCACCATCTGTTTTGCTTGAAAAACACTTCTCTGTACTTTGGAGAGATGTCGTTCTCCAAATGAATATGAAGCACACATGTTCAATAAGATGGTCTATTGGTCTCCTGGCCGATTGAATAGATTTACATCTTGTTTTCAAACAGGTGAAAGGCAGCACGGCGCACAGCTGGTGACGCACACTCAGGTGCTCGATGTAGATCGACGCGTAGCACTAACATGTTGACTGGATTTACGACGCTTCCGCCTCCCCTCTGCATTTCCTCTTTGCTCTGCTTCAATGTTTTTAGCATTCTGCTCTTTTTTTACTCTTTCTCACTAGCATATCTCTCTTTGGACCGCCCCTCTCACTCCCAACCTGCCTCCCACAACTTCTCCCAAGGTATCTTTCTGGACCGACTTGATTAGCGTTAGCGTGAGGTGTAGTAGGGGACTTTTGCGTGGCTTTCACATCTGCTTTTCACGTGCTTCTCAATTTTGTTTCAAAAGTTGTCAAATCAGTCTGGTGCTGTAATTGTTCTGTGTAACGTGTCACAAGATGACCACCAGCAACGACTCTACATGTACATGGCCATGTTTTCGAAGCATGCCAAAGTGGCATGTGTGCCCATCTCTAAGATATGGCAAATTGCGATTGAAGGATTATGATTTCTAGCTGCGTTTTGCTGTCAAATGACATTTGGGCAACACAAGCCTCGGCCATTCCAACATCAGATTGTGCTACTATTTACTATTCTTCCACTCCACAGCAAGAATTGCTGCATCACTCTGCACACAACAATACAGCAAACTAACAACTGTATGACACATATTAAAATTTCAAGTAATTCTGTGAAACGTTATCACTGTTTATCATAACTTAAAACATATACGGGACCAAATATCAGTGAAGTCGACAATGGATATGATTTTTTTTGGCAACGGGCTAATTCATGTTGCTTGTGGTCAAACTTTTCTTAAGAGCTGACATGTTCCACAAGTGTGTCTGTTAGTTCTTGTCAGATGTTCTGAACGCATACATAATGCATGCACCTTGCTACATGATACTATGCCAGTGCCATTTGTTGAGATGTTCCTCCTAATGATCCCAATGTATTGTCAGTCCTCAGTTCTGATCGTGCGGAGCAGATGACCAAGACGTACAATGACATCGAAGTGGTCACTCACCTACTGGCGGAGGTTGGCATCGTGCCGTCATTTTGATTCCCACTTGTGTCCGCATCGGATCATTCCCTTGATCCTGTGTCTTTTGTTATCACTGTCCAGCGCGACAGAGACCTGGAGCTGGCGGCTCGGATCGGGCAGTCTCTTCTGCAGAGGAACCACCTGCTACAAGAGCGTAATGAAGCTGTGGAGGAGCAGCTAGCGCAGACCCTGGACCAGGTAGCTTGAAGTTAAATGCTTCAGCAGATTCAGTAAAAAGTTCCTTTTGATATCCTTGTATTTCAAAACAACGCAATGTGAAGTCACTCAATAACCATGACCAGGTTCACCAGCTGCAGCATGAGCTCGGTAAGAAGGACGAGTTGCTGCGCATGGTGGCCAATGCCTCGGAGGAGTGCGAGGCAGACTCCAGCGTATCGACCCCGCCGAAGCAGCCTCAGTTAGCCGGTGGAAATGCCGCTGCCGCGCTCAGCCAGCTGGAGTCGATGCAATGTAAGCTGCAGGAGCTCGAGGAGGAGAACTTGGCTCTGAGGTCTGAGGTTGGTGGCAAATCAGGACTTGAGTGTTCATGTGGAGTTGGGCAAGCATTAACATTGCAACTTATCCTAGGCCTGCCAGCTGAAGCGGGACACCATCACCTATGAGGAGAAGGAACAAAGACTTGTGAGCGACTGTGTCAAGGAGCTCCGTGAGTCACCTTGATGTGATAGAATTTTGGGGAGGATATTATAGAAATTAATAATAGCTTTGAAAAATGAATGAACATTGAAAAATCAAAACATTTTACCCACTGAATTGAACTGTAGCCAAGCAAGTGATTTTTTTTTCTGTTACCATGAGTTTCTCCCACTCAGTACTATAAATATCTGCTAAAATTGCTACCATTATTTCTCTTAACAAGTAGATTGTTCCCATTTTTAGAAAAATAAACTTGAACGTCAACTAGAAATAAACTCAGTCCTCACAATGTCATGTCCATTTTAACACATTTTTGAAAAGGTCCTTTTCAAAACTTATTTTACAAACAAGGCTTTATTATCGATATTTTATTTATTTATTTACTCACTCACATCTTGTTTTTTTTTTTAATCTTATAGTTTAATGTTATTTTGGAAAACTGTTTTTCATTGCTCGTTGGCAATTAACCACGCATCATCAAAATAAAAGTCACAATATGACATTGTGAAGACAACAGTGGCGTTTCAGTTCCTGTGTTTTGTGCTCACTCACCTCAGGTCAGTCCAACAGCCAGATGGTGTCTATGACTGACGAACTGTCCCAGAAGAACGAGGAGCTGGTCAGACACCAGGAAGAGATTGCTCAGTTGCTCTCGCAAATTGTTGAGCTGCAACATCGGGTGAAGGAGGTAAGGAACCAGTTTCAATTTGATCATTTGTTCAGCTCTAATGCACACTGTTGCTTTGCTAGCTCAACCAGAAGTCACTAACATTGTCACTATTATCATTAAGCTGGCTTTGGAGAAAGAGGAGCTGAGGATCCACTTACAGGCTTCCAAGGAGGCCCAGAGACAACTCACAGCAGAGGTAGGCACCGTGTCACAGACACCTTTTTGAAGATCTTTTCACTGAGCGGCAAATCTATGCCGACGTAGTTGAACGAGCTCGCCGAGAGGAACGCCGAGTGTGTCGAAATGTTCCACGAGTCCCAGGAGGAGATCAGGGAGCTTCGCAACAAAAACACTCCCCCTTCTGGCATGCGACGGCATCTCTCCTATGGCCTCTACCCGATGGTGAGAGGGCATCTTGTCGAAGAACACGCGGTTCTCATTAACATTATGCTCATGAGGGTGTGCATGCGCAGGATTCGCTGGCTGCAGAGATTGAAGGCACCATGAGGAGAGAATTGTGTGTTGAAGAAGAAAGTGCATGTCAGGACCAAAGGTATGATGGCCACTGTGTTCCAAAATATTCCACATTTGAATGGGTAGTAGTAATTCCTTCAGAAATTGTGTCTGAAACGCAACTTGGTGTTGCTTAAATTAAATAATATTCAATAGGTTGTAATAGCAAACCACAAGTGAGCTCACGATAACAGCGTAATTGTGTCAATGCTAATGTTAGTCATTACCAATGGACTTTCCACTCCAGGATTTCCCAGAAGCGAGTCTTCCAGACAGTGCGCTCCATCAACGCTTCAACATCCCGGCCCCATTCGGCAACCCCGCCAATTCCCGGTTCTGGACGCAACTCTTTGGTGATGACCGCACAGCCCTTCCCTTCTTCTCAGGGGTAAGACTCAAGTCGATCAAATCAAGCAGGATGGATTTTGATTGATTTTGTTTTCGTGTTTGAAGCGATGAAGTGCCAACGGGCCAGCCGGGCTACCCTGGTGGGAATGACCTCACGAAAGCACTGCACCGCCTGTCGCTTCGACGGCAGAACTTCTTGTTGGAGCACCAGTTCTTCAAGGCGGAACGGGAGAGAAAGCTGCAAGGCCTGGCTGGGGCGGAGGCTCACGATGCAGGAAGCGGCTGCAGCTCACCAATGGGCAGTGTGTTCTCCTCCTTTTCCAATCTGTCGGACATCTCTATAGGCTCCAGCATCTTCAGGACCTTCCTGCCAGAGAAGCTTCAGATTGTCAAGCCCATGGAAGGCTCACTGACACTCCATCATTGGCAGCAGCTTGCCAAACCTCACTTGGCCACCATCCTGGACCCGCACCCTGGGGTCGTCACCAAGGGTTTCCGGCCGCTTGCCCAGGATGCCGTTTACCGCTTGAATGACATGGAGGAAGACGAGGCCGGTGAAGCACATCGAGACGAGGAGGCTGGCGTCATGGAGAAAGGCGCAACCGAGCGGGGTAAAGAGGAAGACGAGGAAGAAGGTGGTATTGTCTTCAAAGTGCGCTGCTCATCTACACCAGAGGAGAAGAAAGAGAGAAAGCTTTCGAACCCGCCCCTTCCTGCCGCTCCTCTCTCACCATCCCGGCCGCCGTCCGCCACCGGAGTCGCCGAGACATCCTACACATCGTCTCAGTCCGCTCCGAATGTTTCCACAACAACCGTCCAATCCAGCACACCTGTCTCGGGTAAACATCATCATGCAGATCGATCATCATATATTTATTTTATGTGTTTTTATTTCTACATTTCATAGAATCATTCACTATTCACTCGTTGGCCAGGTCCACATAACCGACGAATAATGGTGCTTCACTGTTTATGTAATCAGCCAATTTTAAGAAGATAAATGAATGCAAAACGTTTTACAGGACTTTTGACAATGTAAATGCATGGCCAGCTGGATTACAGAATCAACCCCAGCAGTCAAGATTTCATTTCAGTTTTGTTTGTGTACAGTCCGAAATCCAGTCAAGTGTCAGAGCTCCACTTTCTCCACCTACACTTTCACCACCTGCCGCATCCTACACCCTTGTGATGTCACACAAGTCACTGCAAGGTCAGTCTTCCTTTTCCATATACAGTATTTTATTTCATAAATCGAATGATACTTTTCAAAGGTAGATCCAAAATCTCTTCCTTGTTTTGAACAGATCATTTTTCCAAACAAACTGAGGTTACACACCACTCTCTGTGTAGAAATATTTTTTGTCCGATTGCTTGATGAAACGTTAGGACAGGCAGTTTATTACATTTGATGGATGTCTTTGAACATAGAAGACTGGCTGCTTGCGTAGTAGCCACTTCTAAAGGGATAGACTGGGAACCAAACTCAGCCCAAGCGATCAAAGCGCCTTCGTTAGATAATCATAATAAGACCATCATCTCCTAAAGAGGAACATTTGAATGTTTATCAAATGATGCCACACTGAAATGGCCTATAAGTTTTTTTTTTTTTTTTTTTTTTTTTTTTTTTGCTGTGTAGTTCACAGTCCTCTGTCAATGGCAACACGCCCAGCTCCATGAGGACGGGTCCCAGTACCCCCCTGACTCCCTGCCGACTCAGCCTGGGAGACTTCTTTCCCACCCGGCGTCCCCCTGTGGCCGCCAGCGGTTTGGCCAAGTTGGTCCTGGAGAAAGGCATCTCTGCACAAGTCTCCACGGAAAACCCCCCATCATGTGCCAGATCCACGCCCCCCAAGCCACTCCTCCGCCTTCTTCCGGGCACCCCCCCCAACTCGCCGTCGCATTCACCCGGATCCGAGTGCCACCAGCGCTCGGCTGACAATTTCCTGGCATCAAGGCCGGCGGAGCTGTTTCTGCGAGATGTTTATGGCTTGAACCTAGGCCGCTCCCCGCATCCTGACCTACCTAGCCCCTCTCGAGAGAACTCCGCCCGTGGCCCATCCCCGCTTAATGTCAGCCTTCTGGAGAGGCTGCGTCAGATGGGATTCAGCAAGGTACCCCAGGCGTCCGCTACCTTCGTGTCGGCGGGTGGCGGGAGCCTCTTGGATGGTCTGAGGCGCAACCAGAGCCTTCCGGCGATGATCGGCCCACGGGTAGGAAAGCCGACAGGTCAGCCCTTGCCTCCCCCTCACCCCACTTCCCTGGCGCTCCCACCACCAGCTTGGGGAAATCTCAAACAAAGATGCACAAAAGTCACCTCGAATACCCCACCACATTCGGGTGAATCCTAAAGCGCATCATTTCCCTTATAATCCACTTTATGTTGCCTGATTTTAACCCCCCGCGTCCCCCACCCTCTTTTTTGGACTTGATTTTAAAGCACAACAGATTTGAACTGAGTTTTTAATTACCAGCTACCTTTTGGCCATGATTCTATTTATTAAGGCCTTAGTTTTTGTCTCAGAGGGTTTGTGGTACCTTGTCAAAAGGCTCTGTATGTTTTGTAAAGGGGCCCGATATACCACCTGGACTTAAGTATAGGGACGCCGTGTATCGATGCGGCGTAACGTTCATGAGAAAAGAAGGTTTTGCGGATGTGAAAGAGAAGGTGTTTCAGGGTGTAACACTTTTAGAAATGAAAGTCTCTGTATGTTCATTCATGTTTGAGTCCAGACTCATTACAAGGGCTTCTTCAATCGTGGCCTCAATATAAATTTAGGAATTCTTGTAGAGGGTGTCCCCGAAAATATCCATTTCAAATATGATTGTCTGAGCAACTACACATACCCTAGACACGTTCTTTGTCTTTAAGTCGGGGGAAATAAGACATACGTCTCATTTGCATGAGAATTGTGTGTTATTAGCCCAAACTTTTTAACCACGTAGAAATACTTAGCTCTCCATGTGCTATCTTAATGACCGTTTTTAAGTCATATCGTTACTGGAGTAGAGTAGTGGGCCGAACAAGGTTTTATTCCTTAAAATGTATCAAACATTATTGTAAACCGGTATAACATTTGGTTTCAAAGTGACGTTTTTCCCCTGTTGTACCACAAGAGGGAGCCTACACACCTCAATTTACAATCACCATATTAAACTGCCAAATGATAGTGGGACTTTTTAGAGACACCCTGTGTATTGACAGTGAAGCCGTTTAGAAGAGAAGAGGATCCTTTGCCAGCTTAAATTTAGTCATTCCCCATCTCTGGCGTCGCAACGTGTATAACATTTCCCAATGCACTCCAGCGTTTTTGGATGGCTACATGACATTCTTGCATCCAGGTCCCAGCATGTTTATGGAACCTGGTAAAAGTCTGAACCAGACCAGGCAACTTGGGTATTGTGTGTGGTGAATCAAAATTCTTTTTAAATTATAAGCGGCCTTATATAGAAAGCAGAAGTGTTGCTCTCTTGCCTCGTCGCCACTCTGTGTGTATTATTTACATGTTTTGTTTTTCAGTCTGTCCAGACTTCCACTGAGTCACTGCACTATGTTGTTTCTATTTAAAGTTTGTTTTTCCTACGCTCACCTATTGATGAAAAAGATTCCAGTCACCTTGACTACGAATATTATGTGGTCTCCTTTTCTTTTTTCTTTTTTTTTCAAATCTGGAAGATTACCAAAACCATGCCATTCTTTTATTTATTTTTATTTTTTAATGTAATGTCTTTCATGTATTTTACCTCGCCATTTTTTAACCCACATGAAATGTTGGTGTGTTTGTAAGACTGAAGGTTTATCTCTAAGATTTATCGTGCTTGGATGTCACATGGCTACAGCTAATCCTGGCTAAAGGTTCTGTAAGCAATAGCTGTTAATTATTTGCCCCCATTTTCCAATAAAGCGACGGAAAAAAAACAATGTCCAAATGTAATTGATGGAAAGATTCACACTGATGAATGTAATGTGGAAAAAAGTATCAATTGACAAAGTATGTGTTGAACGATAACTTTATACAAAATAATCAAATACAGGGGTGTGTAATAATGACACCCCTGTCCTGCTCAACAGGATATAAAACAAATTCTTCGGTATAGACATTCACATGGGACACAGCTTAATGCTGTCAGAGGTGGAACTGAATTGTCCACGTGCAAAATCCAAACCCACCCCGACTCCGCTGCCCACCCCAAAGACTGCATAGAGGGGCTGGGTAAAGTTTGCCCGAAATGTGTGAAGGTGCGTCAGGCTCTCAGCCACGCCGTAGAACCCCAGCGTTCCCTCGGACAAATCCACAAAAATTCCGAGACGGGGGGAGTAGGTGACCGGGATGTCCCTCTTCTCGTTGTCGTGCAGCGCTGAGCAGCAAGTGTCGGAGAGCTCCAGTGTCCACGACTGGGCGTTGTAGCCGATTCCCGCCCTGGCGTCCGAGCCCTTCCTGCTCAGGGATGCGTATGCCACGCCCATGGAGGAGCCTCGGCCTCGCCACTCCACCTCCCAATAGGAACGTTGCGAGTACACCGGGGTCCCGCACATGACCTGGGTCCAGCCATCAAAACGTTGGGGGGTGTCCAGATAGGCCGCCACTTCCCCTTGCAGGGTTGCCTTGGTGTTGCCCTCGGAGAGAATCAGGCGACGATGTGCGCTGTTTGGATCAAGGGTGAAGTTCACAGAATCTACAGGAAAGAGAGAGAGAGAGAGAGAGCGCAAGAGAGAGAGAAAAAAAAAGTGTCCTTGACTTTCAGTTACTGGTTTGTTGTCCGCACAGTCCATAGAGTGCTAATTGTCCATCCACATTGACATACAAAGGCCTTGACTTGGACTTCTTTAACATGGAGTTAAACAAAGAAATTTTCAAGTCTGCAAAAATCCCAATTCGTGGTGAAAATGTCCACACTTTTCTCCACTTGTACAATATCATACAAAGGCATGATGATAGATTTACATAATTTCCAGTGTGGTGGCTCTATTATCAGGTACAAATGAGACTTACATTGCAGGAACTCTTCCCTTGCCCTCGGTTCTGGAGCCTGAAAGCTGGCAAGGCTGATTTCTCTTACTGATGGCAGAAAAATATAAAAGATGTCAGCAAAAAATGCCCAGATGATGGTGGCCACAATCTAGCTAAACAGATTTTAGGAGTTAGTGGTACAATCATTAATTTCTATGTGCAGAATATTCTTATTATTCGGGTGTGTTGCAGCCTTTTTCAGCTGACTGTGGCCAGTAGGCAGGGTACACCCCAGCCAATCGCAGGACCCCAATAGACAAACAACCATTCACACTCATAATCACACTGAATGACAAACGAGCTCAATCAAGCTTGCAAACTCCGCAGAGGAAGCTTGAAGCCCGAATTCAATGCCAGAGCCCTTCCAATGTGTTAACCAGTCGAGCACCACCTACATAAATTCATAATGTAATTACTAACTCATTATAGACAGATTGCTGTGTCATTTCACTCACACGCAGGGAAAGCAGGAGTATGATTATTGCCAGTGGGGGCGGGTGAGTCCAAGAACAGACCCGGGTTAACTGTAATGACAAAACAGATGGGATCTCATTCAATTGATCAAAGTGGATTCTGGCAAGATATGACTGTATTTTTGACCTTCTACTGGTGTTTCAGACACGGTTGGCAGCGCCCCTGTGAAAGAGGAGAGTAACGTTGCATGATTAGGTGTCAACGTTGCATCAACAACAATGAAAGGTGAAGTCTGAGGTCACGTGCCTGCCAACGCTGCGGTCGCTACAGGTGTGTTGCCACGACGCGACCGGAAAATACTGCTGATCGATGACATGCGACTAAAAGCTGATCAGACAAGACAGGAAAAAGATGTAGTTCTTGGGTCAAATTTGAAAAGTTTGACTTTTGACAGAAATACAAATCCCATAAATAGTAAGAGAACAAAATGATTTTGCACCTCCGGTGGATGCTGGCGCAGGAGCAAGCGTCTGGGTCGGGTTCGGGCTCACTGGTGCGGGACTGGGCGGAGTAGCAGGGACACCCTGACTCTGACTGGACCTGTTCCACAGAGACGGGGATTCTCTCCGGCTTGGAGTTGGGCTGGGTCTGGGGCTTGGTCTGAGGTTGGCCTCCCGTGCTGTTGACGATGATGACAAAAGTCAACAAATAAAATATTTCTTCATCAGCACTATTTTAACTCCTAAACCTGACCGTTAACCCTTACCCACCTAACCCCTAACTCTGACACCAACCCTAACAATAACCCTAAGCCTAGTTTGAAACCTTAACCCTTGTTTGAAAGCAATCGGTTTGTTCTTGACTGCATGGTATAGAAGCATGTAGGACCTGGGCAGATTAGATTGACATAGCAACGCGTAGAGGCTGAAATGTGATTGGACCAAAAAAAACAAATGAAGACAATAGGCTCTTGAATAAAACTTTCAAACCTACTTGACTCTCTTTCATCTCGGCCCCTTCTGTCCCATGGCCTGGGTGACCTCTGCGCGACCTCTGCAACAGGCATGATCCATCATATTGATTGTTCTCCCTAACATTTTCAAATGAACAAAACGCTCACCTCGTGATGTGTCTCTGCTCCTCACATCTTGACCTCTAATGCCTACAATAAAGATTGTTACCGGTTTGAACACCATGAAGCACACAAACACTTTGGTGAATGGCATTACCCAGTCCTCTTCTGTCAGTACTTCGCGACGTAACTGAGATACTTGGTGATGACCCTGTGGAGCCATTTGAGTATTTTTTTATGTGAATTCGGATGATGATGATCTTTGAACTTGGACAGAAACGGATGAGGGTCATACCTGCCGAACGGTTGTTTGGATTCGCATTTCGTGATCCAAGGGCTGAAAATACTGGAGTGGGAAAAAAAACAATTGTGGTCATTGTGATGATGTTGATGTTTTTAACATGCAGAACACAACTCACATTTTAAGAGGCCACTTCTCTGATTACGATTGGCTGCATGACAACAAAAACACACGATTAGTTCTCTCACCATGTGACTTTTATAGAGGTACAATCCTTTTACATTTAATAATTACATTCTTACCAGCGCCCAGTGTGAATAACGTTGTCTCATTGACTGTAAATAGAGAAAACAAACATGGGTTAAAAAAAAAAAAATCTGCAGATACGCTGGCTTCTTCACACAGTCCAAAAACATGCATTTTAAAAAATGGATGGATGTCAATTAAAAAATGCATAACTGTTAATGACTATTTTAATTTACTTTTAAAGTTTAAAATTTTGAATCGTGTCCATAAGATGTGTGTTTGATCCAAACCTTTTTTGGTGATATTGCCCAGCTCCAGGTTGCACATGTCCTCCACTCGCTCCCTTAGGTCTAGGATGGCTTCCCGCACAGGCTCAAAGGAAGCGTCAAGGTTGACCTGCACGGCTGGAAGGTCTCCTGACTCGAGTGGACTGCACATGGTGTCATACGTCTGAAAGGAAGTGTGCAATTGGCCTTTTGTAAGCAGAGAATACCATTTTGGCCCTGCAGTAAGTACGCCTCATACCTGCAGGTAGTAGATGTGATCCTGGCATTGCGCTAGGTCCTTCATCTGAGTCTCCCTCCTCTTTAGCACCTTGATCTCTGCCTCCAGATTATCAGTCACCTCCTGGGCTTGCTCCATCTTCTCTCGGCCGACCTCATCCAGCAACTCTTCTAATAGTTCCTGGAGTCTCTCCACCGAGTGCTGAAGCTCCAACAGCACCTTCTCTGAGTCGCTGTGAACGCGGTCTGCAGAGCGCTGTACGTGAAGCATGTAAGTACGCCCCATCAAGTATGTTGTCATGTGGGGGAAATTTCAACTTTTACACCGCAACATAAAAGAAATATTTTGCTCAGCATAAGGCATATTTTGAACATTGACACTGCACTTAAATAAAGAAAAGCCAAAACTATACTTTAGTAAAGATTAAATTAAAATTATATTTAAGTAAAGGTTTGAAATGTAGTGAAAGTAATTATGAAAAAAATATTGCGCAATCCCTCTATTTACAGTAAATAAATGTCATGCATTTTGTATTGTTTGTTTGCCCCCAAAATAAGAAAGTTTTTTTCTCACAATATATGTCAATAATCGTTTGTGTTCCATGAGTGAGGTTGGTTTTTGAAATGCATCCTGTTTTCTCTCTATTTCTTTGAATTTGTGTTAAACACAACATTTGGCTTCCATCTAGAGGCTGAAAGTCAAATTACACCTCAATCAACTTAAAAAAAAAAAAAGTCTTGCCTCCTAGCGGGAACACTATTACTCTTTCAGATCCTACCTTCATTCCGTCCATCATCTTCTTCATGTCCTTCAGCTCCTGCTGTCTATCTTTGAGCTTCTTCTGATTTTCCGCCTGCATCTCAGAAAGCCCTTTCTGCAGTGGAGGAGTATGATGAATGAACAGGAATGGTGTTAGGAATGTACTAAACCAGGGTGCTGACTATGCAAAAGTCCAGGAGTCTCTAGTCTAATGCAATGATTCTCAAAATATGGTCCTGAAGTCTTAGCTTGAGGGCTTGCATGCAATTGTTAAATGATGGCATCAGTTTGGAAAATCGTTTGCCAATGGTATGTGGAAGGGCATGCCAATAAAACAAGCATACTAAACCAGTTAGTGCGCCCTCCCTTAGCTCCGCCCTACTGACAGCGCTGACGTGTCATCAAACAAATCTGACATACAATTGCAGGAATAAATTCCTATTTTTGCAGAGAACAAGAGGTACATTTTAGGGGAATGAAGGTGTCTTTTCCAAAATGAAAGGTATAATATATATAAAGTTGTGTTTTGGAGATACAATTGTGTTGTTACAGAGAAGAAACATTCACTGTAATGTCATAAATGTACAACTTTATCTTGAGTTTGTTCTTTTAAGTTGTTCAGTCTTACCTCTTTGTCCATGCGTTCAGCCTTTGTGGACACGCTCTCGTGGCCTTTGTGCAGGTTGCTCGTGCACAGCCAACAGATGAACACCTTGCATTGGCGACAGAAGAACTCCTGCAAGTACTTGTGCTGAGTGCAGATCTTCTCAGTCAAGTTCCCTGTCGGCGCAATCAGCTCGTGCTCTCTCAGGGCCTTGGTGGTCTGGTGAGGCTTCAGGTGGCTCTCGCAGTACGAACTCATGCACACCACGCAGGTCTTGACCGCTGCCTTCTGCTCTCCTTTGCACAGGTCGCACTGCACAACCGAGGAGGGGAGAAGGTTTGGGGATTTTAATTTGATGCTTTTAGAGACCTCAGATCTTGGGATTCCTCTGCGGAGCTGCTCCACCGCTTCAGCCAGCATGGTGTTTCTGGAAAGCGAGGGCCGAGGGCAGAAAGTCTGACGGCACTGGGGGCAGCTGTAGATACCCTTGGGATCATCCTTGCTCCAGTAGTCCTTAATACAGCCCATGCAGTAGCTGTGCCCGCAGGGGATGGTGACCGGATCGTTCGGGAGATCCAGACACACGGGGCAGTTGAACTGCTCTTCTGTCCACAGTTTATTACTCATGGTCCAACAAGCGAATAGAAAGCAAAAAATGTCACGGTGGTAGACAACCAGTGAAATCAGGACTTCCTCGCAGTCTCAGGAGGAAATATTAAGTCGGTTGAAAGGGCGAGAGCAGGGAGGGGCCTGAGCCACCAGGCAGGTCGAGCGGGTACGAACGGGTGTCGGTGGAAAAACTGTGACATAGGTGAAGGAAGCAGTAAATTCTTTCATTGTGTCTGTGAGCCAGAGAGACATATTGTGAGATTGAATTTTAGATTGAAATTCCTGTAGAATCATTTCAGAGATTTGTTTTTAAATACACTATTCACATTTGAAGATAATAGTAGAAAATGTGCATAAAGTTATTGGGTACACCTGAAAATGGTGGTGTACCTAATGGAGTGTCCGCGTGACGTCACAGATCAACCGGCAAATGAGGAGGTGGGGGTGAGGGCGGGTGTGGCACTTTTCACTTTCACTTAAGCTAGGGGGGGGGGGATGAACCTCACTGTTCCAATGTTTTTGGAAGGAAGCATACATTTGCACTGTGTTCTTGTTCAGAGAGACTTGGGAAGAGTGTGCTCAAAGGGAGGTGCTCGAGGAAGCTGGCCTGCATTTGGTGAACATCCGTTTTGCCTCTGTGGTGAACTCCATCAGACTGGAGGAGAAATATCACTATGTTGACATCATTATGCAAGGAGAATTGGACAGGAGGCGATCCACAGAGCCCCAGAACTTGGAACCCGAGAAGAACGAGGGTGTGTAATCGATTATTTAGCACTGACAATCATTTGGTCCCCCATTCAGCGTGACAACCATAAGTCATGATGGTATAGAAGACTCTCACCCAAAATGCCCCCAAATTGTCAGTTGGGGTGGTTGGTGGATCGAAGTATTTATTATGTCCTACAATCTATGATAAAGAGACAGTGTCTACTGAAGGATTTAGTCCAGTCTTTGCTTAATATAATCAAAAAACATTTGTCCACATATTGTACATTTGTCCATAGTGGTGGCTAACTGGAATGACTTTCTTTTTTTATCCCATCTCAGGCTGGATGTGGACACGGTGGGACGAGTTTCCTCCTGACGACCAGCTCTTTTTGCCGCTGGCTCATCTGCGAGCACAAGGATATCAGCCATTCACAAGCACAGAAGGAGAAACTGTCAATTTATAAATTACATTTTTGTACATGCATTTCCCAATGTGACGAAATGCATCCGCCACCATCATAAAAAACATTTCCTTTGAATCGATAAAGAGGCTGGCATCACTCAAAAATCTTCCCGTTGTTGTTTCAAAACGTTCATATCCAAACACTGCCAGAAATCATTCATGTTTTGCTGACATTTTTAGAAGACTTCTTGATTGTAGACCTTTTATACTGTAGATGGCGTAAAATCAGGTAAAGATGCACCTTTACCTCAGTTGGTTTATGGCACTCCTAAACCTCTGCTCCTAGTACTTTCACGTCACCTCGCTTGGATAACAAGGGAAAGTTCCTGTATGGAAAATCAAGAATAGAAGAGGGCCCCACTTGGCTAAAGCAGTTATGATGCTGATAATGACACTTGTAATGTCAGTGCAGCGTGTAACTTGGAAGCAGCATCCTGATTGGCTCTTATGATGCCGGGGGTGGCAGAGAGAGAGGAAAAGAGCGAGCTCGAAAGCTCGAGCTTCATTCCTGCACTGTTGTGTCTCAGTCTCTGCAGTGGACGTTGCGCGTCACTGCTCCATCCTGCTCACAGAGCAATCACACTTCCTTCAACCGTCTTTAAACAAACAAAACAAAAACATTAGTACTATTTAACTCTGTTTCCAGCCCAAGTTTTTCAATACCTTGACGTCTTGAATCCATCCAAGGGCAACGGCGGCTCCGTGATCGCTAGTGCGTGCAGGTGCGAACCCAGACGGCGCAAGGAATGTCCCTGCAGGAGGTAAACGTGAGCGCGTTGGAGTCGCCCGGCTGCGTGGAGATGTGGAATATCAGCGTGGAAGTGGCCGGTTTCAACATGGGCTGCACAAACAGATCCGCCGTCCCGAAATCCAGACCTAAAGGTAATAATAATGACACTAATAATTACAATAATGATTATATTAATAATGGAAATACTGTAATAAATAATACCATTTCTTCCCGCAACCCCATTTACTCCTCACAAATAAAATAAACAAATAAATAAATACACAAACACATAAACAAATGAATGAATGCAAAATGAATACATTAATAAACAAATAAAAATTATGAATAAATAAATGGAAATTATTTTTCTGATCACCATCTGTGTAAAGAAAAACATGCCCTAATAGTCCTAATTTGTGATCTGTGTAAAGGAAAAATACCCTTCATGCTTTATTAATGTTGAATTAATGGGAATAATAATAGAATAAAATGAAAATATTTTTTCTGGCCACCTGCAGTGGAATTAAATTGAAAGTCTGTATAAAGAAAGTCATCAAAAAGAAAAAAAAACATGCCTTAAAAGTCCTTTTCATTTATGATCAGCTGTGTAAAGAAAAAACCCTTCATGCTTTATTAGCGTTGAATGTTTGTTCTGCCTATTTCATAGCAGATACAGAAATGTTGTTTTTGTGCCAAATTATTCATGTTTCCCTTGCGTACTTGAATAAAAGGAGCATAAACTGCCAGAGCCTTTGACTGTGACTTCTAACTCTGTGGAGGTTACTTTATATGTAGTTTTTTTTTTTAATGAGAAACCCTGGAGAGATGTGAAAACTTGTTTAAAGGCAACATACTGGACTTTTAAAATGGACAGATGGGGAAAGTCATTTGTAGCCTACACGAGTAGCTCAAGAAAAGACTAAATATGCAAATATGAAGGAAACAATTTGTTACCAACGACCAACTTTAAAATACCACAAGCCACAATGCTTTTTTTTTTTTTTTTTAGGTTATGCAGCTTGAACAAAATGGTCAAATTGAAGAGGGGTGATAAATTGCGACGTTTCAAACTAGGCAACTTCAAAGATTGTAAAAGCACCTCTGAAAGATTAACTCCAAATGTTTTAAGAAAAGCTACAGCAATGCAACAAATACAGCGCGTAATGTAAATGCTTGGTGGACCGGATTGAAGAATGAGCGGGCTGTAAATGGCCCGCAAGCTATAGTTCCACTACCCCTGGTTGAGCCTATAGAGTACGGTGCTGGATTGGTTCTTTTACGTGTCATGCTTCAAAGCATTCTTGCCACAAAGCCAAATGTGAGAAATCACGCACGTTTAATTATTTCCCACAATGAAGAAGAAAATGGGTCCATTTCTACCTTCCTCAACTTCTTATTGATCTTCTATCTGCCATCTCGTAGTAATCATGCTATAGAGCCTCGGACTTGGCCGTCTGACTCCACAATCCACAGAAAGGCCGCAGGGGTCTAGAAATAAGATTTACACCGTTTATTTCACAGCCACAGCAATAAATTATTCATGGATTTCACTCTCATTTGCACACATACTGTTGTAGACAGACAAATGGCACCTGTGCGGATTGTCCACTTGTTGAAAATGAAAGCATTAATTATTGCTAAGCAGATCAAACAACCAAGTGAATGTTTTAATCCGAAAGAAGCCTTTTGACATAATTTGGGAATGATGTGTTCATCTTTTGCAGATCGATGCCACTTTTAGGCACGTATAGTCGGCAAGATTAAGAAAGCTGACAATGAAATAAACCATCAGCAATTCAAAAGGTCTATTGGAAGGAGACATGGACATGTTTTCAGGCAGATTGCGGACGACACTTGGACACCTTAGCTTGTTAGATTTCAATGGAAGGCGATGAATGCAAAGGAATGGTTCTAATTGGCTCTTGTAAGAAGTAGGGATTTGGTAAAGAATTTGAGCAGAGTGGCAGAATGAAGCAATCAATTTTGCCACTTGGAACTGAATAAAAGGAATCGTCCCACAGCCGATAATTGCTAAGAATTAATTGTCTTTAAGCACAAATTTGTCTAATAGCAAAATCAGAAATCAGGTTTAGTGTATCGTGTATGTAAAACCTATTAGCATTTAAATAATAAATCTGCAGCTTTTTTTTATTAAAGCGAGTCAAGTCAAAACAAAAAAACATCAATCCCAACAACGGCTTGTATCTCAAACAACTGGTTGCAGGATCGCCACATGCCACTTTTACAAATGCCCATCTCCATTATGCCATAATACTGAGACAATATTAGACCTTTTCGCAATTGGTTGCCCAACCAAAATGTAATGGGTTATGTACGGGTAATGTATTTGCTTTTGCTATGTGATCGTGTGATTTTTACGGCCATAACATGGGCAGTGGAGAAGGCTTACACAGACACCGTGGCCCCTTAAAGCTTCTATTTGTTTGTAGGAAGTGTAGTGGACGCATAATTTACTCAATATGTAATCCTCCAGAGAGGATGCAGTGCTGTAATTCAGCCTCCGCTGGTCTGCAAAAGGCTCCCCTTTAAATAGATGTGCGCTCACGCCTACAGTACATGTCTCTTGCTTCTTACTGTTTCCTAGTTAACAGCTACTCAACATTCTCACTCGCTGACAAATGACAGAAATGAATAATCAAATGATTAACAAAGTCTCCCGGCGAGGCCTGGTAACTAATTGAATATGTGCTGCGCCCGTCGTTAACGTTACCAATGGCTCTCTGAAAGAGCAAAGAATGTTCTCGCAATAAAAGATCAATATTTCTCCCCCACGGGACGGCACTGTGGAAGAACTAATTGAGTTGAATACTGCTGTATCAGTAAGTTGCCTTACAGAAATGAGTTTGCCTTGCACACCCAGTGCTGTCAAAGGACTCATTTGCTAGTTCTTTAACAAGATCCTACAAAACTGTGCAGCGCTAAGAAGGCGGCGCTATGTATGAGTATGAAAAAATATGTCTTCATTTACAAAAAGGCCATTTGTTTCGAAAGAGTTACTAAAAAATGCAGTCCAATTCGTGTCGGTTAACATGTTTGGCATTCATGGCAATGTTGATCGAGCAAAGCGGCCAAACTGGCTTTTCCGGTTTTTTTTACTTTCCCTCCCCTCAATTTTGAAACACAAGTGCTGGCAGTTAACTCAACTTTATCCTCATGGGCATCCTATATCATTCTCAACGAATCCTTTCACATGTCACAGCACATCAGAGCAATCCTAACAAAATATGCAACAATGTCGCCTAGCTTTGAGCTGTGTATTTGGAGTGTCAACTGTTAGGTTGCCTGGTCTTTGAATTACATGCTGCCTGTGACATTACCTTATGCTAATTATGAAAACATTCATTTTGGTGGCTAAAAGAAATATTAGCTCCAGCGTTCTGAACAAGAGCTGTATTGAAATACTGGCATGCAAATTTAGAATCTGTTGCGAAAAATTGATTGATTTGTAGTGAACCAAAATGGTGTGAACTACTTGTGTAGTGCGTCATATTTGGAGAATATAATGACAGTTATTAGTAACTACAGAAATATTGCAGTCTGGCCTCGTCGATTACTGTTCATTACCAGACGAGCTTTGCCGAAGGTTATTCGGTCAGTCAGTCAATCATGCCTGGCGGTCTGCTATGAAGCGTCTCATCGTGGCTCAACGATAAAACCAAACGACATGAGGCGTTGAAACTTTAATGACCCCCGTGAGGCAGCAGAATTATGTGGGTGTCAGCCATGATCCTCAATCGGACATGAAGTCGGGCATTTGTAAGCTTCGCTCCATTGTTTTGTGTCAACACTTTGGAATGCGTCTTGTCCACCCAACATCTATAAATGTGGGACATATTGTCAAGCTTGAGGGAGTCAATGGTGGCTCGCCCAAAACTGGTGAGGCCCAAGGGAGCTTGCACAGTGCTCAATGAAGATAGTGCCATTATTTTTCACCACACCATCACAAGGCCGACTGGTACTTGGAGTCAGCCCAGAATGCATACAAATAGGAGAAAATGAATATTGCTCGACAAGAGACCTGTGGTTTGTTTTTTGTTTTGTTTTCCTTCAGATTTTAAGTGGTCAGGAGGCATATTTATAATGCCATCTGCAGATTAAAAAGAAAATATTTAGCATAAGAATTTTAGATGCTACACACTCCGAGATGTCCCGATCACATTTTTAGGCCGTTTAAAAAAAAAAGGTCTCTACTGCCATCAAGAAGATGGTCTCGACTGCCATCACTGCTGTAGAGAATTGGAGGAAAGTAATGCTGCTCATGTGGAAGGGAGTGTGCTCGAGAACAGCAGATTCGAATCACGTTTGTTTGATGAGCCCCTATCTCCCTGATAGTATTTTCGAAGGCGGCAAATGTTGCGTTCTCGTCAGAGTCGGTCGGGGTTCGTTCAAGGTCGCAAATGTCAACACCAAACGTTCGCCACACGTTCACTAACAATTTTCGTGAAGTGCAGACAAACGTCCGGGAAAATTTCTGTCGTTGACATTTGCGAATAAGTGGGAAAACATCGAGACAAATATAATTCACCTGGGATTGGGTAAATAGAAGCTTAGATGGATCGGTTAACAGGTCGCCACATTTAGTAGGAACTTTAAATGTCATTCTAGGCATTAATATTCGCGTGATGGTTAATAAACACCAGTACCAAATGTAAATGCTTAATCAGCATTGGTCAGGATGCAATGCAGGAGGACTTAGCGTGTCTCGAGGCTGTGCCGCAGAAGTCACCATCGTTAATCAGAGTGCCCAGTCAGCACGATGCTGGGCCGTTCTCGACCTCGTCCTGTCACATGCTCTTACTCTCAAACTGAGTGGCAGTGACAGGCTGGGGCCAGCGAGGTGCGGGCCCCTAAAATGATCAACGACAGGCCGCCGTTGGAAAAAGCTTTCAACTTAGTTGTATTTTTACTGTCGTTTGGGAAAAAGACAGTGTACAAATATTGGTTCCAACTCGTGAGGCGGATATTTGATTTTCATCTCCCCTTTCCAGTTTGTCAAACGCTTGCTAAAGCAGTATGCAAAACCTTGTTTGTTGTGCCACCTTCAAGCGGGTAAATATTGACATGAAGACATTAATCTGGATATTCTGTGCCTCAAGTCTTCAATGTAGAGCAACAACTGACAAAATTGCTCCTTTTTGAAGTTGGCATGTATCAGATGTGACCCTGCATATGAGAGGCATCTATTTTTTTTTGTCAGCTGAGATTTATATGCCAATTATCTTCTGACATTTTATTCAGTCTTCTCTGCGGGCCGGAGCGTAAGAAATAATTTTGATGAATGACTACTTTCTAATTGAGTGCGGCGCTATGTGCTTTCTTTAAATGGAATGAAAATATGCCGCTGTAGATCACATTTGTGGTTATGGTCTCTCCTCAGAGATGGACACAGTGCGCATCGTGCTCTACACGCTCATCTTCCTCCTCGGCGTTTTCGGCAACCTGCTCATCATCGTCGTCCTGATTCTCAACAAGCGCATGAGAACGGTCACTAACTCCTTCCTGCTGTCGCTCGCTATCAGCGACTTGATGATGGCCATTTTCTGCATGCCGTTCACGCTCATCCCCAACATCCTGGAGGACTTCATCTTTGGGGCGGCCATGTGCAAGACGGTCGGCTATTTCATGGGTGAGAGAGCCGCTATCTGGTCCGGTGATTGATTGTTGATTAGGACAACTTGGTGAATTTACATTTGCTGAGAACTCTAAATTGGTGGCGTTTGTCTCGTCGTGCACTGCACATCGACAGGGCCTGGCGCTGATTCAGAACTAATGAGGATGAGCGTTATACAGATTGGATAGACTGATGCAAACGGAGACCACGACCTAATTGTGATCTGCAGCCAAGATGTTAATTCAGTCTCGACTTTGCGGTATGAAGAAGAAGACACGGTTCATTTGGAGTACGTTGTTGCAACAATTGGAAGAAAGTTGGCTCTCGAAATCGAGGTTGAGCCTTCATCTCTTACCTGCATGGATTACCCCACGGACAACATGTGTTGCCTGAGCGCCTGGTCAAAAAAAGAAAAAACAGCTAACCAGCTATTCGGGGGGGAAAACAGTCTGCCTTTTGTTGCTGTTTTTACTTCTTTTGACAAATAATTTACAGGACCTTAATTAATAATGACACCACTGGTCTTTTAGTTTGAATTGTTGTCCGGTTTCTCTAGTGCTTGTTCTCATTAGATAAAAAAAAAAAAAAAAACAATAAAAAAAAATGAAGGAACTTAATTTGAAAATTGAAGTGATCAGTTAATTCTCCAAGCACACCTTTTGTAGCATTACATTTTTTTTTCTCTATAAATAATAAATGCACCAATTTGGGTTGATGCTTTTGTTAATTGTTACATTTTTACTTCAAAATGGTGAGGACAGCTGGAGACCGTGGAGCCATTACTGCAATCGATAATTTCACCAAATGGCTCTTTAAACCATTAGTTAAAGGGAACAATAATTAGAAAGTGAATTTTGTAATTACTTCCACACACATAGTTGGGTCTCTTGTGTGCCTGCCTGTAAAATTACACAAACGATTATTTAGACACCTTATTTCCCAAGAATCAAGCCATTCAGTTTTGCATGATTGTGATATTTTGCATTGAATGCTTTTTTTTTTGCTGCATGCACAGATTTCACTTTAAGTGGATTTGACACTTGTGGTCCTAATGCTACGCAAGCAAATATGAAAGCGACCGTTGATAGCATCGGAATCGCCATCCACACTATGCGCTGATCTGAACTGTACTCATTTCGACTTAGTCGTGAATGAAAAAATTGAGTGTGAATGCATTTTTTCATTGCGCTTCTAATTAGCATAACGAGGCCTCTTGCTGTGGCTGACAGCCCGTCAGAAAATGTGCTGTAGCTTCAGCAGACCTCTGACAACCACTTGACATCTAACAAGAGCCAGTCTCTCAAAAAAGGCTTCACTGAGCTTGTCGGCGGAGGGTAACCGTCGTGCTGTAAAAAAAAAAAAAAAAAAAAAGCGCAGACGGTCGCACATTCGTCTTCACAAGTGTGACTTGGCAATGAGCTGTCTCCCGCTGGACCAAAGTCGAGCAGGAATCCTTGTCAGGCTTTTAGTCAGATTGAAGCGTAAGGGATGGTTGAGTGGAATACTTGACATCTTGGATGTCTTGCATGTAGCTTTTCAAGTTTGATGGTGGAGTTCGACAATCTCATTTTCACAGAGTATCTGAGAGATGGCAAGCCAAAGCTATAGCCCCGGTGGAACAATATACGAAATGAAAACCTGGCTGACATTCCCAGCTGGATGCTTGCATCCTTTCATCAAACGTCAATAATTACAGCTTCTTACACCACATCTGCAACTTAAATGTTGTCTTATTTGGCTTATCACCTAACACATGAGCCGAGAACCCTGCCGTGATGCTCGTCACGTAAATCAATCATGTAAATCAACTGGATTTCAACATACCTTGTTCAGACACAAGTATTTTGTTATTCAGCTCTGTTACAGAACAGCAAGTTGTGCAGAAAGAGCTGAAACATTGGAAATGCATTTAACTTTTGAAGAAGCTTAAATTAAGGTTGCCTTCAAAGGCGATAGTGTGCGTAGAAAAGGCTTACTTTGAACCCGAAGGCTAAAATAGCTACATTTGGTGTGTTGTGTAAATTTCGACTTTACAAATGAATCCAGAAGGAAGTTCTTTTTGTCCATGCTGCAGTTCAAAATAATTGATCACTTTGATTGTTTGTTAACCACTTAAACTTTATAAAGTTCCAGTGAAATGCAGAGCGATCAATTCAAAACATTTCTGACAGGGCTGTACCGAGTGACATTTTAGGGTGTCAGTTGATTTTGAGCAATTAAGAGCGCATCCAAATTGTCCGAATTTTTATTTTATCTTATTCAAATAAAATTAGGCTATTTCTACATGCTATCTTCTTACATGGCCCTACATACATGAAGTGTAACAGTAGTTCTTTGCTTATCAATGGTGCGCCACCTAATGATGCATTCAATCTACATTTAATCTCTCCATCATAAACTAAAATGACAAGTTCCACTTAGTGCTGTGTCACTAAGTCAGTGAATCAATTTCATAAGTTATCATTACAGATGTGAAATTAGAGCGGCCTGCTGATGAAATGATTTGATGTGGCTGTTTTAATGTGATCAACTTACCCTCTCATGCCCAGTCGTCTTGCTTTTGGTTCTGTAATGAACAAATAGGTGCCATACAATCATTGTTACTTGAAAATATGACAAGCATGTTCATGGAATCCCAACGTGGCTTTCTGCATTTAATTTTTTTCACGCGCCATCATCTGAAAATTATACGATTGTCCCAAATTTCCAAGGACATGATTAGACCACCCGGACAGTTCAAAACAGTGGGAAGTGGTCTCATTTCATCCATTTTTTTCTATTTTTGCTGTAAATGCGAGTCTGCAAAACCACACGGCCTTGGACGGATTACTTTTATCGGATGAACAATAAAATATAACTTTGAGCTCCCGCCTGTAGTCCTTCTGCCAGTTTTCTTGTTAAGCATCTTTCTCGGAGCTTGATAATCACGTGAATCATAGCACCACTACTCAGTGGCAGTTATTAGGCAAATTTAACATTAGGCTGTGGATGCAAGTGTGTTGTCTTTAATCAAGTTTATGATGCCTTACGCTGCGGTCGTTGCTGCTGATGTGATGCAATTAGCAGTCAACGTCTCAGTCTCACTTTCCCCCAAAGCTACCTTTTGCATAATGTATTTTGGTCTTTTGTGCTGTCCAATGAGCCCGTGCAGAACTGGCTTTCAAGGACAGGGATTGACTTGAAGTCATTCATGTTTTAGGGCATCATTAGCAATGAGCTAAGTTCATTTGCATAGTGGAGGCAAAATTGAAGCACGCTCGAGATGTACAAGGCATCAAGAAAACCTTCACTGCAGCTGTTCAGCCGTTCGAATGCGAAAATGGGTTTGTATTTTTTTTCCCTTGAAGACTAAATGATTAATAAAAGAAGCGAGGCAATTCTCTTTGGTTGAGGAATGATCTTGGAGCGCTTTCAATGTCCTCGAGCAATTGATTCAAGAGAAGAGCGCGCATCTCGCATACAAATGTTATTTTCCAGCATCAACTCCACTCTGCTAATGAACTACAGTGTCGCCAAAATGGAGGCGTGTCCAAAGAACAGTCTGAATGAATCTGGACCAGATGTTAGTGACCAATGTCCTAATCCAGATCATAGGCAAGTTAGACACTTTTGAGGTATGTGGTAGCTGTTCACTGTACAATCAACCAATCGTACTTTTCCCGGTACTCAACTTGCACTGTTTTGATGCAGCCTATACGGTAGAACCCCGACCTTTGACTACCACTCTACCGCTTGGCCACATATCGACATGACATCACAGCTGCCTGGTCTCATGTCTCAACCAATCACGGCTCAGATTCAGAAAACTGGAGAGCTGAGATTGGTTGTGACCTGAGACCTGGCAACTGTGATGTCATTTTCAGCTGACATCAAGTGGCAAAATGGCCGCCCGGAGATGGATAAAAACCAGGGAATTTTGCCTGTTTAATTCATATTGCAGAAACCAAACATTAATCACAACATTGTGTTTCGACAAGCTGGGCTGCACAGACTGATTCTGTAGCCATGGGCTGATCTTGACGACGCATCTAGTATCAGCACTGAAGCACGCAATGCGGTTTTGTAAACTGATATAAATGACATAACGTAGTGCCACTCAAATATTTCTTGCATGATTTCAGGACAGGCTCTCTGCTGAATGATTCAGGTCCTCCTGTAAGGCGTTCCTCTGCTCTCTTGTAGAGTGCAGCCTTATTAATGTTATTTATCACATCCAGCCTGTCTGTATGGACTGGCTGTCTGCAGCTTGTGCCTTCATCTAAATGCATGGTGGCCCACAGTCATTCCTGAGAGGATTGCTTTGCTGAAGTAGAAAGAGGGGGACATCTCTTGGTTGATGATTTTTTTTTAAGAGCAAGACTATCATTGAATTCTTTTTCTTTGGACCTTTTTCTGGTGTCGAGAGTGTGAGATAAGTCAAGTGGTGATGCGCTTCGTCAGAACTGGAGTCCAAGTTGTGTGAGGTGTCACTTGTTTGCTTCCTGTAGGGCTCTCTGTCAGCATTTCCACCTTCAGCCTGGTGGCTATTGCCATTGAGCGATACAGTGCCATCTGCAACCCGCTGAAGTCCAGAGCGTGGCAGACGCGATCCCACGCATACCGTGTTATCGCCGCCACCTGGGTGCTCTCTCTGCTCATCATGATTCCCTATCCGGTGTTCAGTATCATCAAGACTTTCCCCAAGGCCAACGGCACCGTGGGCCACATGTGTCGCCTCACCTGGCCCAGTCACCACGCCGAGCAAAGCTGGTATGTATGCGTGACTTCCATTTTTGGTGCATTCACTTGGGAAAAATAAAGTTAATCACCTTTCTATGCTTTGCAGTTGCAGGAAAAATATTGAATACTTTTTAATCAGTGAGCTTGTTCAAGATGAACAAAACTGACAGACTCAAATCAGAATGAATTAACTGTAACGTGAAATGAGTTCTTAGAGTCAAAGATGATGAAACTTAAACTTCCAAAACAAAAGCGTTCAGTTGTTATCTATGCGGGAGAAACTTTTAATTGCTAAGTGTCTACAAAGCAATCCATCCAACCGACATATTCCCCTAAAAGGTCTTTAAAAGGCCACGCAAGTCGATAGAGACAGAAAATACTCTCCAGCATGGGCTGGCTCAAACTGAGGCGTAATAATGGAGGAGGGAAGGGAAGGTAGACTTATGGTGGACCAAATTGGGCTCGCTTATCTGAAGGTCGTGGGAGGCGAGACATCTCAGATGAGCAGTAACTACTCAAGTCTGTCGGCTTCCTGAACTTAATTGCGCATTCACTTTTAGTTTGAGGCCAGTGAACATGACCTGAACCTGCCTGGAAACCTGATGAAGGCTTTCCTCACCATCGGTTCTCCAATTTGTTTCACGTGCTAAGAAATAGAAAAGCATTGATTCTGCTGTGTATCTGCTCATTTGACCTGCTTTATGCATCCGCTCAGCCACTGTGGTGATGTGACAACAATGTGAGACATCTTCTAAGGGTTTAGGCCCTTTTTAAACGAACAAATGCTAATATCCTCTGGGCGGTTTCAAACGGCCAGCGGACCCCAGACCGAAGCCCTCTGTTCTTTCAAAAAGGGTGTGATGTGTTCAAAGGATGGCCTAGAAAGAAATTAGAATATCAGAGGGCGAATGTCTGGGCTAAACCTTGATTTATAGAATTATTACCATCAAAAGACAGCCTTCATTCATCCATTACACAGGAAGGCTAAAATTAACCCACGCGGTACTGATTGTTGGATGACAGCTATTCCTTTTTTTTTTTTTTAGTAGGAAATGATTTCTGTGAAAGCGGATCACAAATTGTTAGTTGTAAATTTCAAGGTTATTGGTTTTTAGTGGGCGGGCACTCCAGAGAGCCAACAACTTGTAGCGTGTACAAGTAATTCGTCGGGCCACATCTTCCAGTTTCTTCTGCACTACTCCTACAAGAAAAATTAAATAAAATGTCATACAACCGTATTTTTGGCAGCTTTTTTCCCTAGTCATTCACCTCATAATACGATGAAAATATATCCAATAAGATGCAACAAGTAGTCATAAAAATCAAAAGTTTATTCAGCCTTAAAGGAAAATACTCCTGTCATGGAAAAAAGAGCTTGTTTCAGTTCCTCTTCTTACAAATTGGAACGAGTCTGACTGTTAACGCATTTCTTTACTTTGATACTGTCAGAATTGTGACATCAGCCAAGTCAGTGTTTTACAGAATTAAGAATGTTGAAGAAAGTTGGGTGTGTCAAACTATGAAATGACTGCACTTTATGGGTTTGGGCACAATTGTCCTTTTCCGTTAGCTTCTTTGCACTTGACCCACTCAATAGTGACCGTGTCTCCACTGTTCTTCTAGGTATGTGCTCCTGCTGTTCATTCTGTTCTTCATTCCTGGCGTGGTGATGGCTGTAGCCTACGGCCTGATCTCCAGAGAGCTTTATCGAGGCATGCGCTTTGAAATGAAGCAGAACAAAGCAGAGACCACTGGTGAGAGCCCGACTGCAAACTAAAGTGTTGCGTTCCTCACAACGCTTTTGTTTTATTTTTTTATTTTTTTATACAAAGTATACAGTGAGATGATGTCACCTGGCACACTGAAAAAGAAACTGGTTCGCTTCGTATGCTAATGAGTTTGCCTGAGGCGGAGAATTAATTATGTGCTACCCACACTAGATTTTGAAACTTCCTTGTACTTCACTTTCTGAACATGTTTGAATCTCTCCCTACATGGAATAGCTTGGGATACAAATGCACAGGCTACTAAATGGCCCCTTCAGGTGAAGGTTCCTCATTGCGGTTCATTGACGTCCAGCTGTTCGGAGATTGTTTTTAATTGATTTCACAGGATAATTGCTAGCGTGCACATGGGAAAGGAGAGCCGATATCAGCAATTTGTTATCCGTAGGTTTGTAACATGCATACAGAAGGAATGCTTTGACACTCCCTCTACATTTAGTCCTCTTTCTCGCATAACTCTTCTATATTGCTGGATCTTCTCTCCTTCTCACTTCACTCGGAAGGTTTTCTTTGCAGAGTGGGTGTCGTCGGCGAGCCCCATGCTGGGGCGAAGCTCCTTGCGTTGGTGTCGTAGACAATTGGGAAAATTCCATTCGTGTCAAAATGCCTCAATAGTGCTAACGGCCCAGCATGACACAAATAAATAACATAGGTGGGAAAGAAACAGGATGCTGGTGAAGGCGCATGCAAAACCTTAAGCATTCCAAAACGGGTTTTAATACGATGGAGAAGAAACGACAAATGATTAAAAAATGGAAAGGTATAAGGTGGTTGATTCTGGATCATGACGTGTTTACTGTATGCAGTCCCCGTGCCAACCAGCCCCAACAAAGTGGTTGGGATCCGCAATCAAACATGAACTGTCCTCCACAGAGCTGAAAAATGGAACTATCCCAGAGTCAAATGACGAGGACGACGATGACGGTTGCTACGTTCAGGTTCCCCCAAAGTCCTCCGCCATGGAACTCCCTCCCCTCCGGACCTCTGCGTCGTCCTCCACGGCCACGAGCGCCGCTTCGGCGCCGCCCAAGACCGAGCGCGCTCGCAGCAACACGTCCAACGCCAAGTTGCAGGCCAAAAAGCGAGTCATCCGCATGTTGCTGGTGATCGTGGCGCTCTTCTTCATTTGCTGGATGCCGCTGTACTCGGCCAACACCTGGAAGGCTTTTGACCTGAAGGCGGCGTCCAAAGCCCTAACGGGCATCCCCATTTCCTTCATCCACCTGCTGTCCTACACGTCGGCCTGCGTCAATCCCGTCATCTACTGCTTCATGAACACGCGCTTCCGCAAGGCCCTGCTGTCCACCTTTGCCCGCTGTTGTCGCAATCGCCTGTGTCGCAAGTGCTGCCCGTCTCTCCTGGAGGCGGGCGAGGAGGGCACCACCGGTTATTCCATAGCCACAACGATGGCGACTTCCGTGTCCAAGTACAGCTACACCACCGTCGGCTCCACGCCCACCTGACCAACCTCCGCAAGAGCCGAGACGGGTGCCGTTGTTTTGCTTTGTATTTAAAAATGTCATCATCCGCTGAGCAATGTTTTTTTTTAATGCCTTTTTTCCCCCATTACTCATTTTGAGAGGATGTTGTAGAATGTTGGACTGATGAATGCGCCGGATGAATCTGCAACAATTGCTTAGTTATTCTGAAGGAAAGTGCCTCACTTTTTGTTTTTTTTCACAGATTATTTATTTCATATTATTCTCCTAGAAAGACCAAAATGGATCGTCCTCCCCTCAACGCAGGTCTTGTTTTCTATCAACTTTTTTGTTGTGCTGTCTATTGTCATGGGAAATGTGCAACCTACACACTTGAATTTTGGGCAAACGGAAGACTCCACACTGGACTGCTTGCCTGTCAGTGGGAATTGATCCATCACCAGCCTGTCCCAAAGTCAGTTCTGCAAACAGATACCACCACTACCTTTGGTGTATCTGAATTCTCAATTTGGGTTCTTTTACTTCCTTGTTTCAAGTGTCTGCAAAGTCTGAACATGTGGGTAAAAATACAACGTTGAACATTTTCAATGACCAAAATGTTCTTGGACTCGATGGAACAAATCCGCATTGCCTTCAATTTTGGTACATTAGTCGGTTGATTTAAATAACCACTGGGTTAATTAGTTAACTCTTTCTTCCCTTGAAGAAAAATGTGTTGAATTGAATGGAAAAATGTTTGATTGTCCCAAGTGTCCAAACTTTACCCACACCCTTGATGTGGGCAAATATAAAACCCAACCGAGAGCAATTTTGCCTTATTACCTCATATTTGTAAGAGGCTTGTTTTGAAACAAACCGCAGCATTCATGTTATTCCCTAACGCAGCTGAATTTCGAATGTTCTGGGAATACGTATGCTTCCATGCAAATCTGCTTTCGTCAGCTTGATTAGCTTTCCCGGCTACTCTCTACCTTTGACCCCGGGAGCCAAATGTGCTTGTTTTTACCTAAGCTGTTTTCGTTCAATGCATAATATTTTGGCTCGGCAAAGAAAATTGGCCTTTTCAAATGATGTCAAATAATGAAAAGGTGCTTCCTCTCCAATATGGGTAGGAAAAGTGGTGTTGAATTTCTTTTTCAAGTATTGCTGATGCAAGTCTCGAACGTGAAACTGCAGTAAACTTTTGTTGCTTGACCACAGCTGCTGCAAAGGATGATTGGTAGCCGAATATCATCTCCCTAAATGATGGTAGGCAGTAACCGATGCTAACAGTGGGATATTGAATTCGATCGACGCCCCTTGTGAAATACAAATAGCCTTGTACTAAGGGACATTTCGAAGCAAAAACTAGAATCGATATAAAAGCAGATGTAATTAGGCAAGTGGTCTTTGTACAGGACGTTTATTGGGATTATTTGAATTAGTCATATCCAAATTGCATGTTTTTTTGTTTTTTTTAATTATAAGGTGACATGGTGACATATAGGAAGAAAAATACTGAAATGATCTCCTTTGAGATATCGTTTTGGCAGCATATTGCAAATCTTTTTCAATTGATGGAAGTCATAACATCGCAGGAGAATTCTAATCCTGATCTTGGTGTTGCCTTTTTAATTTATTACTCTTGTAATCCCTCAAGGTGAAATTCAACTGGCGCTCTGCTGTGTACACTATTTGTTGTTCAACACACAGAAGCACACACGCAGGCATGCATCTAAAGAAAGGGGCCATACAAACGCTTACATGGGACCCAAGCTGTGACCCTCCATTCCAAAGACAAATCCAATTATATCTGCCTTTCAGATTGCGAACAATTCAGAACTGTCCGTAGGGACAACATCCGTTTTTACATGTATTGACATTAAGTGCTCACTAGGGACATTTCCAATCCAGTCCACTCAATCTCAATGGTTAAAAAAAGTAGTTTTTGTTGGTGTTGAAATGTAGAAGTAATGTAAAATAAAAGCAAGGCATCACACCAATGCTTGGAAATAGTGAACTCCAACTAGTTGTTCAGTAAAGTAAAATCTAGGACTTGCAAGCCGTTCAAGCAACCAGCAGTCAATTGGTCGTCTATTATTCATACTGGCCTGCTGAAATGAGTAAAAATTGCTTTTGGGTTTTTTTTGCTCGGTTTGTCCCCGTGAAACATCTGTCATGGAATTGCTATGTGGCTCATGTCTGCGTCAATAAACATTGTGTGAAAAACAAAACCAGGTTTGGAGACAGGGGAGGGAAGGGGAAGGGCTTGCTGACCTCATATTTATTCATATCAAATAATATATATTTGTTCGTCTATGTGGATGGTAACCAAAGCTTGGATTTTTTTAATAAGAATTTGCCACATCTGGTGCCTGCTTGTACTATGTTGTTCAATTAATGTTCAATTAAATATATTTGTTTAACGTGAACATGTTGAAAATAACTCTGTGGTTGGTTCTTGAGATGAATCGTGTTCAATGTGATGATTGTGTCCCGTGCTTTACGCTTCTGTCTTGTTTATATTTCATGTAATAAAATGGGAAGTTGTACTTGTGTATGTGTACATATAAAAACAACAGGTTAGTTTTCTTAAAGGAGTTCATTCCTTGCCTTTCGCCTGTCTAATGTTGAATCGTATCATGGAAACTTACTCACTGAAACATTTTTTTTAAATAAATAACAGTTATTTACATGTGGGTAGGTCAGAAATGCACAAAAAAGTTAGTTATGAAATCTATTAAAATGTTTAAAAATGTTCTTTTTCATGTTCACTTTGACGCTGAGGTTTAACTTGGATTCCTCAAGAGATATCAGTTACACCCTAAAATCCATAGTAAGCCTGAAAAGGAGTCGCTGCCATAGCAACGCCGAGTGCTCCATCATTAATCAGATGTGTTAGACCAGAAAACAGGAGCAGGGAGGGAGATTTTTTTTTTTTTTTTTAAATCCGAGTTGTCCCTCAATGTAGTTTCTATCCACAATTTGGCTTTTTCAATATTTTATACATTCACAGTTTTAAATTTCAGGCATCAATACCAATGCTTAAGAATTCAGAGTGGATCGAGTGGTGATTGACACTTTGGCAATGTCGTCATTGCATGGAGAGGCACCCAAGCGCTGCTTTTAAATGAAAACTGATCGCAATATTATTTTTGTATGTTTACATGACAGCAGTGTTTTGTAGCCTGTGAAAATGGAGCACAAGGAAGTCAACCCCAGACTTCTTTACAATAATATGTTGTCTGTGCCGCGACTAATCAAAACACACCGTACTGATTGATATTGCGTTTGTGGAATATGAGTTAAGAAGAAAAAATCATCTGGTTTTATCCATCTCAGGGGCGGCCATTTTGCCACTTGCTGTTGACTGAAAATGACATCACAGTTTCCAGGTCTCAGGTCACAAGCAATCACGGCTCAGCAGTTTACTGAAGTTGAGCCGTGATTGGTTTTGTTCTTTGGGCTGCACAGAACATATTATTACAAAGAAGATTCGGGAATTTACTTTCCTTTTACAAATGGACCACGTAATTGTGTTTGTGCTGATAATGCTTCTCTAGCATTTTGGACACAGTTAATGTTTACTTAAAGATGCCCAACGTTGATGGTGATGCTGTTCTTGATTAATTGGTCTGCATTGACAGGCATGCAACACAATGGCTTCATCAAATTAGTGTTCTTAAAATCCATGCCAAATTTGAATGAAACTTAGAGACTTGCTATATACTGTCTATAAACTTCCTATTTGGCCCAACTCAAGACTATTCATGCTATTAAAGATTGTGGGTTTGTTGGCTCAATGCCTGGAACCACCCTGCACTGAAAAAATGGATGCTACTTTCATAACCCATTCATATCTTCATTTTTCAATTCAGTACCATGTTGTACTCATAGTCTTTGCACGTTTTCAGAAATGAACCTCAAACCTGTATCTTGAAACAAGTCTGGATTTACTTTACAGGGTCTTTCATATGCGGACTTAAATTGGTTTAAATGCAACTTTTAGACCGCAGTGCCGCAGGGGTTCATGCTTAGAACTGTATTTTTTGTTTGTTTTACGAACTTAGGCTTTCTTTAGGCAAGACCAGCCAAATATTTCAAAACACACTTTTTACCCTTCCAAGTGTTTCCGTGAAAACAATGTACTAAAAACTAACTATCATTTGCTTTTCCCCACTTTCCCTGTAACAGGAACATATACATCATAAACTTTCATCTCTCCGAGCTATTTGTTCAAACTGCCATCTGCGACCGAGTTGAGTAATGAAAGCTAACAGCAGAGTGTGGAGTAAATGGACACAACCTATTTTAACCCCGCCCATTTCCCCTCAGCATCACCCTAGTGCCATAGACAGGTCGTTTGTCTTCTTTCCAACCCTCTTGCAGCAGTTCCTAATCATTTATTTACCCTCTTGTGCATGTTTCTCTCCTTCCTCTGAGCTTCCTCTCTCCTTTGAGCAGTGCAGCACGTACCAATATGTTTTTTTTAGCTAAGGGAAAACATAGAATACATACAGATTTCATCATGGAGCAAGGGCGGGCAAATGTTACACAGCTGAGTGAAGTGCAGTGACTTGTTTAAAATAGACTTTCCAATTAAGCCCCCAATAAAAGGGAACATTTTCACAGAACATGGTTTCACCAGACAGCATTTTTTTAGGGGTCATTGGAAGTGCAGAGTGTCCAGCCAGGGTCATACACTTATTTTCAACCGTTTGGTATTAAAAGGCAACTGGAGGCAAACTCAGATAACAACAGGTCATCCAGTCAATCACAGGGTGGCCAGGGATCAATTCCCATTCAATAACCTGTTCAATCGCCTTATTACTAGTGACCAGGGCAGAGTAGTCCACTTTGCACTGTCTCCGGGAATAGACTCAAGCTTCGGGATAATAGCAACGGATGTACTGTATTGACCGGGGTTGGATGAATGCTCCAATGGGCAAGATATTGTCCTTGGGTTTGAGAATTTCATCCTGAATCCACTTTCTATCAAATTTGGCCCACTTTGACATTCGACAGCAATAAAGATATATTTTATGAGGTGAGCTCCAGGGGTGAGCCCCAGGGGTGCTTGAGATGTGGAGGGCGTTCCAAAAGGCTGTTGATGTTTTAGGGCATTCCTGGTTAACACGCCTTCGTTGCCTTCATCACGTCATCAACTCACGCTGGAGTGGTTTGCAGCTTCGTGTGAAGTTGTTGGGGTGAGAATCACCACCTTCAAATATGATACCCTGGTACTCAGTCAGGAAAAGGTGGAGTGTTTGTTCCAGGTTGGGGATGAGATCTTTCCCCAAGTGCAGGAAATCAAGTATCTTGGGGTCTTCTTCACGGGTGAGGGTAGATCACAGGGAGATGAGTGCAGCGTCTTTCTCCGTTTATCAATGTCAGACAGGCTATCAAAATATTTTGGGAAGATTTGCCCTTCCGCTTCTGATTGAAATGACAAGTATGGGAATATTCTCTGTATGTGTCCTAATTTGTAAGGAAAATGAATAGTATGTGAGAGTTAAGAAATTTAGATGCCCTAGAATGTAGTAAAACTTGCTGGCAGGTTTCTCTCTTTTTTTTTTCTTTTATTGTACTGCAATGTATTATGTATTACAGGAGTCTCATTTTCCACAACACTGCCTCAACACCTTTAGGATACTTGTCGACCAGCTTGCTGATGACATTGGTGAGAACCTCTGGCGCGACAATTCTCACAGCCTGCTGGGTTACTAATAGGAATGGTAAAAGATGGAATGTGATGGCAATGTATCATCTGTGTTGGTTATCAACAGGTTACCTTGCTTAGCTAGTTTGCTTCATTAATGTCCGACGGTGCCAGGAAGAAGATTTGAAATGAAGACTCTTGAAAGGTTTGTTACGACAGAAATGTGCCCATAGAGGGCATTCGGTATCCGTATAAAGATGGTAGACTAAGAACTCCTGTGGAGAGAGTTAAGAGGCGCTGGAGTGTGTTCATTAGGCGAGCAATAAAACGCCGAACGATAAGTAACTGCTATATTTCTCAGTTATTTTTTCGCCGTAGCATTCCCAAAGTAATTTATCTGGACACATCAAGGTACCACTGCATTCATTAGGATACTTCTCTTGTTTAAATATGTTTGTTCAATATGGGCCTTTTTTAAAAGCAGATAAATGAAAGCACTTAACAAATTTACCATCAGCCCTTACAAGCAAATATCCTCAGAAAATATTTGAAATGATCTGACTGTTCCAATGCTTTTGGAGGAGTGTCTATATTCTGTGAGCATTTCGTGGCAATGCTTGTAATAATCTATATTTTTTATCTAACCTGATTTAGATTCCACCTCCATCTGCGCATGAGACTGACTTTCTAATTAAGAGCACCAAACCGGATGAATAATCACTGCGAGAAAGGGCACGGCAAAAAAAAAGAAAAAAGCCTCATAAAAAGATCGAGCAATGCTTTCCGCAAACCAGCCGTGAGAATGGCCCAGGCTAAGTTTATGATTTGTGATTCATTTGATTAAGTTATGCAGCCTTTGTGTTACACTTATTGAACTTGCATCTGGATTCATTCTATGAATATAAATACAGTACACCCTTGCTGCCATTATGACTTCACCGCCAGACCATGCAGAGTTAATGTGTCAATTTAATTACAATCTTTGCAACAATATGCATTGGCAAGAAAAGGCTACGATGATTAGGAATTATTAGCAACAAATGAACAAGCATATGTACATACATACATACATATGTACGTACATACATACATACATACGTACGTACGTACGTACGTACGTACGTACGTACATACATACATACATACATACATACATACATACATACATACATACATACATACATACATACATACATACATACATACATACATACATACATACATACATACATACATACATACATACATACATACATACATACATACATACATACATACATACATACATACATACATACATACATACATACATACATCCATCCATCCATCCATCCATCCATCCATCCATCCATACATACATACATACATACATACATACATACATACATACATACATACATACATACATACATACATACATACATACATACATACATACATACATACATACATACATACATACATACATACATACATACATACATACATACATACATACACACACACATAAGAATGACAACTGAAATTGTTCCGTAAAGCACGTTGTTATGGCAACAGCTGTTGTGAAAGCGTAATAAAAATAAATATGTATTGCATTATGTTGTGAAGAAGCGAGGGAAAGTATTCTTTTGTGCAGTCTTTTTTTCCATTGTGAAAATGGTTAAAATGCAGAGAATTGACAGAATATTATGGCCTTTTGCCATCACTGTAGGTATCGAATTACTGAAAATGTCACAATAGCATTTTACACAATGTCTGAGTAGTTATGACAACAAGACCCTGGCAGAAGAAATATCTTAGATTACTGTTATTCCATTATGTCTCATCCCATATTTGCTTTCTCCAAATAAAGTCATGTGACGTCCAGATTGATATGACAGCTCCGTTTTCCAGCAATAGTCGATCAATATTGAGTTGCCTCGTTGGAGTCACATCAGTAACTCGTGTGCTGTGTAAATGTTGCCTTTTACCTTTCAGCAGTGTATGACCAAAGGGAAAGAATAAATTCAACATCATTTGACTTTATCCATAAATGTTTGAAGTCAATAAGCCTGGTTGGCTTCAAATATTTGTTCTACAGTCGACTTGCGTGCAAGCCCTACAGCACAAAGTGTTTTTCTTCGGGTTTTTTTGGGTGGACACCTTTTTAGTGACACACGAGCAAATATGATAAAAGAAGCAAATTCTGTAACAACACCAAGGCATTTATAGAAATTAAATATTGTAGTTGTCATTCCAGGGGAGGAGTGTCGCCCCTTCTAAAGCTGACAGCCGAAAATCCAGAGTTGAAAATCGTTTGGATATGCAATCCTCCATTGTAAAACGAAATGTCATTAATGGATAGAAAAAGCCTCATGCTGAACTATGTCATGTTTTATGGCCTATTTTACCTTAAAAACAAAATAACGGAATAAATAGGCTATATTTAATATGTTGGTGCCTGAATTCTCCTTCAATTGTGGAATGACTGGTTTATATTTTTATAGATGTAATAATGTAACGGGAGCAACATTGTCTGAGAGCTATGGTACTCATTTAACAATTTGTTTAACAGCAAATGTACAATGAGTAGTTCAAAAAAATTATTGAAACAGTTTAATGAAGGCCTTTCCTAGGGCACCATCTGCTGCTTGAAATGGGTAATGTTAACAATGACCAAAGATGCTATTTGATGTCTGGGTGAGGGTGTTTCTCTCTCCCTCTCTCTCTCTCTCCTAGAATATCACCTTTTCTTCTTTCATCACAGCAACTACTCACAAAAAATAAAAGATAAAAATAATGTGTAACATAATTTTTATTTTATTTCGAACAAAATGTTAATAAATACATTTTTTTCCCACATCCCCAAAAGATCATGACTCGAGGGACGACTTTTTATAAATAATTTCATTTCATCAAGTCTTTCGTAGAAAAGAAAGGAAAATAGCAAACTAAAGCATCTCTAGTATGACAATATGATAACATTATCATTTTTTGTATTGGAACCCTTTTCATAATTCAAGTGTTGTTTTTTGAAGTTTTTTTTTTTCACGACCTCTTCATCACTTCTTTTTAAACATCCAACTTAGTCCTACTCATCAAGTCACACCACTGCAGTAGACAACAGAAAGATGCGGCAATAACAATCTCCAAAAGCAGACAAAAACTGAGGAGGCTAACAGAAATCACAGTGAGATTCAAACAGAGGGTTCGAGAAGGGCAAGATGTAAGTCTGCAGAGGGCAATGGGAAGCCATTTTGCAGCGACATATTTACAACAGAAAGCATCTTCTGCATAGATGCACGCAACATGAACTGTTTAGAAATCAGAGGAACAAATACATCCGCTGCTGTCTTCCGGGGAATGTTCTTAGAGATGGGCAAGGAGGGTCAGACACGGGTGGTAGTCCGAAGGTCGGGAAGTAAAAGTCTATATGGGTTTGAAAATCTACAGGCACAAATGTACATTTAATGAGGACCGAAGTCGGGCTGGAGTCAAACGGTTCGTGGTTGCATCTAAAAAAACAACAGGAAGGAAACAAAATGGCAACAAGAGAAATAGCAAGACAATTTGAAATTTTGAAATGGAATTTCTTCGCACGAGAGAGAGAGTGAGAGAGAGAGAGAGAGAGAGAGAGAGAGAGAGAGAGAGAGAGAGAGGAGGGAGAGAGAGAGAGAGAGAGGGAGAGAGAGAGAGATCCAAAGTAAGGTGCAAATGTAATAAACAACAGTTAAAGGCCCATTTGGGTTGCGGGCCAAGTGTGGTAATGACCAACCGGATCCAGCAGATGGCGCTGTAGTTACAGGACTGGGATTGGGCAGTTAGGCCGTGTGCCTTTTTCTTTTCAGACAGACCAGATTAGGTAGTTCTTTCTCAGAAATTTCAAATTACCCGGCTCTAACTCTAAATTTGCTCTATTCGTTTCAGTGTCACCATTCGAAGATTTGTTTACCACCACAACCATTGTTGGGATTGGCACATTGTGGTTGGATCAGTCCTTTGCTAGCCTAATCAGGCTGCACTTCTCACTTTATAGGACGCTAACTGATGATCTCATAACTTTAAACTCAGTCACCATTGTGAACTTTACACAGACAGCAGATGGCCACAAGTCAAAATAATTCACACGGGTGGGATGGATCAGCCCTTGAATTCTCCTCACTTTCCTCACATGCCAATGCAAATGGAGCCCTTTGCTTGTCGGGGTTAAGGGTGGCATGAATGTTGCAATACACACAACTTTCTTTGATTCCTTTTTAAATGAATATAATATTGCCCCATTGCCAGTGCTGGCCTGACTTGGGGTGTAACAGCATAGAGGCACTCAAGATGCGGGGTGTCAATTATCAACCTGCGTGTCGAAGAACAAAAAGTGTCTGGAGGTAACGTAGTATGTCTTCTACATATCAGGTTAAATAAAAACATCAATAGCGTTAGCAAGAAGATGCTATCGTTTGATTTTCTGAATCTTACATATTTTTGTCAACTAAATTTAGTAGTGCTGCCTTAAAATATGAGCTCAATCCATTAAGCGACCATACCTTTAATGCCGTAATCTGTTTCAGTCCCCCCGAAAAAATAACACCAACAATTTGTCATGTTTTTTAATAAGGAAACTTGGGCTCTACGAATTTTTACTTTATAAAACATATATTGTTGTGATAACCTAATAAAATAGAATGTAAAGAATAAACAATTTGAGCATCACTCTTAGTTCTTTGCAGTTCCTTCTGGTGTGTGGCCACCAGCTGGCAGTATAATAATCATGCAGACAGAATTTCACTCCACTTACTGTGACTCTACTATGTTACTATTCGTGTTTCACAGATGATAACAAATGTATGCCAGTGAATATTGTAATATTGTCTGGCTACATGTGTTGTGACACCGTTTGTGTTCAGATAGCCATTCCTTAAATCGTTAACCAATTAGCATAAATATGGTATTGGGCAGCCATTCTACGGCATTTCTTATGATGCATTAGTATTAAGATAGACTTGAAGGTGAAATGAAATGGTTTTAAATGTAGAAAATGTATAATTCAATATTTCTTTTACGTTTATCATCTATGGTTTACATAATATCGAAAAAAGATTTGTTGGCAAGTCAAAGAAAAAAAACGAGCGAACGATAGCTTATATCTGGAAACAAATTGTCACTTGCATTGTGAGGCACAACTGTATTTTTGGATTTGTTGAAATATAGCATTGTAATTTGTGTTTTCGTGTTTTTAAGAAATGGTACAAAAAATGTTGAATATACTAAACACATTGAGATGATGAGAAATTGTTGCGGTTTTGCGGCTAAACATGCATTCAGATTGCATTTATGTTGAAGGAAATAATCTGGGCTGTGACATAGTATTTTTTGTGATTACTCTTAAGGTGAAACTACAAAGGTGGAAAAAGAACGTCGTGCAGAGTAGTCTTTTGAAGTAGAATGCGATGAGTATATTTAATTGATTCCAAAATTCTAAACCTACACAAGAATATGAGTTGGTTTTGTGTGTGTTATAGAAATAGGTCAACTTTGTGCACGCAGAAGTTGATAAATGAGGCCCCCTGGGGTTTTGGTTTCAATAACTTTCCTGTTTTCATCTTCCCACTTGTTTTATTCCTACAGCGTCAGAGTCAACAACGTCCATGAGCCAACTGTCAATTTAGTGCCACCACTGCCTCCATCATGAGGTAAATTTAACACCACCTGCCGTGCGCTGCTTAGCGCCGTTACTTTTAGTCTCAGTGCACTTGAGGCCAAAACTGGTGAGGCATGTAGCATCAGAGGGAGGGAGGGGAAGCGTTAACAAAATCTCTAGGAGCTGAATTTTGAAAGACCAAAATGAGTGATGGGTGACTTACTACAAGGTTGTAAGGAAGAGGAAGGAAGGGAAATAGTGTGGAGGAGTCAAAAGAAGGATCAAAAATTCAAACGACAAGCAGGGGTGACCACCTCGTCGCTAACCATTCGGACGTGCAATCCAGACACAGAAACCGGGGAAAACATGACGAAACATGAAGAGAGGAGCGGTGGAGGCACGAGATGCTCCTGAACATATGGCTGGAATAGAAACAATGAGCAGGTTTTAAGTGGCAAGAGGTCACTTCTTTAAAAGGGCGGTGCAGTCCACGCCAAGCCCTCCTCGCATCCTGTGCTGGGTGTTTTTTTTTTTTTTTCAGAGGCAATCCCAGACGCGTTTGCAAAAGCGACAAACCTCAAGCCTGGACCAATCCCGATGTTCAATCCTCGTTGGATGTGCTCTTCTCCGGTGAGAAGGTGACAACGGGGCTTGCCAACGTGGAGTTATGGGAGGCCGATATGATGATGACAGTGTGCAGGAGGACGAGCGCCAGCAGGCAGATCTTCAGCCGCCCGCTGTACAGTCTCGGGGTGGCGGCGGAGGTGACCGAGGCTCCCTTGCGCCGGCAGGCGGAGCCAGTCCTTTTTAGCGTCTCGCCCGAGGGGCCGTCCGTGTTGGAGTCCCATCGGACGTCGCAGCAATCCTCCTTGCTTTCTGATGGATGCTCTGTGAAGAGTCCTGAAATGGCAGACAAAATCAAGACACATCTTTTCAATCATCGTTTAAACAGGACAGAGGATTATTGAGCTCGATTGGAGAGAAGGGGTCAGACCGATTTTCTGACATTGATGTTTAAAGCTTTCAATTGAATTTTAGCATCTTCCAATCGACCAATTTACAGAAGAATTTTCCACTCGCCTGTCTGCTCTTGTTGCCGGACGAGAACGCTGTGTGGAGCAGCAAAATGTCTGCCCAAAATGTCACAGTGGTCATACTGGGGCTACTTGAGAGTAAATTGAGATGAGCTCAACATGATTTCAGTAGAAATACCATTTGTGAAATGTTGCTCATGTAAATCGGGTGATTTGGTTCAGTGAAAGAGGGCAACGGAGAGACAAAGTGGACAATAACCCGTGCAGATGAAGCTGGGGCTGCCGCCATGGATCAAGTCGTCGTTGTCCGGCAGGATGTACGGACAGCTCTGTTGGACCTCCAGGCAGTACTGGTGGCACGATATCTTTCTTTGACACGACAGTTGCGCGGTGGGGAAGTACTGAGCACACAGCCAGGGCTTGTACGCCGACTGTAAGGGACAAAGAATAATTTATGATTAGAGGGGGGAATAACACTATGATACAATCTTTGGCTGACTTAAAAAAAATAAAAAATAAATCCCTTTTTGCAGTCCAACCGTTTGCAATCTTCTTGGGAGACTTTCCGCAAGAATTTGGGAGTATGCTTTGCCCATTAATGATGTTGGAAACTGAGAGACCTGGCTCACCATCTCTGTGCTCCCTAAATGTGTTTGATGGGACTTCAGTCGCTTTACAGAATTAGAGCTGAGCGATTATGGGGAGAAAATAATCATCACAATTGTTTGGATTGATATTGAGAAATCACAATTATTAAATTAATAATATCAACATTTAGCACTTATTCACTTGTCAAAACTCAACTTTAAAATAACAAAGGTATAACCTGAAAAGGAACAAAGTAATATATAATATATACATATATATATATATAAAATAAAAGAATAGAAGAAAAATGAATGTATAAGTGAATGAATAATAAGAAAAAAAAAATTAAATACTGGTTGCTCCTAAAAGCTCAGCTGAGTGGGTCGGGAAACCTTCAAAATATAGTTATGACTAGGCCCTCTAAGCAAGGTAAAAGAAAAGAGTTTAATTTTTCCAGAAAAGAAAAACCTTTTTCTGTGGAAAGGAAAAAAAAAAGTCAAGCTGTGTGTATTTAGAGGGCAAAAAATATTTTAAGCTTTATTATGTTTTTTCTGCTTTGCTTAATTGGTAATCAGTATTTTATTTCTGCCAAAAATCGGCATTGACATTAACCTGAAAAATAAAAATATCGATCAGAGCCTACTTTGTGTAAAAGGTTTGAGGACAACCTCTATAGGGATTTACTTGCTCTGTAGAACGTAGAAGACAAATGGAAGCAAACATTAAAATCATTTTGCGCCTAACACCCATGCTGCTTGGCTTTAATAGCAGTATTGAGTTGCAAAGGAGAGAAAATGGATCACGACAGAGTTTGGACTACGCCTTAACATACCTCTGAAGATACAGTAGCGGCATAATTCCTGATGGTGAGATGTAAGATAAGTCTAGGGATGCCATGGCTACCGAAATAGAACCAAAACAATGCTAGTCAAACAGAAAATGTGGGTCCTCCTGAAAATGTAAGCCAGCAGTTTCCAAGGTAACGTCAGTCTCTGCTTTCCAAGGGACCTCGATAGGTGCTGCCCCACTCACTGCTGGTTCTCTGCTTATGTGCACAAGTGCAACGGTGCAAGCGTGCGTGTGCATCTGTGCGCGCAGCGTGAAAAGGGAAGCAAATTGAGTTAGTCAGGAAGCAGGCCTGCAGTCTGATTTGATCAGCCTAATGTGTGATCATTGTGAATGGGGACCCGGCACTCAGAAATCCTCTGTCACCTTGGTGGGCCGCCAGCTATATATCAAGACATTTCGGACAGTATTCAAGCGCAGACGCTCTTTTGTGAACATTTCGGACATGGGTGGTTCACAGAAAGCAGGGTCCCACTTGATTTGTGCTGTATTTTGTGCGTGAATGTATTTTGAGTGGTGAAATTAGCCGTCGCGGCCATTCCTGGACCACACTTTCTGAGAACCACCCACATACCAACACTTCCATGTTAGTTAGAAATGTATTTGCAATACTTCTGCACATCCAAACTTTGAAGCCTGCACTGACACATCAAACTGTCAGTGTAACGAAGAGAATAAAGAAAAGGGATCTGTTCTGTTTGGGCTGAAAATGACAGCCGAGGCATGCATTCCCAATCTTTAAGCATGAGTGGCTTTAAAAGCAAGAAGCGAAAAATGATGCAAACTTTCTTGGACAATATCATCAGACCAGAGCAAAATCCTCCTTGGATGCTGAAGTGACCCACGCTGAAGAAACCTTGATGAAGAGCATGAAGTTGACCATGGCTGGCTATAGCATTGACTACGTTTTCATGTATTCAATTCAATCTGAATGTTGGCAGTATTCAGGTTTTTAAAGCAAAGAAATGTGCATAAAACCCCAAATGTGCAAATACCCCCGAATTAAAAACTTTTTCTCGCTAATGCTCCATTTTCCAAATCTAGAGGATTACTGTACTGCACTTTGTCGCAATGTATGTTGTTGAAAATATGTGGCCCAACAACCAAATTTCGCATCCACAACATACTGTATGTTTTTCCTTTTTCAAACCGTTTAACTAAACCAATCAACAACAAACTTAACAATCAACAAAAGCCAATCTAAATCATTTTAACCTCTCACCGTCTCCATTTTGGAATAAAAATAAATAAATAAAGTACTTCTTGTGAAAATGTATGCGTTCGCATGCCCGTGTTGTCGGATAGTCTATAATCATCCCAAACACACATACAGTGCTATTCCACAGGAAGTGGCCTAATTATTGGCGCCTCAATTTTATTGACAAGCTTCCAAGAATTTCCAGAAACCCGAAGCTGTTTACTCGAAGTGGCCCACTGAGCGCTGATGAAACCTCAGCTGTGACTCACATTTAATGGGGATTGGTAGAGATGCTGTTCTGGATAGCTTTTGGTTATTTTTTGACACTTGGTGCCTTGCTTGTAATTTTTGGTTAGTGTTGCACCGTTTTTTTTTTCTGTTTTTTTCCTGTGTCACTGTATTGCTCATGTCTCTTTTTCTTCCGGAGTTGTCTCGTGGTCACCACGGTTTGAGTCATAAGTCAAGCTTTGTGGGTGTCTCTACAAACTTAGGCGGCGCAGTGACGTGCAAGCACTGGACCATCAAGGCACACATGAGAGATGGTTGTTAAAAAAAAAATATGACGGGGGGAGTTCACACACCACATTAGAAAAGGGGTCATTTAATTTAAACGGTAAATATGTTCATCTTACTGCAGATAGAGTGACATCGGGCTTCAGTTGCAGTGCAGGAGCTCATAATGTTCAAGTCTGATGTCCCTTTAAAAAAAACAAAAAACAAACAAAAACTGACTCACTCATTACTGAGTGTATAAATGACCACTACATACCGGTCGGTGACCATGAAAGCTATTTATCTATTTTTGAGCTTGCGTCCGATTGGTTCCCACAAAACTTAAACCCTTATCCTCCTGCATCTGCATCAGTTATCAACATGCAAAAAACTGTTTAAAGGTGAATTCGAAATGTTATATGAATATTTGGTTGGCACTTAATTCTATTTATAGATTGTGTTTTTGTTTCAGACCCTACACCAAAAATAAATTGAAAGATCGCGTAATCTCGTGAACTCATTCGGTTTTGATTGATTTAAGTTCAGATGAAGCAAATACGTAACTTTGGAGAAAGTTGATGTTGGAAAATCTAATTTATTAACTGCTGTGGATGTCCCTTGTGGATTTGCTGGTTAATTTTTATTTTAATAGCTTTCAGTTTGAATAGTTCTTATGAAGCTAGCAGATCTGAAATGAAAATGACTCCTAATATTTACTTAACATCGATTTTATGCGGGGGGAAAAAAAAACGTTTAAAACAATTATAAATACATTGACGAAATAAGGTTGCATTCTGCCATTTTGTACTGCAAAAGGGACTGCACGGATAATAAACGCAAATGTGTGATGAGATGATGACATAGCACATACATACGTCCAGGTTCTGTCAACGGTTGACTCAAAAAAGTGCCTGCGCGCAGACGCTGTAGAGTCGCATTATTCAAAATGAAGGCCGCGTTGGCATCCAAATGTGTTTGTGTTTGGTTTTTAGAGGCAAGCAGATGGCTTGCTGGGGTTTGTGACATGTATGTGCAGCTTCCCTGTCGGTGTTTGGGTGAATAGAGCCCATCTGGGATTGGCTGGGGCTTCTGTGAATGGAGACCGGCATCGCCATTCACGAAAACCGACAGCTCCTCTGTTATTCAGCTCTTCACTCCTGCTGACAAAATATATTTAGATTGGGAACACAGCTACAACAATCAGTATGGCAAGTGAATCACGTTAACCTCAGAGGTACAATTTGGTCCAGAGATTAACCTTTGCTGCACCCCTATTTTAGGCAGTAGATATGTGTTAAATTGGACGCCCTCAAACCTTTTTTAAACTGTGGCTAGCGATTACATCAAGCCAGTTGAGAGGCTTTTTAGTGTGTCTGGCTCGAATGAGCAAACAAGAGCCTCACGCCACATTAGGCCGCCAAACCGCCTCTTGACTTCAACGACTCATTCTCCACGTGGAGTGGCGCAGAACACCTGGCGATTGGTTGATCATTCAAAAAGGGGAACAAGGTTGTCTGACTGTCTTGACTGATTGTGGCGGCTAACGTTGGCAAACATCAGTTACCTCCAGGTCACATCATCCCATTCACAACCAATTGAATATCAGAGTCATGCGATACGTGTAGCGCCACTCTTTGTGTTCGAATATCCCTTGCTTACACGGTTAGCAGTGTGGTAATGGTTAGCGTGTTTAGTTTGTCATCAACGTTCACAGTTTGAAATCAATTCTTTGAAGAATCGCTCGCTATCTGCCGAAGTACGACTTTATTGCGAAGTGAGTCGCAGTTGCTACCACCAATGCGGCTCTTGATAAGTTTGCACTTACAAGTCAAAGCAACAATTCATAGTTCATGTCACTTGTATCTCAAAGCACTGTACAGGCCCATCAATTTGCTGGCGACCAGTCCAAGGTGGACCTCGCCTCTTGGCCAAAGTCAGCTCCAGCTTGCCCGTGACCCTGGTGAGGGTAAACAGCCTAGCAAATGTGTGTGTTTGATGATTTTTCAACTGGCAATGTAAAAAAGAAAAAGTGATACACGGATTGGAGGTGTCCTGTAGTAGGGCCTCCGTGTGCACATTAGCATGGGACTGCCAGGCAGCTACATGAATGAACATGAGGCCAGTCCATCTCCTTGAATCTGTCATTCGTCGCCATGGGGACGAGAGGAGGGGGAGGACCACAAAGCTGGCGTCTATCCGGATCCAAATCAACAGATGGCCACCGCATCACCCTCGCCATCAGCCAAAAACCAGAAAGCCGCCCCCTTTCCCCTACGCACCCCCACCCCCCCCAGCCCCTCCCCTCCGCACCGGCCTACCTTGCACTGCTCCATGCACGTCCGTACTGAATACTCAGACGGGTCGTATTTCCAACTGAGGAGCTCAAAGTCTTCGTACTTCTCCTGGGCGTGCTGGTCGTAGCGCTGGAACGCCTGCACACATAAGCTGCATCGGGTCGTGTCGCCGTCGTCAAACACGTCCAGGCTGCAGTTCAAATTGTCCGGACTCATCGAGCCGCTGAGCAAATCCAGCAGCGAGTAGGAGTTACAAAAGGAGAGGTACAAATCGCTCATATTTACACCCTCTTGACTGAAGAGGCCCCTGCACAATTGGTCGGCGTCGGCGAAAGTCAAGCAGGTGTTGGACAAAGTGTCCGCGTGGCAAGTTTCCAGCCGCCACAAATCTTTGCTCGAGTTTCCTACAAAAATAGCGAGAGGGTTTTCTCGGAGGCTGCTGTGTGCTGAATGGGTCTGGGGAGAGAGGAGGCGGGACGATGGGAACTTGTCCCGGGTCCTGGCCAGTTTGGCCTCGGCGCAGAACCACAGGTGATCAGAGAGGAGGATGGTGAGAAACAAGAGGGATGCCAAGGACAGTCGCCATCTCTGTGCCCTCTCGGAGTCGGTGAATGGCTTTTGGTTCTCGCGCGGGGGTTCTAGCCAGATTTGGAAGCCGTCGTCGTCATCTTGCTGCCAACACGTCCCAGCACCCCTGGTCATATTTTGGGAACCTGCCGACTCCACCGTGGCGGCTCCTCTGCCGCAACAGTCATTGACGTGGGGTCCGCTTCGCGTTCCTCCCCCTTCAGGTGTCGACCGCTGGCTTGTCCCGGCTTGCCTTGGCCTCCACGGCTAATTCCCATCCAAGTGAGCGTGGGCCGGCTGGCAAATTAGACGCTGGCAAGCCCGGGCCGCATCCTCCATGGCTGACCGACCGGGGGGAAGCCGCTGCTGTCCTAGCCCCGCGCCGAGACGAGCCGAACGCCGCTCCGCTCCCCCTCTCCTCCTGCGTGGCCTCGCGAGCGCGTCTTCTCTTATCTGCACGCTCACCGACACCTCGGTCGCGCGACGCTGCGGCGGCTGTCCTCTCCCAACATGGTCTTGGCTAGGTGTCGGCGGATGGGCCCGCAACCTGTCACGGACCTCTTTGCTTTTTCAAGCCCTCACCCTCTTCATCCCGCTGCCTTCGTCAAGTCGCCGCCATGTTGGCCAAGGAACTGTGCGTGTTCGCTAAAAGCTGACGGTAATAAGGCTGGCTATTTCCGATTTATTTCTACAAAATAAAAGCTACCTCTGTTCGAGGTCATTCGACGGTGACTATCAATTGCGTTATCAATTGCAGTGATGCAGGGGGGCCCCATATGTCAAAGCTATTTTTGACACCTTAATTTATTCATTTTTATCTCATAAATATTACCTGCATCTTTCTTTTTTTTTTTTAAATAAAATAAAACAATTTGGCCAGTGTCATAGTCCATTTCACTGTATTGGCAAAACGCCATAACTGCAAGACATTCACTTTAATGTTAATGTCATTTACAATACAATTGTGCCTTGAGATACGAATGACCTGGCACCTGAATATTTCTTATATATGCAAGCAATTATCTCGGGCCATTAAGTGCCATGTTTACATTCTTGCCACTGTTCGTCATTGTATTTACATACGGACCGGAAGTTGACGTTCCACTTACATAAAATGCGGAAGTGCCCCGTGAAACGAATGTATATATCAGTTTATTTTGAAAATCCACTTTCCCCCTTATCCGGTCACGACGCTCCTCACACTTGCATGTTTGATAATCCATCTCCAGCCCTGACGTTATGCCGCGCAGCGCAGTCGCAGCATCCTCTCCTCCGCTTGAGGTGAGTCAAGTCCAAGAGCGTCAGACAGAATTTCCACTGAAATGTGAAGACTGCGATTTCAAAGTTGCAATTACACAGTCAATTTTAAAGTCATAAAATGAGTGTGCCAGCCAAGAAAATAATTGTATTTGACGAAAGCTTTTATTTTACCCTCAATGGACAACCACCAAACATTGATGATGATAAATCACTGAAATTACAAGGCTGCATTTTTTGATAGTAAATGTTGGAAAACGTTTTTTCAGGTGTTTGAAATATTTTTGTTTATTTTTGGGCAATTCATTTATTGCTACTATATTTCCTTTTGGCTGTTTTGGCACCCCGCTGCCCATGTGCCGACTTTCGTAATGGCGTTACTCTCAATGGATTTGCCATCTTTCAGCTTCTACTTCTCAGTTAGTTTCAAAGATCAGAAATTAGGCTTTAGGCTCAACAATATGCCACACGCACGCACTCACGCGCACGCGCGCACGCACGATGCCCTGCAGGAGTAAATACTAGTTCAGTTTCTCTAATTAAAGCCTGACAGTCATACTAAATTCTGCAATATCTGGAAATAGTCCAGTGTGGGAGAAACATTTCTGTGTTGTGCGTACTCAAGCACAAACTACTGTAGCTGTAAGAAGTATTGAGTTGAAAGCTCCATTCTTATCACAATTGTTACTTTTCTCTTAGAATGCTAAAATGTTTAGGATGGAAGTGGGCATTAACATGGCTTTTAATGTTACATCCTTGAAAATGAAACTGTGACATTTTGCAAACTTTCCTTTGTGTTCATGTATCAGGTCAGTTTGTACTCTATCTCGATTTGATCAAATGTGATGAGCAACTGTCTGAGAATCACTAAACATGGAACGGTTCACACCATCATGACACTTTTTAGAACATAAAAAGAAGATTTATTTTTTTTTTTTTTATCCACGATCAATTAATTCAGGTCAAGACGTTCGTTCCCGGTCACGTAACATGTTTCCCCAGTCGAGCCCACAAAGCTACGGAGCAGATACTTAATGGTGAGTTTTATCTTTTTCTTATAAATTATTATTTATTTATATATTTATATAAAGGCCGGTTCGTGAAAATATTGTTTGACATGTAACCGGTCAGTGGCGCAAAAAAGGTTGGGAACCGCGCCTCTAAAGTGTCTATGAGCATTTAGAAAAATGCAGTTTCAAAGGTAATGCGAGTTGATTTATTTTAATGCAATCCCGTAATATTCACTGCAGAGCATCCTTCAATGTTGCTGAACTTGCTGCGTATTACCTGGATTCTTTTTTTATCCGTGTCTCAGTAGAAACCATCACTCAATCACTCCCAAAATATTATTTTACATCCAACAATGCCCAGGACACCACAGGTAGCACCCCAGAGGCTGGAGAAATGAAGGTTACAACAAAAACTAGTCCCATGACACGTTGATGACATTTTGGAAGACAGCAAACACAAGGTTGTCTGTGTTGTGAAGTGCTTTACCAGTTTCAACGCGCCATACGTGAGATCTACAAGAGTTGATGCTGAAGAGAAGAAAAATGTGGGGGGAAATCGTGAATAATAATAAGAACAATATTAATGCATCTATGTAATTTATTTTGTTCAAAACCTTCAATCATAAACCCAGCCATTATTGTGCATTGCAAAACAATCAATTTTACAGAAGAAATTTAGTTTGTTCATGTAGTAATACAAATGCACGAGAGCTACATGAATCTGCAGGGAGATAATAAGAATCACAGTGGAAAAAAGATCATGTCGCAGACAGGCACGGTCCGAAATGAGCAATGCGAGATGAGCTATGACGAGTTGCATTGTGGGAAATATCGGACAGTACAGAACATTGGCAGAAATGTATATGCAATCTTATTGGGGGGGAATTTAGAATAATTGATTCAAACCTGGTAAAATGCAGCTGTGGCCAAACACACACACACACACACACACACGCAACTCTAAAATCTAAGTAAGCACTTAACCCCACAAAAAGCAATCAAACTTGTCATATTAAGTTCATCTTAACTTAAATTTTTTAAATGTATAAAACAATATTTTTTTCACTTATACTTCTTTCACTCTCCATATAATGTATTGGTTTCTATAAGACAAGAGCTATAATGCACGGCCAGAAAAGTTGTGATGTAAAAATGATGTCCTGGCTATCTCCAGAAATTGGCTAAGCTAATGAGTCCAATCAGGAAAATCCGCAGCATGGTCCTTAATTCACTTGACTACAGTACGCATCTATCAGCATTGCAACTTCTAGAAGTGAGGAAGGACTTCAAATGCAGTGCATGGTGGGGGGTAGGGGGCTTTTTTCAAACCAAATAGTTGTCATCGTTCATCAGATGCCCTGCTCCGATTGAGTCAACCACCCAGGTGTCTTTGACAATTTTGAACTTCTTTCGAAAGCTGCGCCTCAATCTCTTCAAATCCTCAAGTCTGGTTTCTGCCGCAATAACAACGTGGGACACGCCTTCCTCCAACTTGTCCACCACTGTGCCTCCGTGGTAGCGAAACTCCATGGCCCTGATATCCAAACAACTTGCGGAAATGGCGGTTGCAGGGTCGTTGAGGTCGGCGTAGTCATCCATGTAAACTGTGAAAGGTCGGAACATACTGGTGGGAAGGTCACCCCAGCCGTATCGCTCTTCGACTTGGCAAATGTCGACGGCTGTTGAGCTTTCCATCCTTCCCGTGCGTTCAAACACCTCCCGCAGCTGCTGTTCGTCAGTGTCCTGGAAGTAGCTGTCGCCGTAGCGGTCGTAGCTCCTGGCAAAGTGTTCCTTGGTGGAGGGCGACATGTGGATCATGTGGCGTGGTTGCCAGGGAACAAATCCCTTCTGCTCCAGACATTCCAGCAGCCACGAGGCCCGCACCACATCGTGCTGGTTGGACAGAATCAGGTTCTTCACGCGCATGTTCTCCAATCCGGCGATCACGCAGTAAGTATCTGGCCCCGGGTTCTGAACGACAATACCGCCACACCTGAAATAGATGCAACACACGATGTAAGTTGTTTTGCCCGTAATCCATGGTGAATGTACATGACTAGGCAATTTACCTGGCCACGCCTTTCTCCAACTCAGCCTTGGGGTGATCCTCCATGCCGTTCAGAATGCAAAACTCTACATCCTCGAACATGTCCGTCTCCTTGGTAACCCCAGAGAGATCCTGCTGCTTATACAGGTCACTGACCGCCTTCTTGGGTTTGGCAGGCAGCTTTGGTCTTTTTCTCTGTGGCTGACCGGCGGCGTCGATATGAAGGTGCCGCGAAAAAAGTTTCCCTGACGCCTTGCCGCGAAACTGCTCCAGCTCGGCGAGGGTGATGCACTGGTGCCACTCCTTGTCGTGGCGGATCTTCTCGATCCTCGGAAAGCGCAGCGTGCAGTTGGTTTTATACATGTCGCTGCCGACTATCTCGGCAGCTTTCACCTGGAGGATGACCGAGTTGCGAGGCTCGATGTAGACCTCGGGCTTCTCGGTGGCGCACAGGATGTTGGCCGGCGGGTCGTTTTTGCGATAAACCTTCCAGTGCTTGGCGAGCTTCAAGCCAAGGTCGTACAGCTCCTTCATAGTGTAGCCGGAGCCGATGCGGCAGAGCGTGTGGAAAACCGAGGGTTTCTCGCCTGGCTTTGGCGCTTCTGCAACGGCACATAGAAAATGGGACATCATACCACCCCTTCTCCCTTTCCCCCAATAGCCGCCAACGATCAGAACATCCAGCTCATCCATCAAGCCGCCCACATATTCCGGCTTGATCTTCAGCCAGCCTTCTCCCCGCTTGTCCGGTTTGTAGAAGGATGACGGATCTTTCACCATGATGCCCTCTTCGCGTTGGTCAATGGCGTCATTGAGAGAATTCACCACGTCCTGCGTGCTTCGGGCCTCCATTTTCTGCACCAAGTGAATCCTGCCGATAACTGGAGTAAAAATCGTCTGCAGGATCTCGTAGCGCTTTTTCAGCGTTTCCTTGCCAAGCTTCTGGGAATTGACAAGCAGCACGTCAAAGATGCAGAAGCAGGTCTGTAACTCTGAATCGTCCATCAGTCTCTTGATATCAAATTTGCTGCCTTTCTGCATAAAAGTCTTGGCGGTCGGGTTGTAAGCCATCATCTCCCCATCGAGAATGCAATTGACAACGTGCTTTTGAAATACGTTGTGGATGTGAGGTGTCAGGGAACCCTCCAAAGGAGATGCACCAAACTGCTGTGTATATTCAAAGGCGTTCCGACTGAAGTACTTGTAAACGTCGCCATCCTTGTGGAGTTGTATTCGCTCACCGTCTAGTTTGGTTTCAATGTAAAAAGGGCTGTTTCCCATCTGCTTCTCAACGTTGCCGATGTTAGCGACGGCGGCCAACATGGGTTTGAAGGCAGAGAAAAGTCCGATGGAAACGTCACTCAAAGACACAGCGGGGTCGTGGAGCTGCTGACACACTTTGCTCAGGTCCGTGTTGACATTGTAGAGCTCGGCGGCATCCGGGTGGAAGACTTGGAGGACCGTTTCCTTGCTGATGCCAAGCTTCATATCCTTCAGAATCATCCTGATGAGCCATTTTTGCTCAAGAGCCGAGCTTTGCGTGATGAGGTGCAGCAGACTTTTTCTCACAAGGTCTTTCTTCTTGCTCGCATTGTTGATGGCGACGGAATCCAGAAAGTCATTGACTTCTTTGATGCTGAGCTGTCCTTGGCTGGTGCAGCGTTTCTTGAGCACAAAGTACGCCATGCCGGCAAAGTCTCCAGACTCTCCTTGAGAAGAGCTCGGAGCGCGGTAGTTTAATAACTTGTTGGCTTCAGGACCGTTTTTCGGGAGGCACAATACGTCAATGTAAAGTTTAGCCAGCATGTTTTCTTTAATGCCGTAGGCCATTCGCTCTCGCTCAAATGAGGGAACTATGAGACGCATTGCCGGGTAGAAAGAGTCAGTTGTTTTGGGCTCATCCTTATGCAGTGCACGATGAAACGTTCTCCATGACTCGATGAAATCCCCGAGGGTCTTAGACTTTTCTGGACGGAGTTTCAATCTCTGAATTTTTTCTAAAGTATTACACAGGCGAAGGAAGGGGACTTGAGCAGCAACAACAGAAGATTGGTTGGCTGCAGCGCTTTTGGACGTCTCCTCCATTTTATCTGAAAACAAAAGACAACTTTTTAAAATCAGACGACATTCTGGGAAATAATGAAAACTGGGTCTCATCGAGCCAAACTAGAGAGAATTTTGTCTGAAAAATGTGTGTTGCACTCAATTTGTTTTTCAAAGTGTATTTTCTTCTCCCCATGTACAATATCTGTATATATATAGTATAGTAGCTCTCTCAAGCTCTTGTTCAAGCGTTTGCTGATGACGTCATTCTGTTTTACTATCCTCATCGGTTTCAACGAGACGCACTCTAAATTCATTCATCTGCCAAAATTTTAAACAGGAAATGCTAAAGATATATTTATATTAATAACAATCAATAGCAAAGTTTTGAAGTCTTGGTTAAAACTATTGTTAGTGTGAGAGAATGTATTTTGTTTACCTTGTGAGTGGACTTGTCCGGTTACCTTCCCCGAGTAAACACGTGGGTTCTTATTTTGCTAGATCTTTTGAACTTGCATGAGCTCAAGCATAGCTACTCAATCATTTTCTGATGTTTTAACATGTATTTAGTTGTTGTTATCATTTTTTTGCATCCTCAGAGAGAGGGACAAGCCCTTTAGGATACTTCCTGGTTCATCGTTCTGGAGCTCGGCAGAAATGTTCCCCTCGAAACAAAAGCGGAACCAATGTGGATCTATATAGCTCCTGGAAAGTAAAAGATAAACGTGCATCTCAAATAATAACAATCTTGTGGAACTTCAGTTGTTCCATTTAAAAGCAATAACAAATTATTTTAATACTTTTTTGATGATTGTCATGGCTTAAGAGCTACAATAACTGGCAATAAAAAATACTACATCTAAATGAAGTTCATTATAGAAATTAGACAGGAATTGGCCTTCCGCAAAGTACTTTCTGTGTTTAATGAATCTCTACAATAGGAGTTTAATTGTTTGAACTACTGAAATAAATGGACTATAATTTTCGATTAACCAAAATAAAAAAAAGGTAAAATCATAGAATGTGTTGAATCTATGTATAAATATCCTTTTCAATTTTCAACGGACCTGAAACGAATTAGGTTTTCGACGATTACTCATTTTTAGTCACACTGCAACTTCAACAGAGCATACCGCAGGAGCGTGTGTGTATACGGTACTACAAACCGGCCAACAGGAGGCGACTACTGCTCGTCCAATGGAACGTGGGAAGCGCTGAGTTGCGAGAGTTGTTTACTTCGCTGATGCTGCCCCGGAGGATGCTGGGAAGTGTGTGCGCGCGCGAGTGTGCGTGGGACTGTCACATGGATCTATGACGTGCGCTTGCTGTGCTTTCCACTGTGCTTTCCACATGCACGTACCTCGGGGCGGGGGGCGAGGGGGGCACTTGCGTCCATTGAGCTGTGCGTATGCGCGCTTGTTGTATGCGTGCGTGTTGCTACGGGATTGGGTGACTCGGTGCCGGGGTACTTCTGCAGCAAAGTGCCTCCTTCTCTCGTGTTGGGCTGCAGCACGCATGGGATTTTAGTTACGTAAATCCTGTCCGACTGCAACCTGCTACAAGATAGTAAACAGATGACGTCACTGTCAAGTTGCAGCCCGGGGGGGGGGTTGCACGCTTGTTTACAGAGCTTTTTAGAATCATGATCCTCCAATCGTGGGCAAAAGTGTTGACAAAAAGAAAATACTTGGTTGATGTACTTTCATTCATTTCACACTACTTGACATGGACATCATAAAAATAATTGACCGAATATTGGGCAACTTTGCCTTAGAAATGACCTCACTAACTTAATAGAAAACGCCAGACATGCATACTATTAGCATCAACACAATAGGAATGATACAGTAATACCAGAGTGCAGTACAGTGTATGTATACAATTGTTATTTAAGGTATACCTTTAATTTTCCCCAATATCCCAAAGCTCCTTGCAACTTTAGATGTAATTTATTTGTAGATTCCACCAAAGCTTAGAGTCAATAATGATTTCTGAGAATTTATTAACCTTTAATCATTTATTAAATGATTTATTAACGAACCCTATTCTTTAGTTGCCGGGTTTGCCCTATTTCCAAAACTCATAAATTTTGTTTTTTTTAAGATTCAAAGATATTTTATTTTGATCAAATCACAATTTCAATCTGGTTAAGACAATTGAAATGACTTTTATTAGCTGTTGGCGATTCTCATTTATGTCATCTGCGAAAATAACACACTTTAATGTGCTAGAATAGATGCTTTACATGTGTCGTTTACAGACAATATAAATAGTTTTGGGATGAACGTGACACAGAGCAAATTAAACCTTATGCACTGTATAATGAGACTCCTGCACCAGCTGCCATTGGAACACTTCAGGCAAAAGCTGTAGTCACAAATAAACACAACAACAGCTCGAGGTGGGTTTCCGAGTACAGTACAGTGTGTTCCCACTCCCCGCCTTGTGTGTTTAGCCGTTCTGTTTTACCAACAGGAGAACAGTGGAAAAGAAAGAAAGCGCACCTCACTGCTAATGCTGTAATTTTGATTTACAGCAGTCTCAAAGCACAAATAAGCTGCTCAAAACAAATATATCAAGAGGTGAGAGTAGCACTGGCATCGTGACTTAATTACGGCCAAGCTACAAATAAACGAATAAAGTGGTGATTAGTTAGTCGTGGCTGATAACGTTTGGTCATTGTTTGACGTACGTTCATAGCAACCACCATCATTTAAAAAACAAAACGGTTGCTGTAGAGGAAAAAACATGTTACATAATTACTGGTAATTGTAGTACTACATGTAAATTAGAAGCGCACATTGGAATATTAGCTGAGAAGAGGGCTCATAGATGGATACAAACTATTCTACATTGGTGATTTCTGGGAAGAAACTATTAAACTGAATAAATGTCAGCCAGTGACGTGGTGTTCCTCAGGGTATGGATTGCGTCTTTTCTGTTTCATCTATCCATCGCCACAACAGGAGCCATGTTTTACATTTTAGTATTGTAAAAAGCTTTTTGTGAAAATGTTCTTACACTCAGTGACCCGGTATTTTTATTTCTTTTCCCCAGGAGCAGTCAGTGACCTTCAGCCAAGTTATGTGGCTATCAGCGTCCCATCCAGAAGCTCAACTCATATCAACATCCACCTGGAAAACAGCAACTCTGCATCTTATGCAACCTTATTACCTACCCATACGATGCGCTGCTCCTCTATGAGCAAAACTCAAGTCATTATATAACATTCAGTTTGTTGATGCCAGTTGCGATTTAGACAAAGCAGCACTGCTGTGCTTAATGGGACTTTGAACAATGCTCCAGCAATATAGTTTAACTCCTTTTATCTAGCTATCGTCACAAATTATCCACCCATTATACAAACCGCTTATTCTCACGAGGGTCATTTGAATCAAATGTACACCACTGCTTATATTGCAACAATCAGTAATTAATACTCATCATTAATGTTTCATTGTTAGCAACTTCTATTTACCGTAATTTTCGGACTATAAGTCGCACCGGAGTATAAGTCGCACCAGCCATAAAATGCCCAAAAAAGTGAAAAAAAAACCCCATATATATGTATATAAGTCGCCCCCCCCCCCCCCAAACTATGAAAAGACCCGCAACTTATAGTCCGAAAATTACGGTACTTACTTTAGGGCAGTGCTTCTCAATTATTTTCTGTTACGCCCCCCCCTAGCAAGAAGAAAACTATTCGCGCCCCACTATTTGAGAAGCACTGCTTTAGGGTGTGTGGCAAGATGCATCAATCTAGCAATAATGATTGTAGTCTTACTTTTTCGTCCACTCTGCCCACCTCTAGTCATGCAACTGTACTCTGAGTTTTTAGGCACATTGTCTTTTCATGAAATGCAAATAGGATGAAAATCAAGTAGACACAGAACTTTGGACCAAGACTGCAAAACAAGATGCAGGCATGTGGGCTGGTTGCGTAAGCACGACACATATGAAAGGTCAGGCTCTCGTTGTCAACATGTTATCTCGGGTTTACACCACATTTTTTCTTCGTCATTTTGCTTACAAACGGCCCAGTTTCCTGATGTTTTTAGGCCAACATCTTAGTGTGCATGCACTTTCCATTAAGCCCCCCGAAGCGTGTGTGTGTATGTGTATGCGTCTGTATTAGCTTTAGCCTTGGAACTGGCATGTTTGACAGACACACACACGCAAGCATGGCCCCCCGCGTGACCTTGGTTCTGTTGGTGTGCACGTACTGCTGAGTAAGATAGACACTTGCTCATTGGATTAAGTCCAGTTTCAATCTTTTTCTGACACCTTACGAAGAAACAATAATGTTTGGCAATATAACAATAATTGTTATTACGTGAAGTCAAAATCACCTTATTAAAAAAGATAAATTATATGCAATTTGATTTATTAGGATATTGTTGAAGTTGCTGCAAAATCGGGCTCATTGATGGGAACACTGACACCTCGGAGTTTCTGATCTGCATATGAACATTCTGATTTGCATATGAACAGAAGCGTGCACTTGCATGCTTTGCCTGAAGCCAGTTGAGCTAGCTTGTGCACCATTTCCTGACATGATTTAAACCCGGTGAGGAATGTTTGGAACTTTAAAGATGGGAAATATGCACAAAGGAGGTACAAGTTGATCAGTTCGCATGCATGTGTGTGCGTGTGCCTGTGTTCACAGTATGATTTTACATCTGCATTGTCATTCTTTCAAAACATGTTTACAAGCTGCGGGAGCTTTCTGATAAGCAGCCTGTATTTGTCCACTCTGCTGTGTGTGCGCTAAAAACAACAACAAGCGAGCCAGTAGGCTCCTCATGTTGGCTGAGCACGTGGACTTTGTACAAAGACACATAAATGGAGATGAGAAACACATTGTATTCCATACCCTCCCATGTTTTTTCCAGGAGCAGATTTTCAGGGCTTCCCAAATCTCTGATAAAAACAGATTCATAAAACCGTATGCAGTCATGAGGAACATTCTTATCTAATTAATTCTAATATAGGCTAATCAGTTGTATAAACCCTGTAAGTGCTTTTGCTTATTGTGGAGAAGGATTTGCAGGACTGCCTCGGTGGGAGCCTGGCATATCAATGGAATGCTATGCATTCATTGCCGAGATATAAAAGTCAGCCTGTGATGGAAGGGCCGAGCAGCCTTTGAGAAAGTGGGTCACGAAGTTCATTGAGGCGGGCTGAAACCTTCCTTAGGCTGATTTGGGGAGAAATAATGAGGCCATCCACTTTCAATCCCCTCTAGCACGGCAGCGAGCTGGCAGGGAGGCGAAGGGCAGCAGTTTGGATGCGGTTGCCAAAGGAGCAGCTCGAGTCGTCAACCTCTAGAGAGCCTCTTAAATGCTTGTAATCTGTGGTGTTTGGCACAACCATCTTCTTTGCCATGAATGATCTAAAAAGAAGGAAAACATAGGAGGAACTGCCGTTGTCATTACCAAGGAGGCCTTTGCAGTCCACCATCACAATCGCCTCTAAATATTCACCCGACAGAGATTCAGGATTGGAAAGTACTATTGTTATTCAAAATAATTGAATGCCCGCCTGCCTCATTTGGGTGCCGCCCCAAAATTCAATGCTTGGGGTCATCTATTCCGCATGTCGTTTACCCCAAACACAACACTGCTCATTGCTTTATTTACAGTGAAACAGCAGCTTCATTCTTTGGGTTTGTTTTGCTTCAGCAAGAACTGGGGACTTTGTCAAGGTAGAAGAAACAACAGTTCGAACTTCCAAATAGCAGTCAGTGTTGTCACAAAACCTTTAGGCTGCAGGAAAGCAAAACTTTATCTGAGGCACTTTAAATAGTGCCAATGTGTATACTGAGTCCAAGTTTGAATGCGAGCGGTTAATTCACATTTTTTGCAACCACCTTGGAAAGATTAAAAAAAAAAATTTTTGATTACATTCTTCAGGTTAAAGGTCACATTATCAATGCAAAATTTTAGATAAAAATAATAATAATTTCAGCCTTGTCGCTTTTGAATCACAAAAACCTGGCATGGAACAAGGGTGTTTTTTTAAAATCCACTGTATGATGAAGTGAAAAATTTCCTTTTATTAATTATAATTAGAGGGTTACGTCATAAAGGTCAAAACAAGGAAAGTAGTTGTACTGGTGTAAATAAATGATTTATTCAGGTCACTATGCACAATCTATACAGATCAAAGCAACAAATGACCCGCAGAATCCATAAATTGTTAAAATAACTTCTCGTGAGTGTCACAATAGAAAGAGCATAACGTTGTATGTACAATGGAAGACAATAGACAACAACAAAAAAACACTTGGAGAGGAGGGTGGGGTGGGGTGCGGGGGGGGGGAATAAAAACAAGGGACAGCAGCAAACCATAGAGACGTTTGTTACATTTGGTTCCACCATTACAAACTAGATTGTATTCATGTCACTATATTGCATACCATTAGGTTAAGTCTGTCAACAAGGCAACTGATTTTTATATTAAAATATTTCGCTTTTACACAGTGAAGGAGAAAGCATACGATACACGGTAAAACCTGAAAGCAACAATAAGGGTAGCCAAAATCTTTTGACATAAATACTGTATATAGTGTATAGAACACAGGTAAAATCTATATTTATTAATTCTCAGTAGAATAGTTTTCTCTTAAACTCTGTCTATTTACACCCTATTCACATCCAGGTAGTTAATAAATACAAACACCAGTACCGTCATGGTATAGTTTGAATGTCATATACCTCTCTCTTTAACCTGTCGCCGGCTCACTGATATTTTGGGACCTGAAGGTTTACACGTTCTACAGTACCCTGAAAGTCTGGAGGTGGAATCGGCATGTGTGCATGATACCATGGAGGATTGACATCTAATATTTATCGCTTGAATAAACTGTGACTGGATCAAATGAATGGAGGTCTGAGAAGTGACATTCACTTTTAAGCTAATGTGCGACGCTGTGTCAGAAGCTACAGTCGCTAATGAACGCTAACAGAACACAGATGTATTACAATTACAAGTGACATGTGGCGCGATTTGTAATGTTAGCGTTGATGCTAATGCAAAGATGAATGATGTGCATAGACCGTACAGTACGTTGGTAATCAGATGCAGTTTGAAACCAGTGAAGCAACTCTCCTAAAGCTCTCAAATACACCTATTCCATTTTGTCATTCTCATTTCTTTTAAGACTTTCAAGCTGTTTTATGCCACTCCCAATTGTAATTTACTGTCAAAGTAAGCATAAAACAGGAGAATTACACATTGTGTATTTGAAGCTAGCGCATAGGTTTGCCTTAGGCAAGTCCGTTTAGTCATAATAGCACAATGCAAAACATCAAAAGTCGAGCTAACAGATAGCATCTGTGTGGCGGCGTAAAGATATTTGAACATAAAGCGATGCCTTTGTATAAGAGTATTCCCAAAGCTAAGGTCAGGAGGAGTATTTGGCAAAGTATGTTTGTTGTACTGGCCTATCCTCATAGAAAGATAGGTATGTACTTCACTCTTAACTTTCCACACAGCAGACTCCCCTGAGAGTTTCCATGCTGATGCCAGATGTTCCAGCCTCCTCTCTACAAATCACATTTTAGCCTCCGGTGGCAACATAGCAAGACGCTCCGGGGCCCGTATGCGTGGAGCAAGCATCAGGCTGCAAGCTCACGTGACTGAGGGGGGGGAAAAAGGTCAGAAGGGCAGTGCATTCCAATGCCTCGGATAGAACTTTGTGTGTTTAGAAATATATTTTCTCAAGTTTGGTTAAAAAAATAAACTTGTGAGAATAAATAGCAAACTAAGAAAATACTTTGACTGTACCTTTCTGAAGTAATACTACTTTGCCAAGCGAATAACAATAGCGAATAACAATATAGAAGAACACAGGCAGACGTACGCCAATAGAATATTTTTACTTATTTTGTTGAAAACATAGAGAAAAATAAAGACATTTAAGGCATTGGGCGGGACCCATTAAACATTCGTCCTGATGGAATAAATAAACTCATCAAATATAGTTCTGTACTCAGTGTACTTCTCACACTCCTGGTAGTCGGGTTTCATGGGAACAGTGTCACTGACTGAGTTGATGCTCCATTACGCGCGCGCACACACACACGCTCTTCTTACCCTTAGCTAGTTCCTTACATGCATAAATGGTGGCCTACTTTACACATGCGTGCATGTGTGTGTGTGATTTCATGTAGCGACGAGGTTTGCATGCCATCTCTTGAGGTCGCCCAGGTAAAAGGGGTCAGGTTGATCACAGGAACAGTTGAGACTGCTTCAATCTGGAAGAAACAAGAGACAACACAATACGTTACATACAATTCACATAAAGCAGCAATTCAACCGCAGGTAGTCTATTTAAACTCAATTTGAAAATGGTTCAGACAAAAAATGGACACCACATTTTAAACCATCATAGCTTCTAATTTAGTCACGTCCACTTAGAATGTCCATTCCATTCCTGTTACGCCGGTTGAGTCTCCAAGAGAAGCACGCAAACGCTAGCGAGCATGGTGGTGACGCTCTGAAGCATTTCACCAACGGTCATAATTACATAATCCGGGATGGAGCGCGATGGGGGAAGGGCAGGCGCATATTGTCGAGACGCTACGGCCACTAAGTGAGCAGAGGATGACTAATTAAAACTATGGTATGAAGCACTATGTTTTCGGGAAACTGGGAGAATGTCAGCAGGGCTTGCCTAAAAGTAGACTCAATTAATTCTATAATGATGATCATAATAATGATGATAATCAATGCAATTAAATATGTGCATATATTGAGTGGATATGAAGAAAATCTGCTGATATTATAAATAATCTTGCATCCAGACATGCATTGATTCCACAGTAGGCAGCATCTGATCAAGGCCTGCTGTCTAATATGTCCCGTGCAGGATGTAAGCTCATCTGAGGCCCAGTCTGGCATCACGCTGGCCACGCACTAATAGAGCAGCTAACGCGTCTATCTGGAACATCCCAACCTACTTTATCCCGCCACGCTGGAAAATGTGACACACTTTGCCTGCTGTGTTACATTACATGCATGCTACAGTATACAGCATCAGGCGACGTGGCTCTAATGCGTTTGGATACGCATGTGTGCAGCACATGTCCATTTTTCTTCTTCTTTTTTTCCTGTCAGAGGTTTGGTGGGTTGATGAAAAAGCAATTGGGAGCTTTCACACTAATATGACTACCCAGTGGCTGGTTTGAACCAAACTCTCGGTCATTTCCCCTCGTTTCGGTTGCGAACCAAATAATTAACTGAGCGCCATGGTTCTAAACTCAATCTGTAGCCTGCCGAGCTTCTTCGTTCAGCTTTTTGCTAGTGACTTGTATGTAGACAACTAGATTGGTGGTTCTTAGCTCCTCAAGTATCACCATAACCCCTTAAAATTCATTAGCACAATAGGTGTTGATCAAAAACAAGGCAGAAGTTTTACTTCTAACTAGAGTATGCCACTGTAGCATTACGAACATTTAATTCTTCGAATTTTCTCACATAACAAGAATTACTGCCAGTTTGGGATCATTTTGTGTGAATTCTTTTGCTTCCTAAGTCGCTTATCCCTCGCTAGTCTGTACAGAAAATGTTCCTGTTTACATTCTTATGACCAATTAGAGAAGCAACTTTTCTTGACCGTGTTTACACATTCTGCTACATTTGAATTTCTCACTGTGTGGACACTAAAAGAAGCAAGGGAGACATTGAACTTGCTCACAAACCATCATCTGGGATGGACGTTAAGAGTGCCAACTATAAATGTGGAGGCACCTTTGGGGTGACTTGTGCTGTTTGAAACAAACCGATGCCATCGTTCTGCTAGTGCATTCATTTGGTCAGGTCTGAAAGGTGCGCCCCCAAAAAAGTGTCCTACAAAAAAGGTCGGGTTAAATGTGGACGGTAAAAAGACCAAATCCATGGACCAGCGTTAAAGTTCATCTTAAATTTAGCATTCTGAGGTCTGTTGTTTCTGTGCTAGTGGATCAAGTACGGAACGTAGTGAAACACGCCAACCATTGGATCATTATTCCCGAGATGACGCCACCAACCACTCTGGCTGCGTGAAAAGCGTTGACAGAGAAGGGGGGGGATTTAGTAGGAGATGGGCATGAATGTTGCTAATCTTCCAGGTGATTTCCAGAGTGCGGAATGGTCAGGTTCTCTTTGGCCTGGAGGCGTGCCAGATGGCTGCCGGTCATGACCACAGCATTGACATGAACAGACCAGCGGTTGAGTATTTGAATGGGTGTGACGGTAAAAGAAGGTACAAGCTTTGTTGCGTGGGACAAATGGAGCTTTGGAAAGCCCCTGTGCAAGCTACTATTCTTTAAATGACGAGTGAAAGCAGATAGCAGTCAAATCAACACGTGATAACGCCATTAAGGTCATCGCAGTGCTAATTGGGCAACTGGAAAAGTGCAGCATTAGCTTTGGAAAGGAGCTAGTTTACTGGAAGTGGCAACAAATGACTCCATTAATGAACGGGTCATTAGGTAGTATACTTGAAGCCATCACGTGTCCGCATCATTTCCATTCACTAATAGTCAGCAGAGATGCTTGATGGTCACAAGAATAGTCCAATGGGACGTCTACAAGTGAGCCAGAGCAGTCTTTAACCTGGCTCCATTTTACGCAGCAGTCGGATGGAATCTTCGGTAAACAAGTCATTAGGTTTGCCGTCGCATGCCAGTGTTGGGTAGCTAAAGAGCAACCATCCATCCATTCGCCTTGCCTTTTCGAAAAGCATACAATACTCTGCGGCGGCCCCTCCCACCTCTGCTTGTCTTACTTGTGCTAAGTGAAGGGCCTAATGAGGCAGAAGGGCAGGGTTTTTGCACGCGGTTTCTCGTCTCATTATGCATGCATTCATTCGCCCTTGCATCACGTCAGCCGGGCAGGAAAACAAGTGACTCTCTGAACATCCCGGACATAAATAGAAAAGAAGCCTCACATGCTCAAAATTGAGTCTTTACTTTGTAGGTGCATTTATTTAACAAGGGATTTATCAATCACGGAAAGAGTGAACATGTTACATTTGTGTCAATTCAGATTATGCCGCATTAAGTCTTGAAGCAACGTACTTAGGTCATGTAAGTGGCTTTTTATCACCACCAAAAGGCACAATTAATTCAAAGCAAGCTAATTTGGTGCCTAATCAAATAAAACCAACACAGGAAATCTGTGAAGTGTTTCCAAACCACTGCCTGTTTGTGGTTAGCCAATCACAAAACTATCCTCAGGCTAATTACTGGTGAAAAGAAAAAAAAAACCTCAAGCTATTTGCTTTTTACAGTAATGCCCAGAAATACCATAAGATGGAGCCTAAAATTTGTCTAAATAGGAAAGTAGAAATTGGTGTCGGAAAATATGTTGAAGTAACACTGAGAGATTAAGTCGAGCCCAGGCTGGATCTATTTGATAAAAAATAAATAAATATATATATATATATATATATATAAATATATATATATACACACACACACACACACACACACACACACACACACACACACACACACACACACACACACACACGCACGCACGCACGCACGCACGTTCTTATGGTGTTTTCCAATTTGCGTTGATGTGCTGGGAATAAAATTAAGACTTTCAAGATTTCGTTGATCCCATTCTGGTTTGATCAGTGACTGTTCAATAACTAAATCAACCATCAACTTGTACGGACAAATTACAGCACCTCGTGACGGCAGAGTAATATAACAGCTATGCTATAATAAAAAGGTATTTTCTGCTCAAGTCGCCTCCTGCCACAAGTGTTCCTTTCTTGTAATATAAAAAGGAATATGGTGACATCCAATTACCTGCCAGTCACATAGCAATACAACCAACCACTTTGTTATTTCCCCTTCTTGCCTTCAAGGACAGACACTCACTCGTGCCAGATCTCACATGTCAGCTCTCAAACCTCCACGCGCTGTCTCCGACCTTTGAGTGCTCGCAGAAACATGTGAGCTCACAGTGCGCTGTGCACGGAGCTCAAATTTCACGACAACATTTGGCCCCTCTCTGTTTCCGACGGACGCGTGGCCTGTTTTGTTCGTTGGGATATTTTGGAACACGCTATTGATCGTATGGCGGGGAGTCCATAGAGGTCACGTCGATGTGCAACACATCCTTAATGCCTAGCCAACTAAAAAAAACAACAGCTGGAATTAGCTTTGATAGAAAAGTCTGCTATCAATGAGATATATTCTTCATTGTAAATCTGATCCTAAGTATTTGTTTCAAATGCTTGAATAACTGACGTACTGGAAAAATAACCATTAGCTTTGGAGGGATTTTTTTTTTTCTTAGGAATTATGTACAAACTGTACAGTGAGTGAAAGGCAACACATGCATGTAGCGTTTCCACTCTCTCGCAAGGTTGTTTACTTGACTGTTCTCGGCCCGGTCACGTTTCACCGCAGCCTCGTGTTGCCTTTGCTTACTTGGAGTAAATGCTAGGATTGAACCACATAGTTTACATGGTATGTAATTGACAAAATAACCAAGGTGCAGAAATTGTAACAACATGCCACTCGTTTGAAAACAGCACATCAGCATGTCCAAATGTAAACGAGTTTAAAAAAAAAAAAAAAGATTATGCTCACAAGCTATCCGGGATGTGCATCCCTCCAAGAAAAGAGGATTTGATACGCGCGTTACGATTCAAGGAGGGTTCCATTTTAAAGTGGGGTGTATCGATTTAGCGGGATTACGATTTGCTTTGACGTGGGACGGCTCAGTTCGAAAGGGAGCCTCGGAATCTCGGTTCATCGCTTTTGCCGAAGATTGAGTCTGGTGAGTAGTTGGATCAAGACAGTAATGAACCAATCAGTGAAGAGCGGACGTGATGCCGTCTTTTTTTTGGAATAAGAATAATTGAGTTTAATGCTGAATAAACCCGTCATTTTGAATGATGGACGGAATGAATAGACGATGTCACTGCAGATAAACAAATTTGATTGGACGGTTTGTTTTGAACGGAGGCCCAGCCGTGGTGAATGGCGTGCCCTCCGGATCCGCTTTCTTCGTGGGTGTGCCTTGCCAGGCAATTCAAAAGGAAGGGTCTCACGCAATGAGTTCTTCACATCCCTTCTTGTAAACCAAATTCCTCCATAATCTGTTTTTGTATATCTCTATGGCAGTGCTTCTCAATTATTTTCTGTTACGCCCCCCCCAGCAAGAAGAAAACTATTCGCGCCCCCCCTCCCCACCGTGACTATCCTAACTTGTCTTGTAAGTCGTAAAATGTTGCACTGTCGCAAACGTGACAGAACAATGAGAGCGCCACTGCCCCCTGCTGTAGTAAACGCGCAATTACACTTTATTCTAGTACTGCCAAAAAAAAAGCCTGTTCCCCAGGGTCACACGCGCCCCCCCAGGAATAGCACCGCGCCCCCCAAGGGGGGCGCGCCCCACTATTTGAGAAGCACTGCTCTATGGCATTCCCTTGTCAATTCAAAACAAGCTAAAGACAAAAATCATGTTCCATCTGTGAAATTAACAGACTATTCAAAGTGCATGTTTACCACCTTCATCACAAAAACAAAGGTCTCACCTTTGGCAGTAGTCGCAGACTCCTTGAAGCCCAAGCAGACATATGGCGAGCTGTGTAATCCATTGATATCCTGTTTGCAGCTGCTAACTGATTTGAAGCCATCCAGATCATCACATTTGTTGTCCAGCAGGTTCAAGGCAATGTAGTTGAGTCTGTTTGGGTACCGGTTCACGGGGCTGCCGTACTCCTCGTCTGAGCCCTCGCTGCTCCGCGAGGAGATGTTCTCCACAGAGCTGTGTCTCTTGCCGGTATCGCCGCAGGCGAACGAAGGGAAGACGGGCGTCACGGTGGCCGTGGAGGAGAAGGTCTCCGAGCTGTGGCGTCTACGTCCTTGCGGATTGGCCCGGATCACTTTGGCCGAGCAGTCGGGATCCAGTGTGGATGAAGAGGCGGCCCCAAGGAGGAAGACACCGATTCCTTCTGGGACAGCCGGCTGTTCCAGGGAATGCCTCCGTCCTCTGCTGCTCTGACTGAGAGATGCCAGAACAAAAACAACAGACCTTTAATATTAAAAGATACCTCTGCAAAGCACAAGAGACAAGTTTCAGTGTTGTCTGTATTCTTGTATCATATGTTGAACTTCTTTGAGCTGAATCAAGGAAAAAGAAACACACACATACCTTGTTGTAACTTGAGGAACAAGCTGCGGGGGTGAGTTGGTCATCTCAAACGTCATCTGCGTATAGTCATTATGCCCCTCTTGGCCTTCTCTCGTCTGTTTCTGGCCACCCAAATGGTACAGCTCGTCCTGCTCCGACCGCGGACACAAGGAGAGATCTGAGAGTGCGTCTGGGTGCTCCGCAGCAAGAGCGTCAGCCTCCTTGGGCTGGTGCAGGGCCATCTCGAGTTTGATGTAGGAAGTCAGACAGGGCCTCCTGGAACCGTCGTCACAAGAACTCAGAGATGACGACTGGCTCTCCGTGGACTCGGTCGAAGGCGGAGAGATTCGGGTGCCGCTGAAGTCAATGTTAATGTACTCTCCGGGGCTGCGGGGCTCACCGGGTACTGGGTACTCCTGCATGCTAGGCAGCGTCCGGAGAGTTTCCAGGGACAGCCTGTTGGGCCTGCCGAGCCTCCCTCTGTGGGTTAGGTTGTGTCTGGCCGGGGAAGCGGTCAAAGGGCTAAGCGGCGAGTCCTGGGCCGAGGCAGGTTGCATCACGGAATAGTAGTCTGCATCTGCCGCCCTCTGCCTGGAACTTTGAGGGCTCATCAACATGTACTGGTTGCTGTCGTCATTCTTGGAGCCTTGGACTTTAGCGGGGAGGGAGAGGGAGCCGGGCTGGTACACTGGCCTCACGGATGTCGGTTCTCCAGCCATCAAACCCATGTAGTAGTCAGGGGGGGTCTGGAGTGCAGCTGGATTTCCGGGTGACATGTTCATGTATTCACCATGCCTGTCAGGGCTCTCCGTGGAGGACTTGGAGCCACACCACATTCGCATGTAGCCACTGTCCTCCAGTGAGATGCTCGAGGGGGAGCTGGTTTTGTAACCCCTGCTGGTAGCCCCGTGAGGGTGCACTCTGGGGTTCACAATCTGCTTTGGTGCAGAGACGCACATGGGGCTCATGGGCACGTAGTTGTCGACTTTGCCGGAATGGGGCGCCACGCCTGGAGTCATGGGCATGTAGCCATCGTCACCGAGGTTACTACTAGAGCTTCTGGTTGAGCCAATCTCTATGTCTCCATAATCTTCTGGGTAGCAGACTTTAGGTGAGGCGGAATGAGAGTTGTGTCCATCGCGGGCCTGGATGAGCGTGTACTCATCCAGGGATGCGGAGGATAGCGGCGTCACAGCTTTTTGAGGACGTGGCGTGGTGAGGGAGTGAGTTCGCTTCCTGTAAGCTTTATCCATGAACATGTAGCCACAAGTGTCGCTCATGTCACGGGATGAAGGGGTGCTCGACAGGGAGTCTGGGGTTTCGCTGCGGGTTAGGGGGAGGAATTTTGCTTCAAGCGGACTGCAACTGTAATCGTCGCACAGCATGAAGCTGGTGTCGCCGAGCGACCCGCTGCAACTGTAAGCTTGTCCAGCCTTGTTGGGAGTGGAGAGATTCTGTCCGGGTGACATACTGATGGGGCTGGAGGCGGCGGGAGGGGAGTTGGAACCTGGCATGGACAGGCTGTGATGCAGGTTGAAGGACGACTCGAGCATCCTGCAAGTGCGCCCATTGCTCAGAGTGTTGGATCTGCTGAGTTGAGCGGCGACGTTCGGACTGGCGGGTCTTCCGTTCACGGGCATTGACATGGACACGGGCCGCGGCACGCTTCCGTCGCCCTCGCTGGAGGTTCTCACGCGGCAGGATGTCAACTTTCTTCCTGGAGATGTGGCGGCGGCGGCGCTGGCTGTTCTGGATCTCCTCACCAGGCCCGTCTGACTTGGGGGCAAGTTAGTGAGGTTGCGTCGCGTGGGCACAGAGATGGGGGTGGTGCTGGCTGACTGGCTTTTGCTTCTGGGCCTGAACTCTGAGAGCTCCTTCATGGCCTTCATAGCTTCCAGGATGGTCTCATGGATGTTCTGGGCAACTACAGAGTCCTCCGCCTGCATCCAGAACTCCCCGGCCCCGGTTACTGCTGATCGCCCTACCTCGATGAAGAAGAAGCTGTCAGAGTGGCCGCATCTCCTGATGTTCATGAGCTGTAAACACACCGCGGCTGTCTCGGAGTTCAGCTTCACAAAACTGATGGTTCGGCTGGACAAACAGAGCCTATAGACTCCCGTGAGATTCTTCACTTGACCCAGACCTTTGGATTTTAAATTGACCTGCCATACCTCCTTGTATGCCTCTGTCACTGGGGTGACGAGTCCATAGTTGGCCTCCTCAAAGCCGACAAGGGAGGAGGTGGAAGCGGGGCTGTCGTACACCCTTCCCTCGGCGAGGAGGTCGGTCAGAACCTCGTACCAGCTCTCCTGATCCTGCTCGCTGTCCGCAGCCACGGCGAAGTACTCGTCCTTAGTGTAGAGGGCGATAAGGTGTTTGTGTTTGGCGTCCGCCCGCTTGTTGACGCAGAGGCAGGAGTCCAAACTTATCACCCGTTTGGCGGCGCCCTTGTTCCGCCATTTCTTCTCACTCTCGTAGTACTCCAGCCGAGCTGGGGAGCGATCGGCGGGCTCCCTCAACACGAAAAAGCGCCTGTGTCCGTGTTTCTGCTTCCTTAAGTAGCCGCACTTCTTTACGCCATTGACGCCATTAGATAACAGGTGTCCCGCCACCCCCGGAGGACTTGCCATCTCTCGTGACCGAGGACCAGAATGCGCTCAATTCCAAAAAGCAAAATTAAAGATATTACGACGCTACTTTCATTTAATCCAAAGCGGACGTGTCCGCTGCGTTCATGTTAAAAAACGGTGCGCGCAAGAGGACTGTATGACTGATCCCGTTGTGGAGAAAAACAACATGTGACGCGCAGCGCTAAAACCACGGGAGAACACTGAGTCATAGGGGGGCGTGCCTGTCCATCAACCAGCTGCGAGGCCTCTCATTGGCTATGCCGGTAATTCAAACGCTGCAAACCCCGCCCCTTGTACTTACCCCCATTTCCAAAGAAAAACAAGATCCGTTGACAGCCATTGAAACGTGTCTTCAAAACACAGTGAAAGTTCTGCCATACGATCGCTAAATAGATTGATAGCAATTAGATATGTGACGATCGGTTGATGTTTGGATTATTGACGCAACATTAACCCTGGCTTGTTAGAATAGAATACATCTTTATTGTCATTGTCACACATGTACGACGGAATTTAAAAAGGGCCAACCGATCAGTGCATGAATAAAAAATAAATAGAATAAAAAGATTTTAAAAAAAAATACAAGCTAAAAACCCACAGAAGAACATACACAGACAATTTTGAGCATTTAGTAGGCACTGCCACTTGTAAACAACCCTGACGTGCTAATTGTTACATAAGCGATGTCAAGGCGTATTTTTAAACCAGGGATTCTTCCTCTCATCTCGCTTCTGTACAACACAACACATTTTTTCCCAGGCAGCAAACCGGGTTACCATTGACTGCTTTTAACTGGAATCCAATCGAAAAAGAACAACAAACGTCGAATAGTTCCAAACGTAAATAGCAACAGTTAAGATTGCGTATCATGCGTCATAAACGTTACTGCTGGACACAACATCCTCACATCTGAGGGAGGATGAATGTGTCAAAGGGTTCAGTTCGCTGTGCTGGAGCCATCAATGTGCAGAAATGCTGCCATCTTCTGGACTTTTAGCTACACTGTAGACGATCTTGAGCAAAGAGAATATTGGATGGTGTAAAATGACGCCAGAAAAACCACTGGCAAGTGCATAGGACATCAAGGATTTAAAATGTCTGAGCCATATGTTTCTGCGAATTAAGCAGAGATTTACTACAACCAAATTCAACAATAGTGGTTCTTTCATCTCTCTGCTCCATTTTTTGTCTGATTGAATGTGTTTAGCAGTATTGTGTCACTAAATCAGAGTGGTGTTTATGTGTTTGCTTATCGATTAAAGAATGTTGAACATATGCTGCAATCAGGCTTAACCCTGTTGAATCAACACTTTTGCAAAACAGACCACGCAGAGGTCAAATGTCACACACAAACAAAAACTGGCATCACATGACCAGTCATGAGACATCTTGAGACAGTCCCTCTTAGAAGGTTATACTCTCAAATATACACATACAACATCCGTTTTGAGAAGTTGGAACGATGTACGTCAAAAGTTTTTCTAATTTTGTCAAATTGTATATTTTTTGCATTGCGTAATAAAAAAAAGTGCATTATTGAAATATGTGTGAAGTAAATAAAAATACATTCGCGTTTCTAGCAGTTACATTATTTTGTTTTATTTTGTTTCATCACATGCTGGAACTACATTAAAGTTGAATTTGGATACAGGAGTATTTTATTTTATTATTATTTCTTAGGGAGAGACTGATTTAAAATTTAATTTTGACAACTTTAATTTCCTTTAATACAGATTTGTTGTGAATAATAGTCATTAGAATTATGTTTGTTTAATAGATCGAAAGAACAGAAGCTTAACGTCGTATTAGGTCGACCTTATATGACGTTAAGCTTCTGTAATGGGGTTTGGATTTGGTATCATAGTAAACATTAAGCAAACGTAAATAAATTGACGTTTATTAGTTATTTGATCGCCTAAGATTAGACGCGGCGTTGCTTGAAGTTGGTCCCCCACGACCCCACGCAAAATTTAAGGGAAGTAGTCTGTCTCATTTGTGCCGTAAAAAAATTGTCTGTGCTGCTACGTTTTTTTTTTAAGTTAAGAAATATTATTTTGTGAACGAGACACAATCTGACACTTCTAATATGGCGGACGCGCTGTCGCATCTTGGCAACGGTGCAAAGTACAACCTTCTATACGTGTATAACTCGTGTGTAACGCTCGCGTCGTCACGTGACCTATCGGCGTCGTCTTTGGCTAAAGCTGCCTCAGTTTGCCGAAGAAAAGCTCGGCTTCACCGACTTTGTCATGCTCCCCACATTTCTACTGCTTTTGACGGTGGGCGCTCTCTGCGGGGAAGTCACATCGGAGAAAAAACTGGAATACGTAACCGTGGTGAGTATATTTAGTCCTCTGTGAGGGATCCGCGCCAGGCAAAAATCCCGAGAGGAGGGTGAATATATTGCCACGATATAAATAGAGCGTAAACGGAAGATGTTCATATGTGTCAAGTATCGGGTATTCAACCAGGGAATATGGATATTTTGCGCACTAATTTGTGCCCACGAAATAACTGGCGCAAAAAAAGCGAATTTGTGACTGGTTATTTATTCCCTTGAAGAATCTAGACGTAGGGATTAAAAAAATGATGCGCCCCTTCGCGAGAGAAGACAATGCGCGATGTCCTCCAGCAACATGGCTCGCTGTCAAGTGTATTCCAATTCTTGTGGCTAAACATTCTTTCCAATACCAGGGTTTAAAACGTTTATTAACTCGCCCCTAGCTCCAACCTTCTACGGAAGAGGATTAGGCCCAGTGAAGAAAAAAAAAACTAAGGGTGACAGGATTCTGACTTTTTTCTCAGTTATTCTGACTCAGAATTCTGAGAATAAAGTCAGAATCCCCACCTTCTGACTTTAAAGTCAGAATTCTGACTTTAAAGTCAGAAAGTGGGAATTCTGACTTTAAAGTCAGAATTCTGACTTTATTCTCAGAATTCTGACTCAGAATTCCGACTTTAAAGAAAAAAAGTCAGAATCCTGTTGGTTATGTGAAGTGAGATCTGTCATATGTCAACATAAAAACTTCCTATGTATTGAAACTTACGGCAACCCCCCAAAAATCCCGTGTCATGTTTGCGACTCGTCGTAGTAGCTGTAGAGACACAGAATCTGTCAGGGAAGTGACAATTAGAATTTTTTTTGGACCCAGTCATAATCTGCCATTTTAACACAATAGCATCAAACATCTCACATACTCCAGTGTTACAACATGAAAAAATCCACTCAGCACAATGTACAGCAAAGGCTTTTGCAAAAGCATAAGAACACCAACACACTATTTGGGCGGTTTTCGATGGCGGGTTATTTGCAAGGGATGCACTTTTACCTCGATTATCCCCAATGATAATTTATCTTTGCAGAAATGCACCGAGACTATGCAAAATAATGCTCCGCCTCTGGTGGCGATGACCCCACAAGCCCCATCGGCAACCATCGACTTTTGAACATTGTCGCCTTTTTTAATCAATTCAATTTGTAGTTAACACACAAAGGTAACATGATCTACTCATTCCCACTCGTTTGTGTCCACTGAACGAAAATGCAAACTGACACCCTGACTGTTCTCAAAGACTAAACTTCATGTGTGGGTGAATGGTGGGGGCGCGGCTGATAGAATGATTGTACGAAACAGGACTGACCAAGATAAGGATTTTGTAATCCACTCATGGGGCCATTTGAGTCTGACACACAGTTTCCCTGTCTTGCAGTTATTCCGACATGGCGACAGATCACCGGTCAAAGCCTATCCTACAGATCCATACCAAGAGAGTGCCTGGCCTCAAGGCTTTGGACAGCTATCACAGGTCTGGAGATAAAATATCTATTTTTTTTTTCAGAATGATTCCCTTTGTTACATCACTTTGGTAATCCGATGAGCTCTGTGCACACCTTCCAACGGCACTTTTGTTTGTCCTCAGGAAGGGATGCGGCAGCACTTGGAGCTGGGCCAGTTTCTGAGGAAGCGTTATGACGGCTTTCTTAACGAAAGCTATGTCCGACATGAGGTAAATGTTTAGATGGGTGACCGGGTGTTTTGGAGATCAGAGGAGATCATGTCATTTCCATCTTAATCGGGTGAAAAAGATCAAACTTTAAAATTAAGATATTACTGAATGGAACAGTTTAAAGGTTTGTGTGATGGTGCAAATATGACACAAGGCAGAAAACTGCATCTACAAAAATGCTGGAATGCTAGCCTGCCATCAGATAGTCATAGTCCGCTCACTCTTTCAGTGTCCGAGGACTCGTAAAACCCAAAAGGCAACCAGTTTAACAGGTACCTCTGTCACATCCCACTTGAATTCAAAGCATTTTACCTCAGGCAAAACGTATATGTCACACATTATAACTACAGCAGTGAAGAAGAAGGCTAGATTGCAGTGGTTTATATTGGCTGCTTGAGCTGAACTGTTGCAGATGATTATATTATACTGTGGTGTTTGCATACAGAATTCCCCATAGAACTAAGGCTTGAAAGTGAATGTGGTGTTTATGTGCTAACGCACTTGCTTGCACATGATTGTTTCAGTTCCTCATTTTACGAGGATGTTCAGTCAAGTCAGTTTGTGACAAACTTCCACCACAATATCGTTGTTCTATGCCAGTCGTATCATTTTATGTCTTTTGTTGTATTCATTCTTCTTCATCATCGGTGTAAAGTCCGCTTTCCAGGCGCCGCTGGGTTGGAGTGGGTTCTCGATATGGCTTTCTTCCACCGGGAATGGTCCATGGCCATCTCGTGGTTGATGGCAATTTTTTTTTTTTTCCAAGCATACTACCCAGACTTGTACAACATTCAGTCATTCGCCACACCTTGAAAGCCGGTCCGTGAAACTATTGTCTGACGCTAATCCTGTCCGTGGTGCCTATAAGGTCGGGGACGGCCGGTTTATATGATGAAAGGCTTTGCTTACTTGTGTCCTCAGATCTCAGTGCGCAGCACAGACTACGATCGTACCCTGATGAGCGCCGAGGCCAACCTTGCCGGTAAACGCTTCAACCTAAATGTTGACTTGTAGGTTTTAGGACTTAAAATTGTAAGCAAGCCTCCTTCCTTTTCCAGGTCTTTACCCCCCCAATGTTGAGCAGGTCTTCTCACCAAACATCAAGTGGCAACCCATCCCCGTCCACACGGTTCCGCAAAGCGAAGAGAAGGTAGATATAAAAACATAGTGGCCTTGAATGTGATTTCTTGTCTTATTGATTGAATGTGTTTATATTTTCCAGCTGCTGTCCTTTCCTCAGAGAGATTGCCCTCGCTTCGAAGAGCTCCTGCGTGAAACCGAGCAAACGGAAGAATATCGTAACGTCACAACGGCTAACCAGGTCTCCCCTCCCTCCTTTTTTTTACTCACAATAAGATTGACCGTAATTGAAATCGATTAAACAAATTCTTCTGGGGTTTTTTTTTTCTTTCATCCAGGACATCATAGAACTGGTTTGGAATAAAACGGGACTCAAGTCGATGAGTGTGGATTCTGTCTGGAGTGTGTATGACACCCTCTTCTGTGAGGTGAATACTTGCCTTCTCCACTCCGTTGTGTCAACTCGCCTCTACAAAAAGTGTGCTTGGGTGTGTTTCTTAGTCACGTCATAACAAGTCAGCTCCAGATTGGGTGACTCCTTCTGTTTGGGAAAGGCTCCGCTTTCTGAAAGACTTTGGATTCCAGGTATAAACTCTTTTCTGGAGTTCAAGCCATTGAGACACTACTACTTGTAACTCGAGTATGCTCCGATCTTTCTAGGTTATATTTGGTGTCTACAAACAGCAGGAGAAGAGTCGGCTGCAGGGAGGTGTGTGTTGAGCCTGCGCTCCCGTCATTTCACAAGCAGATGATTAACAATTGAAACAGTTTTAAGCTGTTTATTGACACTCGCTGTTGACGCTTACTGCCTAACTAAAAAAAAAGACTCAAAAATGTGGGTTTTAAAGCAAGCACAAACATTTGCCTCAGGAAATTTGGCTAGCTTAAACAATGCAAAACGCTGCAGATGGCAAACATAGCATTGCTGCAGCGCATATTTGAAGATGTAAAGTTCGACAGGAAGACTCACAGGCATATATTTGCCACAGTACAAAGAAGCGAGAGAACAAACAGCTTAAGGTTGCTTCTTAACCGTCTTTCCTTCCATCTCATGTCCCAATCAGAGAGAGGTTTGTGGCTCCACTGACCTCTGTTCTGACATGCATTGCCTTCATTTGTGAAAACGGACTTTGACTTAGTCTGGCACCTCGCGTTTCTGTTTTCTCTCTGTCAGGGATCCTGTTGGGCGAAATAGTCAAGAATCTTTCCCGAGTGGCTTCATCAAAGCAAAGTCAGCGTCTGAAAATGATGATGCTTTCTGCGGTGAGATGCATATCATGCAAGTAGTGCATTTTGTGAGCGATTCACTTTGTTTGCGTTGGTTAAAGTTTGAAATGTGTTGGACAGCATGACACCACTGTGGCAGCTCTGCAGGGCAGCTTGAACGTCTTCAATGGCAGACAACCACCATATGCCTCCTGTCACATGATTGAGCTATATTCAGACGACAATGGGTACATTTTTCTTTGGTGTTCCCATGTGTAAGAATGTTGACGGTCTCGTTTTTGGTCGTGGTGGTGAGCCAAGTATTTTTTGTCGGTGTAAAAAGTTTCTAAACTGTGGTTTCCCTAAAATACTGTGGTTTCAAGTCTGGGCATGATTAGTCAAAAAACAAAATCGAACATACAACTAACCTTCCGCTTTGTGTGCCCCCACCCCCAGGTCTCTGTCAGTGTCTATGTTTTACCGGAATGACAGCGGGGTTGAGCCGTATGCGCTTCAGTTACCAGGCTGCGCCCTAGAGTGCCCCCTGGAGGAGTTTGTGAAACTTACTAAGCTGTCTATTTCTGAGGACAGACAGAAGGAGTGTCAGTTGCCTTCAAATGGGAGCAGTAAAGGTGAGCTGTTAACGCTCCTACACAACAACAACATTACTGTCAAATAGTTAACCCTCATATTGAAACGATGTGACCGAACTAGAACGTCAGGAGCAAGTTTCATTCATGCAGGCGACATTCTTTCACACACCCACAATCTGCAATGTAAAAACTGCGTAAATGTAATGTAAACTTCGAAGTTTCATCAGGAGACACGTTTCGACATTTACTGTCCTGTATTTTTATTTTATTTTATTGAACCGCAAACAAAATAAAACGACTCAAAAAAGATCCTGGTTGCGCTGGCCTCTTTGTAAAACAAAGAGGAAATGTGTGAGAAATAATGACGCGAGTGGACTTTTGGGAAGCGCCATTCATTGACTGCAATCGTCTTTTCAAGTGCCAAAAGAAGTCTTCTGGCCATAGGTGTCTGCTGTACATAAGCAACATAACGGGCCGTCTATTCGTTAACCAGCGCAGTCTAACTGCACGAGTAGAATTTTCCTTTCTTTGTTATCGTACTCGCCAGATGATAGCCATCTTGGCCAGGTCACTGATTGTCGTCCGTCTCCGTCCCTCAGAGGTGATCATCACTCTGGTGGTGTTTGGCTGCCTGTTGTTGGTCCTCATCATCATCCTCTTCCTGTCCATTGTTCGCCACAAGGAGCCGTTGGGCAACCAGGGCTATTGCCACATTGGTCCTGAGGGGGGTGAGGAGTCCTGACAGAAATGCAAGGTGGTCCTTTGCAGGCTGAGCAGCTCCTCACCTCAGGGCAGCAGCGACGATGACGATGCCCATGATGAACTTTGACCCCTCTTTTGGAGCTCAAGTTTGGTTTTTAACTCAAATTGGCTGTTTTGCTTTTATTAGTTAACAGCTTTTATGAATGTTTCAAAGCTGGCTTGATGACAAATACATGGACTCGAGTTTTTTTTTTTTTTTACCCTTTAATACCTTTTTTTCCCCCCCCTCCAGAATCCAAGTTGATGGGATCAGTGGTATTTCTATTGGGTGCAATTGTGTGAAGGAAAGTCAAGAATGTTTACTTTGAAGGCTTCTTTTATCTGGAGAGGCTACATTTATTGCAAATGTGTTTATTGTTTGAATTTTGCTAAGTGTTTTATCATCAAAAGTCAAATGACCAAAACAACCATTCTGCCTTAAAACAATTGCAGTTGTTCTGATGTTTGTGAATTATTAGTGTTTTATTTCAATTGTCAAAATCTGAGCAGCTTTTTGCTTTAAAAATGAGCAAATGGTTTGATATCATGAGTTGCTCATATTTGCTTTCTCAGTATGTTTCAAACTGCTAGTAACAATACTATTTTTCTCTTTGCTGCAGTTGGTTTGAATTGTAATGTTTTAATTCATAATTTTAAATCACTTCATGGTCAAACTATGTTAATGACAGTGACTACTACTTTTCAGTTAGGCGTAGATTTATTAAATGATTGTGTGCCATTTTTGCCACCCATGTTTTCTTGGTTGCTCTTTTTAAATGTAGCTAAATTTAACCTATCTAACCTTAAGTCCACAGTGACAAAAATCTGTAAGGGAGTACAATGGTTAGACTTTTTTTTAACATTGCTTATTTTAATGTCTGTCACAATACAGGTTACATTCAGTATGGTCCTAGTTAAAAGAACTTCTTGTGAGGGACTGGATCATAATGTTGACTTGTTGCATGATGATGCAGAGCCATGGACTGCACAAGCAACTTTCACATGTCAATAAATGGAACTAAAAGCGTCCTTAATTCGCAACAACAAATGTTTTGCAGACTGACCACATTTTAAGAACACGGCGGCAGCAACTTAGGAGTTTGATTTTAAACTTGTGGGTCCATATTTGTGACAAGCATTCCTTCTCTGGAATTTCCCTTGGGATCACCTTTCACAATAAACAATGGGTGCGATTGAAAATGCGAGCAATGTTTTTTTTCTTTTTTTAGTTTATATCTATGAAAAAAAAAAAAGCCTCGAACGAGATCATTCCACTTGCAGATGCTGTTTGTCAAGTCCGGGGATGCATAGATTCCTACAATTGTCTAATTCAGAGATTTAGCACAAAATGTTAACGTGGTTTTGGACACTACACAAATGAAATTCCCAACAACGGAAAACAATGAAAAAGTACAAATTTGTTAAATCGGTAAAGCTATATGGTGAATTAAAAAAAATACAATATAAAAGCATCCACATTGTTCAGATCACAAACATACTGACTTTCACCAATAAACATGCAAATGATTCCATACATACATCATTGATTCTATCTTGTGCAAACATTTTCCAAAAGGAATGTTAAGTATGAGACTGACGTGACGACAGAGAGACATCTCCTTCCTCTTTCAGAGGATCAACACATCTAAGTGCAAAAGGTTGCAGAAAAGCTTATAACGGTTATTTTTGGCCAAACTGTCCAACCTGTGGACCACTACAATCTCATACTCGATTTCGGTGACATCCACAATAGATGGTGCAAATATACTTTTGTGGCATTGACATTTCCATTTATAAGTCGATTGTTCAGTCGTAATGTGTTGGTGGAACCTTATCCTGTTTAGCTTTAGCCTATTCTAGTTGCCAAACAATCATTCACACATATGAGTCATTTTGAGCAGTAATTCTGAAAGTGTTTACTATTTCTACTATTGGCACGCGAAGCTCAGGTGTATTGACCTTTTTAGTCCAATTCTACTGGCATATTTAGCCACAGTTGGCATCTTGCAGTGACAAGACATGCTAACCACATGTTCCGCAGTGATGCGGTCAAGCATCTGCACATTTCACAAAGGGCATCCAAAATGGCCCGTGAGTGACTGGCGACTGGTCTCAAATTCTCCAAGGATAGGCACCAATTCATCCGCAACCTCAGTGAGGATAAGTGGAAGCGAAAACGAATGTGTGAATCAGATCCAAAGTGTTACACTAATACACCAAACTATCAAAACAATAATACACATCCTTACAAACCTCAACATTGCTATTCACTCAGAAATTAGGTGTGAATGCTGAGGGATGAAAAAAAAAATCTGGACACATAGCTACAAAGACATAGAACCAAGCTTTTACACTTTGGTTAAAGTTGAACCTTGGATGAGATCGGTCTTCTATTGACATTTCAGCTTAGCAGTTTGTCCGAATGTCCTTTTTGTTCCTTTCACATGAATTTATTTTGCCTCCCAAAATCAACACTGACCATTGATTGTTTTTAAACCCTCATTAAAGCATGACCTTGAGGATTATGGTCAGAGCTACATTCCTGCTCCGCAATCTGCACACAGGATCGTGCATTTCGCATCAAACGATCCTTGGTCCTCAAACTTCCAGGGGCAAATGGTTCCAAAATGAAAGAGCTTTCACTCCTCAGTTCTGAGGGGTGGAGTGATAATAACCGTGATGGTGCTGGTGACTTTGTGGGGTGGAGTAGTAGTTGTGGTGATGGTGCTGGGTACTCTGGATGTTTCCGTAAGCGAACAGGAGGGGGGCTGTGGTGGAGGGCGCTGGCTGGCTTGACGCCGCCGGGGCCTTGTTACACTGGATAGAGCCGTACCAACTAGACACGCAACTGGGTTGAGCGGTGGAGGAGGGCACGCTGGAAGACATAGTGAACGGTAGCGAGGGTGTGACTGTGTATGTGCCAGAACAAATAATCAACTCATTTTAATCTGTTCTGAATGTGGTAATGTGTATTTTAATGAGGGCCCCTAACTCATAACAAATACATAGTAATGACATAATTACAATAGACACACCACACTACATCAATGTTGTGTGTATATGTGTGTGCGTGTGTTCGCACCTGGCCCGATCGCCCCTGCTGCTTCTGGACAGGTCGTCGTCACTGTCATACCTCCTTGGGTTGTCCAAAAAAGAATCCCTGGAGCCAAATGTGTGGCTGTTGAGGATTCCTGCGGGAACCTGGCACACATTCAAGATTTGTTCACGCTGTTGTTTTAGATCATTTTTTCAACCTTTGTAAAGAGATCCACACCTCCCAAATATTAGTTAAATATAATATAAATACAAGTTCATTACAGTATTACAGTATTAACTGTTACTGTTACCTTTGAACTTCACGACGTTCCTGTTTCGACGTCACATGACCAATGGAGCGTAACTTGATTGGCTGAACGTTGGATGATTTGATACAGGGATCGATTACTTCTCCCTTGGTTACCCCGGATGTCCGCGCTGAATATTTTTACACTGAATTTTTGGAGACATCGAATTTTTTTACACTGAATTTTTTTAGACATTGAATTTTTTTACATAGAATTTTTTGAGATGTCGAATTTTTTTACACTGAACTTATTAAGACATTGAATTTTTTGACACTGAATTTTTTGAGACATTGAAAAAAATGTCTTAGGGAAAAAAAAATTCAGTGCTAGAAATTCGATGGCTTTTAAAATTCAAAGTCTGATTTAGATGCAAAAAAAAATTCAGTGTTAAAAATTGGATGTAAAAAAATTCAGTGCTACAAATTCGAATTCAAAATCCGATGGCACAGATAAACTTCCATAGTATTCGTTCATTTTAAGTCTTAGTCACTGTGGTCAGTTTTAATGTTCCAATACATTAGCTCATCGTATAAGGTGTTGTTGATGTGAATACACGGAAATAAAAAGCTGAACAGTTGATTTCTCCGTCATTTTCTCATGTCTCACTCAAATGTATTCAGTGTGCTACAAAAGAAACTGCTTGTAATGAGTTTTTACTTTACCAGGTTCTGTTTGGGCTTCTGGACTCGGAAGAAAAGCACCATCAAGCTGGTAGGTAGTAGCTCCCAGAAGAACAAAATAATCCCATACACCATGTAGGCCTCGTCGCTGAACTTCAGCACATCGGCCTGGAACACACGAAACTATGCTATCAGTGAGCTGTGATAAGCCCTGTTTATTCTGATGTTACAACTTTTACTGCTACGCCTCCCCAAATTGAGGAGTGACTATTCACCTGATCGGAAACTGTGTACCATCTGTAATTGCACAAATCAGGTCTGCCCAGCGGAGACAGCGCCACCACCAGGTTGTAACAAGCTCTCGACGTGTAGAGGAGAATCACCATCGCTCCCACAGCTGTCGCCTGGCACACCGATGTCCCCTACAGAAAAACAAGACGTATATTTGACACATCTTCATCGCGTGCCATCCATTCATTTTCTACATTGATTAAAGCTAGCTAGCTAATGATACAATGATGATGTACGCTGTCGGTCAAACCTTTAAAACATGCATAATTGTGAGCTACCAGCTGCGTGTGAAGCTTGTTTTCATCTTCCCCTACCTTGGATTGGAGGAAAACATTGGCAGAGGACATCTTGGCAATGCGGAAGATGCAAATGGCCAAAGACACGGCACACAGGACAAACAGACTGTCGTTGATCAAGACGCGGGCTAGCACGGCATGTCTCACACTCCTGTCGCTAAACACAAGTCACTTGTTAGACATTCAGTCATTTTCAGTATCCAGATCAGACTTATGGGTGAGATGAGGTGGCTTACTACTACATTCTTGGTGTCTGCAACTTTCTGAAAACTTTTTCCTTTGACACAAAGTACTGTACTTTTGTATTCGCGTATGCAAAAATCTAAATCCTGAGACATTATGGGACGAATGCTATACGCTTGTAGCGTTAAATGTTTTCAAGTACGTTTAAAGAGATTTGCGAAGAATTTGTTTTACTCCAAACTGGCCACTCCATGTAAATGTTGCATTTTTTTGTTTGTTACGTTGATAAATTAATGTACGGGAATGTGTTGTTTTGATTGAAACGAACTAGCTAGCATTTGGTTTAGTAAAAACAGCTTCTGTTTTTTAGGTAAAAAACGTGAATAGTTTTGTCAAGTCTGCAATGATACAGATGTTGAACCTCTGGAAAGCAATACATATTCTTGATTCTAATTATTCACTTGTTATAAGATTACCACTTACCTTGGCAATTCCGAACGCTCCAAGGCACCTTGCACCAATAATGCGCACGTTAAATTCACCACAAGGAAACATATACAGAGGGACAGGAATAGCAATGATAGTGCAATCCTGGAGAAAAACACAAGTAAAAAAAACAGTATAGCAGAGTATTTTCAAGTTTCATTCTATGTATACATTTACTGGACACTTCTTTAGGTACAGCGGCACTCAAAATATTTGCATTTCAACAAACTTTTACCGGTATTTGGTGAACTCTGGGGAATACTTGGCTTTAGCCTTGAACACCACCTAAGAAATACATGGGAAAAAGTATTATTATACAAACACTTCATGAGCTGAAATGTAGTGTATGAGAAGATGGTAGGAAGAGGAATAAAACGTTCCCTTCTTTTAGTAGAGCTACGTGAACTTGACAGTGTCTCAGGACATTCCCGGGTAATTAAATGAACACGCATACGCACCGCTGTACAAAACTAAAGTCTGTGAGGTGGAAATAAATTGGATTTACAATGTGCTCACACAGCTCCTAATTTGACAACTGTAAGTTAACATACACGTGTTACACGTCCAAAAGCAAAAATCACCATCTCAGTGTTTAAGTCATGTATAGGTGTCATAGCAACCTTATACTTAGTACGTGTTCTTAAGATGAATATTGCGTGTTGTGGAGTATTTTTCTATATCAGTCTACAGATGCTAAGCGGGAATTTTAAACCTACTAAGAATGTATTTCAATTATACTTAAACTGCTTACTTCTCTTCTGCTCATTCCTTTTAGGGTTCCACGACTATATCAGTTTGTGCAGTGAGCTCACTCAACGTTGTCTTTGCTGACTTTTCATGTTGCACAACGGCATATGTGTAAACAATCTGCCTTTTGTGTCAGAATGTAGGTCAGAAGTCGACCGCAAAAGTAGGCGACTGGGCCAAGCACAAGAAACTGTAGGTTCATCTATCCTAGATGTGTGTCTTTGTGCTGCAAATACAGTGAACAATTCATTACTAGTATACGGAAGGGAAGGCGAAGAAGTAAATCATAAGTAGCTACAGTATATAGTTTGCAGCTTGAGGCTTTTATTGCATAAAGTGGCTTCGTTCGCCTGTGGTGTGGGAATGCAAGATGTGTACGTACACCAAAGTCCATGTAGCAGAGTAATGGGGCTTTGCGCGATTTCACTTTTGCACACAGGGGAGGGACAGAATATGATACAAGATTATGTAATGTATCAATATAAGTGTCCTCCTGTGTCCATGTACTCTATAGTCATGTTAAAATTCTAATATAATGTGAATCTCAGTGTCTTCAACTGTCTTTCTCTGCATATCTATCGGAACAGTGACTACAAAAAGTTTACACTACCCAGTTCAAATGCCAGATTTTAGCATACAAAAAAAAGTCAAAGTCAAAGAAAAAGATTTGTGATTTTTGTTTAAAATTAATATTTCTTATTATTGATGATTTAATTCGGGACCGTGTTTAGCCTAAAATTGTCCAAATCTTCAAAAGTCCAGCCTCACAACAGTAAATAGTCTCAGATTTTTGTAGTCCTATATTTAAGAATACTTATTTTTGTGTTGAATAGAAAAGTAAACATTTGCACATTTTTCTGCTTTTAATTTGGAAAACAAGGCTCAACGCCTATTTATGGACCAAGTGTGTTTTAGCAACAGTTGTTATTTGCTTCGGGAAAACCTAAATTGCCATTCCCGTGTAAAGTTTCCAATAACATGAATTGTGCATTGACTACTAACTATTCCATCAAATAATCGAATATACAGATGGGCTTTTGGAAAGTCTGTGTGGCTGGTGCACCAGCAAATCCTTTGTGCTTACATTTGTGGTTTACTTTTTTCCAATATTTTTTTTTAAATTCTAATGTAAAAACATTAAAATTATTACCGTAATTTTCGGACTATAAATCGCGTTTTTTTTCCATAGTTTGGGTGGGGGGGCGACTTATACTCAGGAGCGACTTATATACATATACCGTTTTTTTCCGTGTATAATGCGCCCCCATGTATAATACGCACCCTAAAAATGGCATGTTGATGCTGGAAAAAAGCTTGTACCCATGTATAATACGCACCCAGATTTTGACTCCTACTTAAGTCCGCGAACGTAAAATTATTTCAGAAAAAATATCATCTTTGGGAACAACCGGATGTTCTGCCGGTCAGTATCACTGCGCATGCGCTAGCATACTCAATAGCGAAGAAATGTTTCGGATTTGTGTAGGGTACATTGTGACAGCAAACGAGCAGGTGATCTCGCAAGCGTCTGATACGAGAGCATTGTGTTCGTATGGAGTGTGTTTGAAGTGAACAGCAGAGAAGAAAGCACATCTGTAATGGCGGCCTCCGCATGATATCCGGATTTAAAAAAAAAAAAAAAATTGAGAATTTTTTTTTTTTTGTACCCATGTATAATGCGCACCCCAGATTTTAGGACAATAAATTAGCTAAATTTTGCGCATTATACACGGAAAAAAACGGTATATGTTTTATTTTCACTTTTTTGGGCATTTTATGGCTGGTGCGACTTATACTCCGGTGCGATTTATAGTCCGAAAATTACGGTAATTCCAGACCATTGTAAATGAGAGAGGATTAGCTCAGTGGCTAACGTCGAATGAGTAATGACCTGTATGAGAGCAGGGATTTAAGCAATTCGGCTCAGCAAAACTATATGCCGGTGATGTACGTAGAGGAACCATATTAAATCCGTGCAGCGTTTTTTTTTTAATGCGGTCCTGACATAACATTTATGTCGACAGAAGGCCAATATCTGTTCCTGGCGTAACCAAGTAACAAAAAAGCAATAAAGATCCAGTCAAAGTCTTCAGTTTACCGCTTGTGAAAACGGATTATCTCATGGGCCACAGTGTTTGATCAGATGTCATGTGACCAGTCTGAACAGCCTCATTACTTCTTCCCCGCTTCACTGAGATTTGAGGGAATATTCCTTCAGCAGCAGATTTAGCAGCACTAGTGTGGAGGTGTTGTGCAGACACACACAAACAGCTCTTTGCTAAAAACTGTGACTCACCCAATGCTTGGTTGGGTTCATTATACCCATGTCTTTTCTATAAGCCACCAACAAAACAAACGTTACATTTTGTCTTATACATGTTAATACCAAATGCTGAAGCAGCTTTATGAATTTTAATGAGACAGGAGGAAAGAAAATAATCAAATTTATTACAATAATCCATTAATATTAGTTGCTATTGTTTTGGTCTATCTGACTTAAAAAAAGACGTTCTCCTTGTAATTTCTTTTCTACAATGCTATGATACAGTATCCCTGCTTTTTACTTGCACTTCCGGTGATTATTTAAAAAAAATACTAAAACTATTTTAAGGCTAAACTTCTATTCAAGTGATTATGTTGCGTGTTCCTGGTCTATACATCACTGCATGATTAAGGTCCTCAATAGTAAAGTAATGCTAAGAGAATATAAACCCAGTAGGTCTGCAGACTTGGAACAATTGGTTGAGCCCAGAATTCAAAGCAGACATGGTGGAGGAGTATTCAGCTGTTATGCTGCACAGAAATGGCAAACAGAGGTGAGGTCAGGCCCGAGTGTGAGTATCTTTAAGTGCAAATTGAAAAATGCCATTGATCGAGCTCTTTACATTTTCTAAATCTTCCGCTTGAGTCATTATAGTAAAGTATCTTATATTTCTGTATTTTCTTTTTAATTCTTTAGTTGTTTTGATTTTAAATGCTTTGAAATGATGTAGAAGTAAAGCACATTGACTTACCTTTTAATGAACTGTATTATGTAAACAAAATTGGCTTGATGTCCCTAAATAAATGTTCTATGTTCATAAACCTTTCAAATAGTTTGAGATGGCAGGTTTGGAGGCGTGGCGTGAGTGTTGGATAGAGGATTTCGTTGCTTGATTCATGAGTCTGTTGTATTGCTCCGCCACAAACGTTTGGATGCCCGTTTAATAAAGATGGGGGGGGGGGGACATGGGAGGCTGTATGTCCCTTGTCACCCCCCCTCTGCGCAGCCCTGGTGCGTCATCAGGTGTGCTTTTTGAATTTATTTCTTGACATATACTGGATTACTGGCGGGTTTTCACATTGCATTAAAATGAGGTGCTTTTCTACTGTACTAAGATTTTCTCAGGCGTGGTGGTTTCTTGTGCAAGAAAAAAATGATGACGTCTAAAATGTTCACAGATCATACTTATCATGTATTACTGTCAAGTCATAATGACTGTTCTGTTTAACCAGTTCTGTTTTTGACAAATTGCAAACTCTGGATGTGAGCAATAAAGTTGATGGAGCTGCAAAAAGGAACGACTGTACGAACAAACAAAGGGAATATCCCAGACGGCTGCACGGAGTGCTTACCTGCCAAAAGTAGAGGTTGAGCAGGCAGAGGGTGAAGAACTGGAGGCACACCGGGCAGCAGTAGAGCAGCCAGTAGGCCAGCGGCTTCAGATGCACGGCCTGCGCCGCATTTTCAAAGTAGAAAGAGAAGAGAGTCGTCCTAAGCGCTGCCCACAGCAAGCACAGGAACAAGAACGCACTCTGATAGCTGAAGCGCTTGTATCCGTAGTGCAGAATGAGCCACAGCTGCAGGTACACGAAGCCGAAGAGGAGTGAGTAGAGAACCGTGTACGCGGCGGTGAGGCTCAGCTCCAAGGCTGGCGAGATGGAATCTCCCGCGGGGTTCTCCTGCACGGAGCTCAACAAGCTGGAAGTGCTCGCTTCTGCGGCCAAATACATCTCCGCTGGTGACTAACACAAGCAAAGTCGAGAACCCCAAAACTGGGTCAAAGCTGATTTGAACTCACAAAAGATTCCTTTGAAATAAGCGGTCAAAGCATGTTTTCTGAAAATAAGGGGCATCGTGGAATTGCGCGAGACTGTGTGAACTAAAATTCTAGCCTGAGGAAGAAAGCTAGTCCCGATTTTTGACAATACAAAGACGCTAAGACGGGCACTGAGAAGATTCTCCAGTGACTCTGATGCAAAAAAATAACGGGGGGAGGAGAAGGGGCTCCGGATCAGCTGTGATGCAACTTCAGACCCGCCCCCAAGCTTTAGTTTTAAACAAGAAAATAGCGCTCTGTCACCGCCATCTTGGCTCAATAATCGAGCCGCTTCAATGTGATACAGATGACTCAGGAGCCACCGAGTCGAGATAGTTTCCTAGCAAAATTGACCACGTGGGAGACACGCCCACTCAACAGTGGGACATTTTATTGGCTGGCCTTGGCACCGGCCTCCACAATTAGCTTATTCCATTGGTTTGTGATGATGTCAACTAACAAGCTCCCCGCCTTCTATTTGCGGCGATTGCCCGCCCCTCCGAAACCCCTCGAAGACCCAATTGGTTTAGAAGAAACACGTGGTTATCCTACCCAAACATAAAGCTGAAATGGAAACGGCGCTCTAAGAAAATGCCTGAAAAATAAAGGTTTATTTAAATAATGCAGCACGTTTTTATCTATGTTTGAAAACACGGAATCGTGTCAATAAAAAAACAAAGTTATATATATGATTCAATTGATTTCTTTTACGTGTTCTTCCAGTTTTCACGTGCATATCGGCACTCAAATAGTTTTATTTTGACAACCTTATTCGGAAGTTATTTATAACACGTACGCTTAATTGATTCGAGTCAAAACAATAACAGAATCTACTTCTCTGGTGATGAAGGCGGAAGATTCCGCCGAAACATGTCAGGTAAATGAACCTAAAACAAATTTGTTTGATATAGAAGAACCAGAGAAGTAATTGAAAAAGAAAAAACAAGATGAACCTAGTACAACCAATAACAGAATCTGACATTTGGATCCCAATGAGTTTCTCAACGATACAATGTTACAGTGTAGCTTCTCCAAATTATTTTTCTAATGGTGAACGATTTTTCCACAGTCTTGGTTTGGTCGCTTATTAAAAAAAGACAACCGCAAGCAAGCAACTGGTAGCTAGCACGCGATGTTGTCACCCGATTGTTCTTATTTGAACCCAAAGCACATTTTTTTGCATCTTTCAAGTGTTTTCCACTGTGAGAAATGAGGTAGCTGCTGTCGTTATGGTGAGGGTTCTTGCCCTTTGTGCACTTTAACATTCCTCAGGTAGGTTATCCATCACTTCCTTTCTCTTCTAACTTTAATTTACCATACTGTTGAATCATTTTACGTGCACCTTTTCCTCATGTGGACTTACATCACTTTATATTAATTGTGTAAAAAGTGTTCAAGGTGCCTATTTGATTATTTATTTTTCCTCTTTATTCTTTTTAGTCATACATCCTGACATCTTGTCTTCCTTTGCTGATACATACTTCCTTTGTTTCCACTTAGACTCCTTTCAGACATGAAATGTCCTCGCGGGATCTTTCCCCTCCTGACCTCCTTTCTTCCCACTTTCTTTCCTTCTCTCCTTCCTTCCTTTGCTGACCTTTTTTCTGCATTTCCATTTTACCTCAATCCTTCCATTTAATATCTGCTTCTTTTGTCTTTTCTTACTGACCTATTTTCTTCCTTCCTTCATACTTCCCTTGGACCTACCTTTTATTTTGCATCCTTCCTTTTTTACTTTAATTCACTTTTCTTCCTTCCATGCTTTGGTATCTGCACCAAACCTCCTTTCTTTGTTATAGCCTCAAAAGATTTGCCATTAACATTGGTACTTAAAAAAATAGGCCCACTTTGTACAATTAATGTAACATTTCAAAGTTTGCTGTACGCCTTTACTTGCAGTTCATTTCTCTTCTTCACTTTTTCCCCTGTAGGAGGGACAAGCAAGGCCAAGTTGGCATGATGTGGCTGCGTGTGACTTTCCTGCTGCTGTTCACAAATGCCGTGGGATGCACAGACATATTCAACACTTCAGGCCTGCTCCTAGAATTCACAGCTGTGGACTTTTATGAAAAAATTAATTCTGGAAAGATGATCTTCATCTATTTTGAAAATCAAGGTACTGCAGTGCTCTTACTAAACCAAGCCGCTTATTCCTGCCAATTATGAATTGTGTCTTTCTTCCTCTTCTTTTCTGTTGTTAGTCTCCCAAAGCATCTCTCTCTTCTTGGGGGAATTGAAAAAGTCTGCAGATGTTCTGAAAGATTATGGAATACTAGTGGGCAAGGTAACGCACAATGTCATGCGTCTTAAATACTAAGGATGGGTGGAAATATACAGACTAGCATTATTCGTGTGTTGGTATTGGGAATGGCTAACCTGTGACATGAGTATCCATTTTTGTGTAGATCAACTGCAACAAGGAGATGGTTCCCTCATACTGCATGAAAGAAACGGCGCAGCATACTGCTTTTCTTTTTAGGTATGTGGAGTGCACGGTGGGTTAAAACTAGTCAAAATGATTCATTTCATTGGTGATGTTCAATTTAATTGAAGTCCAAATTTCTCTCTTTGAAGGGATGGTAAGGAGTTTGTGAATTTTGATTTGGACACTGTGTTTGACGTCAACTCCGTTGTCTCTGAAGTCTTGTTGTAAGTAAGCAAACAGTCCCTCAGGCTTTTTTTTTTTATTCAAAATGTTTTATTTTCATTGTTGTTGTTTTAGTAATAGTGTGATTACCTTTTTCTTTTTTCCCTACAATCAACATCCCTAATCGTGTTTAATTTTTTCCCCCCAAATAATTTTTCTTTCGAATATATAATCACCTCTTCCTTTGGATCCCCATGCACACGCAGTCACACTTGCAAATCTTTGTGTTTACCTGTCACACTTCTTGTTTCAGAATCAAGTTAAAGTCACGATTTAGATTTGAACGAACAGTCTCTAATTTGCCTTTCAGTGCCATTCTACGCGACGAAGTAAAGTACGTGCATTCAGACGCCGACCTCTCGGTCATGGAGAAATCAGTCAAAGGGAAGAAAGATATTGTGCTGTCTTATGTCAATAGTCTTGGCACACAAGGTATAGACATCTTGGATCAAATATGGTGGACTGCTGGTTCAATGCAATCAACCTTAACCTGCTGTGTCCGCATTACTTTAGAGCACAGATCGGTAATGGAGACTGCTTATGTGTATGGATCGAAGTATCAGTTCATCCTCATAACCGGGGGCCCTGTCTTGAAGCATTTAGGGTATGTTTGTCTTCTCTTGTCACATTGTGAATGAAGAAAACAAATTGGAATTCTCTTTTTTGATTTACAATAATCAAGTTGATTTCAATGACCGTCAGCGCCTCTCTGGTTTCCTTTCAGTGTTCACAGAGCCTCGCCGTTGTCTCGAGTGTGGTTCCTCCACTGTACGGCTCCCTACTCTGAGCGATGCCCTTTGACACCAATGAGGACACCACTGTCCACACTAAGCCTGCACACATTCCTGCAACTCATGGAGGCTCCGCTGTTGGTAACCAGGCTACTTTGCATACTCACAAATGCAACAAATCTTTAACAGACTTGTGATTCATTTGACTTTTTGTGTCTTTTCAATCACCAGGCCGAAGTGTACAAAGACCCTTCAGCTGTTGCAAGACCTCAATTCCCTTACCAGCAAACACCTCAGGTCTTTCTGTTCTCAAATTCTGAAACAGAGCAACTTGACAGGGACACAGCCAACACACTGGCCTGGAGGCTGAGAGGCATCGCCCTGCTGACGCTTGTGCACAGGTAAGATGCAAAGTTAGTGATCTTGTATCATATTTTTGTGGTTAATTGGACCATTGGAAACGATTTCATGTGTTCTCAGGAAGAGCCCTGCCGTGAAAACTCCTGTTGAATATAACGTGGCTTACAAGTTGCCGGATAAGGTTTGATGATTATTTACAAGCGTGGTCACAGAATTAATTAAACTTGTATACTATAGTTCAGCCCTCTTTATTTACCGTGTTGCCTGTTTCACACTTCTAGGGGTTTGAGGTCAAATATTTGACCTTGGACAACCTGGATGCGCTCTTGGAGCTCTTCTACCATCATGAGGCAGATGAAATGCAAGATGAGGAGCTGGAAGGAGAAGAGTGTGATACTGAGGATAATGTCTCTAATGGTATTGTTGAAAAATTGAGATGAATGAAGAGAAGCAACAGCAGGATAACGAGGGAGATCTTTTTTTCCACTTTTGTCCTCCAGGGGATTTGGAGGATGAGATCGTGGCATCTGTCTATGAGAACCGAGGCCACTTGGTGCATATGGACTCCATTACCCAACTGACGTCTGACGACTTCCCCAATGCAGTTGCTCAAAGCGGCCTCACAGTGGTGCTTTTCTACCTTAAATGTATGTTTCGGTCCCGTGGTTACGCAGATACAAAATATATTTTGACAAGAACTTTGTTAATGGGAAGTACTTGAGACAAGGAAAAAAAATGTCACTCTGGTATGGATACAGATGTTTTTTACTGTTTGCATACAACTTCCCCAATTTTATTTCGTGCTTATTTGGACAGGGACAAATGCCACAAAATATACAAATGGAAAAACAATCTCTAATACACAGCATTTACAGTTGATGTTAATACCTTTCTGTGGGGTAAAACCTTTATGGTTTGCTAATTGTAGTTTCTAATACTACCACCAGGGGACGCTGTATCAACAGCCTTCATCAGCTCATTTACAGAAGTGGCGGAGAGGCTTGGAGGTAATTACTACGAGCTGACAGACTGGCATGTGTTTTTGACTCCCAAACACGTAAATATGCGTGGGCTCATTTACATTTCCATGTTGAAGCCGCTTTTTACTACCACATGTTCTAGATGCTGGCGTCGTTGATGTTCACATGAGCGCAGTGGATTGTGGAGAATGGACCGACCTCTGCGCTGCTCAGCCTGTCGGCTCCCGCCCAGTCCCATTCAAGCCAATCACTGCTTTCCCAAGTGTCCTGCTGCTCAGCCCTCAGGAGCTGATTCAGGAGTACAGAGGGATGCTGGGATGTGAGCCGCTACTTCGCTTCATTTTGCTGTGAGATGCTACACTATGACTTCTCTTAGTTTGTGTATTGAATGAAAGGCAAAGGTGAAAAGATAGTTTGGAATCTCATAGAAAGATAAAATGTAAAAGTTTCTCAAATTGTTTTAATTTCAATACACTTATATTCTTTATCCTCTAGCTAAAATGACAACATCTGATGGAGTCATTGACAGTAGTTATAGTAGAAATACTTATACTCTATGCTTTTTTTCTGCATAAGTGCCTTCTGGTTGCCATAACAGAAGGAGCAGCACAATGAATCGGACTGGAGTATTAAATCTTGATGCACACATTCTTTAATACTTTCCATTTTATTTGTTATGAAAAAGCAATTTTTGGTACCATCTCTGCCAAATTGAAATTAACAAAACCATTTAGCAAGAATCATGAAGTAGACAATGTGTTTAGTTGAGCATCAAATATGATGTCCTTTGCCTTAGGTTTGACAAAAGTGCTCTAAGGCTCACTAAAATATCATCAACAACATCTCAGCGGATGCCTTTCATAGATGAAGCAAATGTAACGCTATCAGAAGACTTTCGAAGAAAGTTGAGGGAAAACTGCATCTCAAAGGAATGTTTGTCTTGGACATCATTGCAGATGTGATAAAGCCCAATGACTCCACAGAATGTGTGTGTGTGTTGAGGGCTATTAAAGATATCTTCGCCACCCCAAATAAACACACACAGGAAGCATATTATGTGCTGAGCTGTGCATAAATCTACAGAAATAGTTGATGGAGGGGTTTTTAGTTTGAGAGAAAACACTGGTGCCGACTCACTTCCTGCATTGCGCAATTCATACGGGTGTTTCTTGATCTTGAAATTATGTCCAAGGATGTAAGGGGAGGAAAGTGATGACATGTCTGAGGTCCCATGACAGAAAGGTGCCCTAGAAACTAGTGTTTTTGTTATTGAAGGAGTGAGGCCCAAAGTAATCAACTTTTCATGGGCTGTTGTGTCCGTATGTCCATCGTCCTTCAACCAGGAGCCGGCCGTCCTCTCCCCAGATATTGTCTACTCAGCAGGAAGTGACATCATTCCTTCATGTGACGCCTCATCATGAGCTAGCAGGCTTTATCCCTGACAGAATAGTCGGACTGTTTAGTTCGCATGCACATGCAGGTAACAGATCGATTGTGTGATTAGTCTGTATAGATAACCATGAACTCAGAAATGAAGCTCAAACCATGTCATGTCTCTGATTATGTTAGCAGGTCTGTCAGCTTTTAATGAAGCGGCAAAGTCATTGCGAGGGAGGGTGCTGAGTGCCCTGCTGACAGACGTGCTGGCACAGGAATGGTAGGCGCTGTGAATTGTTCCTCTTTTTCAAGGTTGTCTGCAACTATTAAATTCCACTGCTTGCTCTAGAAATCTTCATGGGAAAAACACAAAACACCAAAAACTCAAAAGGCCTGTCTAAAATGCTGGCAACAAAAGTGAATACACCAGCAGCATTCCTACATCTGTTTTTCAAAAACAACCCCTTGACTTGTGAGACCTATTAAGGTTTACTCATTTTGTTGAGGTATTAGGAAATGGGAAATCATACAGTCGTTGAGTCATTTATCAGACCCTTTTTTATTTGTGTGTTTGTATTCATATGTACTTTGTAGGGCTGCCGACCTGTCAGTCAACCTTCCTGCCGTTTTAGTGTTTCCATCCTGGAGGAGAGACTCCCAGCCCTCTGTGTTGACGCTGTTCTCTTCTGTAGATAACTTGGTCTCCCAGATTGATGCAGCACTGCTGCATCCTTTGGTAATTCAGATTTTAAACTTTGTGACTTTTAAACTTTGTGACCACGTCTGTCTTTGTGAAGAGAGGTTGATGCTCTTTGGGAGTGACGTGCTACTAAAATGAGCTTTATAAGTAAATCTGGTATCGAGTTGCCTTTTCTTATTGTCTGGTATTTTTTTTGCAAAGAACACCACAAAGTTTGAGCATTGCTGCTAAGGTTATAAAAAGATGAATACTTTTTTTTGCCTTTTCTTTCTCCCACCTTCCCATGACTGACTTCAGCCTGAACTGACAGTGGAAAACCTGCCATCCTTCCTCAGCTTGGGAAAAGCTCTTCTTCTGCTTTTTGTCGGAGAAGAGGAAGACGAGATCGGTCTGAGGCAGAACAAGGCGCTGCTGGAGGAGATGAAAGGCGTGCTGGAATTGGGAGGCGAGAGAATGGAGCCATACTTGACCTGCTGGATCCATCTGTATGCTTTATTTACATTCTACAGTATTATATGTTGACATTTTTTTAATTGTGTTTATTAGTGAACATTGGACCTTATCATACATTCTTAAAATCTGCGCGTCGGAACATTGGCTTTTAAGACCCCCAATGGCTTTCACCGCAAGCAATGTGAAATGAATGGAGCGTAAATCAGCGAGATAATGTTTGTATATCTTATAATATATCTTTAGCCCTGCGGTGGGCTCGGGCTCTCTTGGTAATGACTAGCCGCTTGTTATTACCAGGGTGACAAATACAGAATATGCCCGCGACCGTAATTAAATCTTACAGGGTGCATCGAACTTTTCCTCCAGTGCAGTGCTCTAAGTGGTGATATTTTCTAGTGTTTTGGTAAATTCAAATTAGGGAAATATTTTGTTTCCTCACAAAGCATAAAGGCTTTAAATTCCGTCTCTACTACAAAAATGCTATATTTAAAGAAAAATGTATATTTATGGTTGGAATTCTCCTATTGGGAATCCTTCTAGACCAAAAATTAGTGTGCTCCAGTAAAAAGTAAAAAAGTTGTTTCGAGCCAAAAAAATATGAATCCGCATAATAAAATAGGTCATTTACCCACCCAATTTCGATCTGCATGCATCAGTTAGACATGCTTCAGAGAAAATAGACCTTTGGTGCCAGTCGTCTGCCTAAAACAACATTCATTGTGCAAGGTCGTCAAGTTTGAAGGACAGTTGACAGCGAATACTCACCGTGAGCTTTGCTAAGTTATTTAGCTACAACATTTTGAACAGTACACGGAGGAAAAACGAGAGCTGCATCATTGTGTCAAGAGGTCAAAGTAGCAGACCTATAAGATTATCACCCAACAGGGATGGCGTCGTTCTGTCCAAATTATTAAAATATTGTAGAACAGTTCATTCATTTCTGTTGTTCACTTCAATCTCATTTGTTATTCATATTCGACAAACAGAAAAATAGTAAACACATTTTATTGCAGTGGTCGCACTCCAGCTGGTATGTCAGTCCTGGGTTCATACCTGGGTTCCATGCCTCCTCTTCCTGCCCTGGTTCTCACTCATTTGCCCTCCGGACATGAAGTTTACGAGTATCCACCCAACACACCCATCACGGCCCAGTCTGTCCTGCAGTGGCTGCAAAGAGTGGAGGAAGCTAGAGAGTCCCCTGCAGGTACGGTTCCCAAAGTCTCACTCAGTTCCAGAGTCTATTCTCATAGCAGATGTGCACTTTAAAAGCTAAGAGAGCTGCTAATATGGACGGCCAAGCATTATCCAAAGAGCATTTTACTTCTAATGTGTACTGTCCCACAATTTGGCCATTAAACTAATAATAGATCATCAGTCAGCAACTCTGTCAGCAAGTCTGTCATTAAGCTTGCAGCGGAACAGAATCCCGAATAGCTGGCCCCATTTAGCTTCTCTGCCTCTTGTAATGGCTCGGAAATGCTTTTCCAGACCCATTAAAGTAAAACTTTAATTGTGCCTACTGTGAGTGTGGACTCAGCGCCTAAGTGCAATGTGTTGTTGTTTATACCATCATCAACTTAATGTGTGGCAACACGTTCCTTGTACTGTGCTCATCACCGAACTTCTTATTACTTGGAAAGCAATGTGAATATTTTTCTCAGGCACTTTTCACATACATTACATTACTATGGCTACCATTATAGTCATTAAAATGCAACCTCACAATGGTACATTTTCAATATTATTGTATTGAACCAATATTTGAATTATCACATACTTCAGATTTAATTGATTCATTGGTCTCTGTCTGCAGGGATGTTAGGTAAAGATGACTGGCCTCCCTCCGTTGAGTTCTATGACTTTCTGAAAATCATGGACGAGGAGGAGCCCGGCTTTGCAAAACAACGTGGTCCTAAAAAGCAGGAAAAAGAAGTGGAGATGGATGAAGCAGGGTTGGACGTGGAGGAAGGAACAACAGATTCCTCCTACCGCACGCCTCATCACTCTGAGTTATGACAAATCATTTACAGGTGATTCCATGATAGTAACATTCAATGCCCAGTGCTTGAGATGTTAGAACTCGGTCAACTGTGATTGTATATTAATTGTATTTAAAAGTGAAATACATCTAAACGGTACTTAACAAATGCATTTTATGAGATTTAAAAAAGAAAAAGAAAAACAGCAGTACCATTATGTACTGTTTGATTGTATTTTAATTTTCTTTGTTTTAATTTTGTGATTTTTGCCATACCACTAGAGGGAGCCTGTGTATTACACAGGATATTTTAATCGCCAGGATTATTTTTCAGAATTATACTTTGGTATTTTTGTAATGCTGTATAAAAAAAAAACTACATGAGAGGTTTGGTTGAGGAGCATGCTTTCACTAAATCACCCAAATTCCAGTGCCCTTATATTAAGGTATGTCTGTATCGCATAGGCTCAATTTGTTAAAGGACACCCTTAAAGTGTCCAGTTTCAACATGGTAATAAAATTCTGTCAATATTTGTATAAATATCACATCTATCTATTTGCGTGTGTGTGTTAGCTGTTTTTTGTTGTTGTTGTTTTGCAAGTTTCAATGTGCAATCGCTTGGGTAAACAACTATGAGGTTCATTCAGATACTTGCAGCATTTTGCAGGTTTCTATTAGTTATGCACTGTACTTATTTTTGACAGATTTGAAGTTAAACAGTCCCAAATTAAATTCTTCCTTACTGATGTCAGAGTTCAGCTTTCTGGCTGATGCTAAAGTTTAGTGCATGATGAGAGCTGGATTAGAACGCTCCTTCACTCTCTGGCCACTTTTAGGAACAATTGCACCATCTAAAGAGTCCAAATATATGCACTGTATCCAAGATTCCAACTTTATGCTTGATTTTCCTTGACGCTGTCAGAGAGGTATTCACGTTACAGTATGTTTATTATTGCGGAGTGGGCCACCGCTGCTCTTCAATGTCAATCTCAAGAAGACTTTTTCCAATGTGCACGTGGGCCAATTTTTGGACAACGCACTCTTTACGTTAACGTTTCGTGACAAGAGAGGGATGAAAACTTGACCTCTGATTCTCAGAAAGTGTGCCGTTTGTGTTTGTCATCCATGACAGTCAGCCCCAGAACGACTAAGCGCTTGAGCCTTAAATTAGAACGAAATGCACGTTGCCTCAGTATGGGTTGACTCTGACTGAGGTTTTCGTGCTAGACAGACACATACAATTACCCAAATCACCTTGTGTGCAGCGGCAGGCCCTCTGATTAATGGCCAATAATAAAAAGTCACTAAATATAGCCACAATGTCATTTAGTCGGAGCAGAGAAACCTGCGTAGGCATTTGTTATGCAAATTAACGGCACTGGCACAATGGGGTGTAACTTCCCAACGGTTCTTCTCACAGACACGTTTTTAAAATTAGCCAGATAATAGATCGACTTGGTGTATTGCACCATTAATGGCAGTGCGGGCCAATTTACCATGTACCTTACATAATGAGGGACAATGTCTCACTCGTTTCACTATTTACCTGAGCCAATTTGGAATCAGGGGTAATAAACACAATTTCTTGAAGCTAATTCCTTTCAGTAAACACACATATCTCTTTTCAGGTCAATCTTCCCCCTTGGAGGGCACCACGGAGGTGATTGAGCAGCAAATTTTAATCAGAAACATATTCTGACTCTAATTTCTCTTTTGATGACTTATTCCCAGACACCTTGAAAGCTAGCAACATGCCATGTGTTGCTATTAAGTAACTTTGAATGAAGCTTTCGCAACATTAGCATCCTAGTGAAACGAACCGTAGGCCCAACGACAAAACAATGTGACAATACGGCGACATACGTTAGCTCCGGCTTCGCAAACATGGACACAAATGAAATTTACCTTAAAACACTTAATGTGTTGTCAAGTTGACAATGTGATGTTTTCTTTCGGTCAATATTTACCCACGCACTTTATTTATAGCTGCTAAACATACCAGTGCCAGCAAAACTATTATTAGGTACTTTTGTTTTTTAATCATCCAAAGTTTCTCTATTTTCCTATTGTAGCACATCTAGCTCGAATGTTAAATTGACAAGATACTTGATATTAACTAATCACAAAAGGCATCTTCTCAGAAGAGTGCAACCAGAGCGTATCCATTCACTGATCACATTTGCTGATTGAATTTAAAAAGCATTATTTTTGTCCCTGTTTGACTGAGGCTAAGTAAGTTTCAGCAAGCGTAAGTGTACAGTACGGGTTGAAGGGGTTTAAATGATTGCTGCCTAAAAGAATAAATAAATAAAACAAAAACAAGCAGAAAGGAGGAGGGGGGGGCAGTAAGAGGAAGAGCAGAGGTCAACATTCCTGCTGCTCTTTGGAGACTCAAGAGCAAAAGATGAGACATCGTTCGTTAGCAATGAATACAAAAAGTCAGCAAGATAAACATAACAGTTAGGGCACAAAGTAAAAGTTATTTGTATTTATAACTACAGCAGAGTGGGCCCAAGTTTTCGTCTACGTATGTTAAGCATAAATTGTATCCCCCCATTACACCCCCCCCCCCTCCAAAAAAACAGCATCGATCTGTTCATCAGTAAGACTTATCTAACAGGCAAAGTGTGTTCTTCACTTTTACTGAGTGCAACCAGCACAAGCGGTGGTTTAAATTTAGACGTGTACTAAATAATACATCATAATAATCAAGATACTAATTACTCTCATTAGTCACGGAGACACAATTCTCATCAAGTAATTTGATCTCCATTGAGAACAGCACTAACGCTAATTACACAAAGGCATTTGCGTGCATTTGGGAGTCAAATCGTAGCATATGCGTAATAGTCAAGTCCCATGGCGACGATACCGCAAGGGTTTCCTGGAATAAAATGACATGATTTGCTTTGCCGGACCTAAACTTCCTTATTAAGGAAAAGAGGGGACATCTCAGGAGGATTAGTACTGTCCATGATTTGACTAATCTGGTTGTTGTTATTGCTCATGGAAATAATTACTGAAAACACATATAGGGAAATAAACATGATAAATTTGTTAAAAATTATCGCATATACATAAAGGTTGCATTGTATAAATCTTGAAAAAAAAAAAATTCTTAAAGGTATTGCACTAAAACGTTAATCCAACTGAACTGTAGCTAAAACAAAAAGTACTGTCCTGGATTTAAAGAATCTAATCAGATTGTGTGCAGTTCAATTGCATTTCATGTTTCTGAATGTTCACTATGCAGTCACTCTTGGGGTGTTTCCTCAAATCACAGCTTGGACTCTTCTAGGAGAAGTTTACAGATTGGCGGCATGTGTTCAATCAGATTATGATGGCTTGGTCTGTCCAGTATGTGTACATCAAAGTGTATATATTTCCTTTTATGAGGCTGCAGGATGGAAAACTTCCTCCTCTAGTGGCCTCCTTTTGTCTTTTCATGTACAATCTGCTTAACATCTTCCTGTTTCAGGAATGTTCACGACTCCAGAGAGCCATGCTGGTGGATGCATGTGTATAACGGGCCGTCAGGGATGTAATTCAGGATTACCGCGAACCAAGAATGAAAACTAACAAAATAACCACAACCAAAAGTGACAAAACCATTTTGTTAACAAAATAACCCCCCAAAATGTGAGTAATTTTTAAAAAGAAAAAACTATAACTGAAGTTTTACGGTACAAACTAAAGTACCAAACACTAACTGTAATTATGACAAACATATTTTTGATTTTCATTCATTAATTGCCCTCATGAGACTTTGCATTATGCACTCTTGAGATGCTTCTCAGTAACTGACTTATTTACATACCAGTTCTTCCTGTGCTTGCCTGGGTTTTTCTCCAGTTAGTTGTCTATATGCGCCCTTTGATTGGCTGGCGACCAAGCCAGCCAGGGTGTTCTCGGTCAACTGGGATAGACTCAATTCAGCTCACTTGCGACCCTAAGGAAGTCATAAAAAAAAAAATCAAGGTGTAGATTCTGAGCCACACCTTTTGAAAGTTGGCGAGTCTGGCCATGATTCATGATTAATGCTTGATTGCTCCAGGCTATGCTGGGGTTACTGGGAACCAGTTCTGACAGGCCTTCCACGAGCACATGCATATGCACTCAAGAATGTGCAAGCAGTTAGCAGCGGGACACCTATTCCGACATCTTGGAGAACATTTTGGAGCAGTTTATTATGTTGATTATGGTTCAGGTGGTCTAAGATCAAAGGTCAAAGATAAGAAATAATCCAAATCTTTGGACAGCCCGCAACGGGGAAACGGCAATGCAAACAGGACAATTGTTCTTGCTTGTCCTCTTCCCCCACAGCTATGCTTTTCTTGACCCCGTGACCCATGACTGGCGGCCTCTTTTGTTTGACCTCTGACCTCCTAAATAATCAGTACAAAACATATTTTCGCTAAAGCCCCAAGAGAAACCAGGACACCAAACACATGATCTCCTTCCTTCCGCAGATCTCGGAGATGATCCAATTAAACAGACAATGCAAATTAATCATCAAATCAATTGTGTTGCATAAACTCAATTAAGTTTGTTGGGTTCCTGGTCGCTCGTTGCTTTGCTAATCATTTATTAGTGCGGCAGTACATTTGTAGGATACGTTATGGGTCATTGTGGTTCGGTCGACATTACTGATCTAACAACAAGCGTTTATTTATTTTGATTGGCTAATTTGGCTCCCGTGGCTACCAGCGTCGAGCAGAAACTAATAGCGGCATTTCTATAGTGCAGGTTTAATGGCACAGTGTTGTTTGTTGCCTCAGGGTGCATTTTGCTTATTACATGATGAAAAGACCAAATTGAACTTGGAGAAATGTGCATGACAATTGGTACTGGCGTTTAGTATCTCCACTGCGGGATCATAAATCTTGATAAATTGTATTATCTCACACTGAGTGGCTAATGGCTGTGGAAGATGAAGTAGGGGAGGATTGGGTGAGGAGAGGAGTGAGACCTTGCATTGGGAAATAGAATCCATCCTCTGATAAATGTCAGAAAAACAAACTATTATTGCAACACACCAGTGACACTTGCTCTGAAATAGGGTCACAACCTTCTGTTGAAAGGTCTTTTTTTTTGCTAGTGTGACACACTTTGAATGAGTCATTGACATGCGGTAAGTTATGAGTAGGTTTGAGAAAGATGTCAGCATGTTTTTGTTTTTAGTAGAAATGGTCTGACAGTTGAGCGGGCCGTGGTTTCAGTGTGTTCAGAGGGTGTTTTTTCCAATTTGTGAAAGCCTCATTTTATTCACTTTATACATTTTTAATCATTCAAGTTTGGCAGAGTTATTAGGGGTGCTTCAGCTATAATCTTCACAATATGGAATCAATTTGATTGAGCATGTCGGTGCGTGTGAGTAAAGGGTAACGAAGCAGGTTGGACCAAATATTTACTGGATGACAGACACACTCAGTGAGCTCAGTTTCATCTAGTGAGTAATTGTATCGTTACATGCCATATGACTTCCGTGTTACATCACCATATACAGAGCATTATTTTCAAGCATTATTCATTTCTGAGATAAAGATTTCAAAGAAAGCATGTCCACGTCACAATCTAATATAATACAGTGTATCATTTATATTATCTTTTGGGAATTATTTATATTATAAGCAACTGATATTTTAAAGAGACAAAGAGAGAGAGAAAATAAACCATCATGACTGATTATGCTATTCAGTAACACACAAATACACACTACTCACACATCCATTGCATGTACACTAAAGCAGTGAGCAACAAAAATATCTGTTTTAAGCAGCCTTGAACATACACCTAAATAGAATAAGAGTCAAACTCCTGGCCTGTGGGCCGCATCCGGCACGGTAAGGATGATTTAAGTGTTGTGAGGATGTGTGCCGATGACAGAATACAATAAAGATCAAGCCCTGTTGTGAATAGGGAAAATCTGCCAATGATTGACAGCCCTCACTTAAAGGTGATTTGTAATTGTGTATAGATGCTCTAAGATAGCAGCAAAGCACTTGAAAAAGAAATGCAGCTAGCATGTACACAATCAAAGTCAGAGTCACCTTTAAGGTTCAACTGGAGTTAAAGGTTCAAATATTCAAACCAACCAAATATTAGTATGAGCTGGCGTACTAGCCTAAATCACACACTAGCACAAATTGATGTGACTCATGGACAAACAAATACGCGCACTAGCACTTCCCACAAACCCTAACTCACCTTTTGGCCTTTAGACACAAATAAAAGTTGGACAAAATATAAACGGCAAAGTAGAAGATGCTTTCAAGGACTGCAGTCAATACAAAACCTAATGGCTTAAACCTATAAACAATACCAAGATGCCGCCAAAGTAATACTTTATTTTCTTTGGCCTGAGCTGAGGCAAATGGATGAGTTCTTCAGTAAAACAGAAAGAAAATCCACAAGTAGGAATTGAATGCATGAAGTGCTTTTCTTTTTAATATCCTTGAGACACTTGTTTTAGTTGTATTAGACTACACACTACTGGCCAGACCAATAATCGGCCAGCCGGTTTAATCGGCCAATATTAGATCTTTTAAAATCCGTGAAAAAAAAAACCCCTCATAAACCAAAGATAATGGCATTCAAACATTTCCCACGTTCCTAAAAAAAACTCAGCGAAATATTTTACCATTATTCCTCTATGTTGTAAACACTCAAGGACAAACTATTGCAAAGCAGTCAAATGTTTTGCCTGTAATTCATACTGTCTCGTTATTGTTCTGTGTTATGAGACCAAAATATTTTCATTTAATAAATACGTATTTTTTTTTATATATGATCTGCTAATTAATTAGTTATGAAAATGTTATTCAGACAAAAAAAATCCATGCTGCCCCTGCTACACACAAGCCTTACTTACTTAGCCTTTAAACAAAAAAACACTCTAAAACACATTGTAGCTTGACAGAATTCACACACACATGAAGATATCGGAGCACAAAGTAGTTTGGAAACAACCCGGACATGATAAGGAAGTGGCAGCGACTGATAATACTCAAACTGCCCCAAAAATAGATAAAATAACGCTCAAAACCTATGTGCCTTGTGTGATTAGCAGGGAGATCCATCTCTGACCTTTCAAGACCGCAAATAAATACAACTATCAAATTACCGACACACATACACAAAAATCCGCATCATACATTTTCAAGAGGTGGAAAAGATTCTGTGTATTCCAGTTCTGGGCACGAAAGCTCTACGTTTGCCTCACTCTCTTTGGCCTCTGTGGATTTGAGCCGAGAAGCCTTCAAAGTTCTTCGACGGGATCTGCAGATGGAGGCCCAGCAAAAGTGCAGCACGCCAGGAGAGAGGAGGATGAAGACCCAGGGGTCAATGATGGAATTGACCGAGATGAAACGGAGGGCGATCAGGTCCAGAGGGTGAGACTCGTCGCGAACCTTAACTGAGTTGATGTACACACGAATCTGAAATGGGACCAAATTATGGCGTTGCATCAACTTGGCTGCACACACATCAACTTTTGACATTACGAATGAGATGCATCAGATGTAAAAGAGGCACTTGTAGCAATTCATACAAGAGAATAAGAGCTTTGTGTTCGGCTCAACCCGTCTATATTTTATACCGAGTAAAGACATTTGAGAATATGAATCAAGATCATTATTTCACTATACATTATCAGTAACTTCATTTTAGTGCTTTTTAGTTCCGTTTTTGGTAAATTTGATAGACAGATTAGATTTTAGTTTCCAAAAAAGCAGGTGTAACTCCACACAGGTGGTGTAACACCATTTTGGTTGGATTTGTTTAATGGCGACGCAGATGAACAAATCTGGTGCTCTGCAGACATGTATTGGGCTCTTAGTCTTGCACAGTTGCATATTTTTGGTGGGAGCGGAAAACTTAATTGCACTCTGATGTTGCGAAGACTAAAAACATTGGAACTATTTTCAGTATTATTCAGCTTTTAATTTCCATTTGACATGCAGCTAAAAAACACATTTCACATACGGAACAAAAAACAAAGGAAAACAAAAACGGCTCCAATTGAAGTGGTATCTTGTTTGATTTCAATTTTAACATTGTTTTCTTGTAGTTCCCGTGCAGTTCAGCCATCTGCTTTGTGTTTCCACTACAGGGTGCTGACAATTAGCCCAAAAGAATTTCCTGCAGCATTCTTTTGTCACAGCATTGACTCTGTTAAACCTGTTTACAGAAAAAATAATTTTGCGTGTATTCCCCCCCCCCCCCCCCCTCTAACATACGCCCTTACACCCGACGTACTACCGAACTGTGACTTTCAACATAGCATTATCCCCCAGCGATTATTTCTACGTAGTCACTCCAGGAATCCGCAATTCAGCGACAGCGGAATGTACTGCTCATTTCAAAGCCCTGCATGGAATTCAAAGCAGTTGGTAGAATATAGAGCAAGGTTGCACATTGCACGTTTTCATCCCAGCAGCTCAATGTCACGGTTAGATAAATGGGCTTTCACCGCAGGGGCGTGATGCCTAGTTCAGATTTGGTGTTGGATCCAATTTTTTTTTTAACGTACAATCATAACTAACTGGTGGCACATAACATCGACAGCCCTGTTATAACTAACGGCTGAAAACGGCAACTTGATCCTGAGGGATCAGATCAAGGTGAGGTATCATATTGCTCAATTCATCAAAGTACATAAGAAGCTGGTGATAAATTATACATTTCTAGTCATTTGGAGTATTGCCATTTAATGTCACTGTGTTGCAATGTCTGTCTGTGTTTCTGTTATGTTCTATGTTAGCTTATTGTGATTAATATCAAGTAGGCAGAAAAATCCATTTCAGTGGGCAACTGTTTTGCCTTGTACTGTTACTTGCTGTTGACTGAAAATGACCATCTTGCAAACATCAGATGACCAAACCCAGCACATTACTTTAGCAGTTTGGCACCGTGATGTCATTAGCAGTCGACACCAATTGACAGTACAAGACAAAATGGGCTCCGGCTGAAATTGACAAGAAACGGTGGGTTGACCTGAAATCTGTTCTTATTGTGCTGTTGTGTCTGTGCTCTTACCACAAGGGGAAGCGTGCAGATGATGAAGATGGTTGTCATGAAGACCAAGAGGATGAGATGCTCCACTTCTTCCGCTATGGACAGGGGCCTGCGTTCACTGTTGGAGCGTGTGCTCGCCATGACGGAGCCGCCGTTCCTTCTCCGCCGCTGGTACATGCGCAGCAACTGGTAAGCCACAAAGGCGTTGCACACCACTATTGCAAGCACCAGTACTAACATGACTGTGGCATAGAGGTTTGCGTAGACCCGGTCTTTCTTCTTCTCTGGATTCATGTCAATGAAGCACCAAGTGCCAGGGCAATATTGTACATATTTTCCAAATCCCGCAAAAGGGAGGAGACAGAATAAAATACACACTAAAAACACCACGGGAATTGTGATGTAGGCTAGCTTTTTGGTGACGTATCGAGTGTACAGGTAGGGGTAGCCGATAGCCGAGCTTCTTTCCAGTGCCATCGTTAGGAGAAGAGACATGGTTGCCAAGCTGAAGAAGGTCATGCTGAATCCAAAGTAGGAGCACACTCCGTGAGTGTTGGGTGACATTCCCTCCAAGGTAATGTTGCGAGAGTACGACACCTGCACAAGTGGACTGACTAGACATGTTCCGCCCAAGTCCGTGACTACCAGCGACGTGATGAGGACGTGGAATAGCACGCGCCGTCGACTGTCTGTGGCCTTTGCGTCTCGCCGGCGCCGGATCTCCAGAATCACCAGGGCGGCCACGTTGCCCAGGAGGCCCGCAGCGAACATGACGGCACTGATCGCGGGACTCTTCCTGGAATCGACGTAGTGCTTGCTGTGGCAGGGGTCGGGTAGCTCCATTACGCTTGAAAACGATGCCACCGTTATCCCAAAGTACGTCTCTCGCCTTCCAAAACGGTGTCAAGAACATTTCATTAAGTTGTTGTCGGCAGCCATCCTGTCTGAACACAAATACGTATGACCTTGTGACGTCACTTTTATCGATGACAGTGTCAAGGCAAGTTACAAGTAGAGTTGTAGAGAAACATTTGCCAAGCTTTTAAAACATTTCTCGATTAAGTGTCCCCGAAAGTTAATGCACAATATGTAGCTCTCGCCGTTTAATGGAATTAATTGAAATGTTCCGCTTGTCTCTTTTCATTGCTGGCATTGTTGAAAAGAGCGAAAGCTATAAATTGAATTTATTCTGTTCTCAACTAAAATGTCATAGTTTAAATAATCTCTCATTCTCAAGGATATTCATAAAATGTCTTAACATAAATAACACTACAAAATAGTGTCAGTAAAACTGACAAAATAAAATATAAATAGTCTGAAACGTTTTTTTATGTTGCTCCTTCCGTTCTATATAAATATCTGATTTGACTTTACATGTGTAATGGCCACAGTTGAATATAGTATTTTAAACCAGTTTTCAATTCGCAAAACTTTCATTTTAAGAAAAATAAAAGGTCAACTGGCTTCATTAAATTGAGTGTTTGACGGTCATACAGGTTTTGCACACTAGAGTTTTTGGCAAAGGTCATGAAATGGCGTGCGTATCAAATGACTGACTAAAGCCCCAGATGTATAAACGCATTCTAAATGCAAAAAGCACATGACACTTATTACATTGCTAATTTATTGCCTTCCTTTTACAGTAAATGACTTTCAGGACTGTACCTTTAGCCTGAACTATTTGATGCTTGTAAAAAGAAATAAATCATTTTAAGGTTTGAGACTCTTGAGATGAACATTTTAAATCACAATAGTAGTAACCAGGATATCACTTTTAAAACAAATATAAATGGCAGCAACTTAAATCATTTTACATACAAAAAGTATTACATACTTAATCTACATTTCCACAAAATCAATGCAACTCCCCACAAAACAAAGTCAAAATGACTCAGCGTACCATTTACAGAAAATCACGAGGTTGCAGCTAAATGTCAAAACCGTTAACGTATTTTCTGATAATCCGACTAAGCGCCTTACTTGGACTCTTTCAATTTGTGCCCAAGTGGGACACTAAATGGGCATTCTGTACTAACTAAATATGCTCCTCTGCCCTTTTGACAGCTTACAGGTGGCAGACAGCCTGGAGATCCATAAAAGCTGTCTCGTTAGAAAAATTACATTCAAAAGGAAATAATGTTCCTCTGGAAGTTTGAGTGCACCCATTGATCTTTATATACACTATAGAACCCTTTAGTCAATATAGTACCATTCACTACTGGACTTCTTTAGCTGTTTATTACGTGTTCTTTAGACAGGCATACTTCTGTAAGACACCTGTGATTCTGTCTAAATTGAACGCTTCAGAGGTTCATAGCCTTTAACTGCCATTCAGCTCTAAGAAAGGGAGTGAAATATTACGCGGAAACTTTTAGTCTTTAGATTTTAGTCATTGTGTCCCATTAAGTGAGGCATCTAAAATGAAACGCATTTTTCCATTGGTAGATATGTCAATACTGGGTCACGCAAACCTAGGTTGCTGGAATGTAATTTATTTTTTGCATGCAAGAACACTTTTAACAAGACCTTGGTCGTAGGAAAAAATAAAAACATGTTAAATGTCTGTCCAGTCACCACTTAAGCATTGCGCTAAAGAGCGCAACTTTCTGCTGAATTGAAGATATTTACAAAGTTTTCGCGAGTGAATGCTAAAACGTGTTCATTTGTTTTGTTTTTAATTCCCTACTTCCATGTCGCGTAAAATGAGAGCGTGAGCGAGCTGTTTTTTGTTTTTTAATTCCGTCCCTCCAATGCGCGTCAAATGAATAGGAGAGCACCGAAGTGCGCCACCAAATTAACATCCAAATATTAACAACACTTATCACCTATCGCATCGGATTGCTCCTCTTGGTCATGTTTCCAGTCCTCGGCGTGGAGAAACGTAGCGCAAAGGTCCGTGCGTGCATGGAGATGAGGACAAATGGAGAAGCCGCTGACATGAGGGGACCCGCCGGGCTAGTGGGAGAGGTGCGGTGACGTCTGGTTTGTCCACGCCCACCACCGCAAACGCTATAGCGCTTGAAAAGTTAAGTATTCGACAGTAGAACCACATCATACAGTACTGTAGTCATTGTACTTCCCGAAAGGGACAGCGGCTACAGACGCTTCTGGTAAACACAATACTCACAGTTATAGGCGTAAGTACAGATATTTGTGTTAAAAAACAAAATTAAAGTACTGATGTTTTACTTGCAGGTAAAAGCAAAAAAATCTACTTATTGTTCAAAGATCAAATAATTCACTGCGCAGTACCCGTTTTTAATCTTGATTGTGAATAAATATAAAACGTTTTAATCTTAAAAAAGTGAGTCTATGTTGACAAATTAAGAAATGGAAGGTATTACATATGGCTGTTTTCAAACGTAGGGACTAAAAAGGCACAAAAACTGAACACTCAAAGTCTAAGTACCATAAAATCTATACAAGTAGCATTGAAAAGAAAAGTCAAACACAAACAAGGACATGTTAGATGTTGAGTCATGAATATAGAATAGTTGTACAGCTGGTAGAAAGTAGAGAAGTACACGATGTCGCAAACATCACCATATACACTTCCTTTTTTTCTACTTCAGCTTTCATTCAGGCTTGAGGCAATCAACATTTGACAGCTTTGGCTTTGCAGGTTTTGCAAGTATATCGTTCCCTAGCCCATTGCTTGCCAATTGGCATTGGAACGTTGACGCAAAATTGTCACCTGGCAGGAAGTCGTGGAACTCCCCATTCAACACCTATTTGAAACGCTCCATGGCTGTCACATGATCCAACACGTTAAAAAATTGGAATTAATCATTACAAAAGATGTTCAAGATTGATAAAGCTTTATCCTTACAAACTTCTGTCACGGATCGGAGCAGGGCGACCAAATGCAGCTTAGACGCAGGGTTTATTGTGGGAAAAGGTAGTTGGAAAACAGGATAAGGGGAACAAACTAACAGAACCGGCAAACTGACATAACTTAACTGACCGACCGACAGACTGGCTAACCGAAACAGACTTGACAACGACAGGAATAAAAAAGAATCAATGATCGGAAAAGGGTGAGACACGCAGACAGGACTTATATACGCGACAGGTAACGAGAGGCAGGTGACTGTGATTCATTAGTACATGGATTGTGAGTTGACACAGGAAGGGAGGGGCGAGTACACAGACGCGGACAGAAACCATGACAACCTACATATAATAATACAACCCGGGACGAGTCGTGACAACTTCAGAACATTCAAATATCTTATTAAGCTTTGTGAGAATGTCTGTGATACTCCTACTCTATGCAATTATTATATACAGTATTCATTATTCTCTCCAAATATTAGGGAAGGGCGTGTACCGATACCAAATATCGGTACCAGGATTCGCCCCCCCCTCTTGCTTCCGTTTGACTATCAGGAAAAGGGATGTATGGCTCACAACATGTTTTCCCCATTTATTTACATCCACGTCAAACCTTATAGGCTCAGTGACTTATTTTCAATGCATTACTTTTGATAATGTTTGTATTCTTTAAAATGATCAGTCACTGGTTTAATAACAACTGTTTCAAAAAGTACTCATGGTATTGGTTCTTGCTATCAGTATTGGTGACTACTTGTGCTGGTATCGGGCTGACAAAAAGAGTGGTATTAAACATCTCTATTATTCCTGTCATGCACATGGGCTGCCATTTTCCTCTGATCCATGCTTGGGTCTGCACTGATCCAAGTAAATGTAAGACAAGAATCCGGTGCCCTTTGCTCTTTGTGTGTGCAATCCACTTATTGATTAAGGCTTAAATCTGTGAATCCCCTGCGTGTAAACAGCTTTTTGTTGTGGTGAAAGCTTCGCGGCAGGTGCTTAAAGAGCTGACAAGTGCACACACACACACACGCACACATACACAAGCTTGTGTGATTGTGTGAATTTTTGGTAAAGGCTTATGGTGGCAGTGATTTTCCCAGAAATGACTGCAAGCGGTGTCTCAAAGGTGACAGGAAAATATCATTTCTGCGCATTCTGTGCTGTGTGCACTAATGGCCTCCATCTGAATTATTGATGAGTTTATTGGATTTTTTTGTGGGTATCCAATTCCGCAAGTGCAAGCTGAGGTCGGAAGCATCATATATTTATCGCAGTCTTGATCATTGATTACAGGGTAGAACATTTGCATTTCACTAAAGCAGTTTTCACAGATATTTTTTGTTATCCTCCCTTCCAGGAAGAAGGAAATATTTCACGGCGCCCAACTCTCCTCAGTGACTATAAATAGTAACAATTGTCTATAAAATGAAGATAAGTACACCATGGCATAATATCGTATCCTAATTAACATGTTCCTAATTAACATGAACACTGATTTAAAATATTAGGTTTGTTACCCGGCTTCTTTAAATGTTATGGGCTGATCATTCGTATTGGGTGTGATGGAAGAGGACTTGGAAAACAGGGAGGGCAGTCGCCCTTGAGGATCGAAGCTGCACATGCTTGCACTAGTGCTATGTGGGCCTCCTCTAGTGGTATGTGGAAGAATCACTACCAAATGACATTTTAATTGAAGATTTAACGTTTAAATTGAAAACATCTGCATTTATTTGACAAGAACAGATTATTTTAAAAGCCTTTATTTACATAGATATAAAATGTATGTGGCATATATTTGAATTGAAACATTATTTAGGAAAAAAAAAAAGTTTGATATTCCAGCCCAGTTTTGATGTTCAAACAGTATTATCACAGTGTCTTATAATAATAGCTATTAGCTAATATTGTATACTTTTTGAAAACTGCGCCGCACACACGATACATAACAATATGTAATGTACGTCTACAGACGCAAGATGGCACCCAAGGCCAAGACTGTCAGAATTGCAGTCGTCACATGAACAATGTTCTCATTAAAGATTACTCACGGTTTTGGGATAATGCAAGATTCTTGGGTTCATTCCTGGATTTGTTTTTGTGGAAGAAGCGAAAGAAAGCATTATTAGATGTTATCTTAAATCATCGAGGTGTTATGAGAATGATTTGTGGCAGATGAGTTGTGTTTTGGACCAGCCTAAAATCTCCGAGCTTCAGTCTGATTCTGATTCTGATTGAAACAGAATTTAAGGTTGTAATGTGTCTTTTCAGAAGCTATTTTTAAACAATAAATGTTGGTTATTGTTTGTAACATTTATAAGAGTCATAACTTAAGACTGCAATATGGAAAGAATGCCGGTTTGCAACATTTGAGAACCTCTCACTTAATTACAGTCTTAAGTTTTCAGGTTTTCTGCCCAAAATAAACTTGGTTTTAGGGTTCACTAGTTTAATACCAACAGTGCCACAAATGGTCATCTAAGTGTTGAGTTTAACGACAACTTTTAAGACATAGTGGTGACTATTTGAACACAAATGGTGCGGCAGCACACATAGACAGACAATATACCAAGACCCACAGGAATATATTGCCGACATCTAGTGGAAATCTCATGTCTAAATATGGTCAAATTCATTTTTTGTCACAAATTGCTACTAATGGCCAGTCTCTGCCTCGTCTGTATTTTTCTTGCAATTCTAGCCAATCGAAAGTGGTGAAAATGGCTTGAAAACAAATAATCACTGCCAAACACTGCCGCTCGTGAATTCAATTTAGTTGAGCTCCGGCCAGGTCGCCCTCTGAGGGCACACCTTTGCCAGACCCCCGTGTGCGAGGGAGCGCATGGAACGAGGAACGGTGGAGAGTGCAGCTTCCGCCGGACCTGAGTTGCCTCTACTATCTGAAGTCTTTTTTTATTTTTATTTAAACAATCCACTTAACACACAGGGTTGGTCACTTCATTGTTTTATGTATTACATCACTCATGACTTTAAGACCTTAAAGAAGGCGTTTATGGGGAACATTCGTTTACTTTTGTGATGTTTTCAAAGGAGCTTTGCACGGTGGGTGCTTGAAAGGCATTTCGCCGTGGGCGTTAGCGGACTTTGAAGTTCTGGCTGCCGCCGGGTTTTGTTTTGTAATCAATGTCATTTTTTTAGCATATTACATGATTTAGGTAGTATCCAAGTGTGTAATGGTAATATAAAAGGTATGATAAAAATTGAACAAAGCCTGGGAACCCACGAACCATTGCACAACCTGCTGCTATCTATTCATCCATCCATTTTCTGCGCCGCTTACCCCCACGGGGGTCGTGGGCGTGCTGGGGCCTATCCCAGCAGTCATCGGGCAGTAGGCGGGGGACACCCTTAACTTGTTGCCAACTAGTTGCAGGGCACACAGAGACGAACAACCATCCACACTCACACTTACGGGCAATATGGAGTGCTCAATCGGCCTACCAGGCATATTTGTTGGAGGAAACCGTAGTGCTCGGAGAAAACCCACTCAGACAAGGGGAGAACATGCAAACTCCACACGGGGAGGTCCCGAGGTGGAATCGAACCCGCACCTTCTGAACTGTGAGGCCACTGTGCCGATGCTATTCATTTATTCATTTATATGAACTATTGATAGTCCATGTTTTTATGTCTTTACATATATCAATGCATATAATTTCTTTTACTTTTTAAAAACTGCACTTTACCTTTTTTATGAACCTGTTGTGGCAGAAGGCAGGAAGATGTCTTTATTCCATGACTGTCTGCCAACGTGGCTGGAGAAATTCATCAAAGATAGAAAGAGAGCATGACATCACAAAGGACAAACCCATCACGCCACCCATAACTGTAGGCCTGCTGAGTGCGAGGCCTGGTACTGAGGTCCGCCCTAATGTATCTGTTTGTTGCCAAATGAAACTTAGTTGTCAAGTTGTCGTTATGAAGTTTTCTGCCCGACAGCGATGATATTCTTTATCCTCTGAGATAAACAACAAACGCTATCACATATCACTGAGCTAGTGAAACTCTTCCTCATTTGCCTGCATCACTGGAACGGATTAATGGCATTTCCATACACTTCAATGGGGTTAGATGATTTGAGTATTTTTTGCTACGAGTCTGAACATGGAACAAATTAAACCTGTATCTTAAAGCACCACTATACTGAAAATGTAATACTATGTTAAAAATAAAATGTTGTGTGTCAAAGTCATATTTTTCGCAGGCAGAATCGTCGTCATAGTTTTCTTTCGGAGGGCCATCATGACTGTCAACCCATATTATATACAGTATAGGTTACACAACAAACTGATGCATAACTAGTTTTTAAATCAGCATCTAGTAAAACATTTTCAAATATTTAAAAAAGATGAATGGTAATAAAAATGACTAGCAATATCTCTATTTTTTAAATGTGAAGACAATTTATAATTTCAGTATTGACCAATGAATTTGGCAGGTCGTATCTGGACCCATGGCCTTGAGTTTGACACCTATGCTGGAAATGTTATAAAACATGCTTGGATGCAGGTCATTTAAATGGGGTAGTTCTATATTGTGGATTTCATTTATTATGGGGGTGGTCTGGAATGTAACCCTCACAGTGGGGAGGGGAGTTTTCTTGTATACACTCTGAGTAAATATATATTAAATTTATAACGTGGGGGGTATATTCGTGTGAAGAGCGTACAAGCACTCCCTGAGGAATATAAATATGGCGAAATGTGTGATTTGTATCGCGGTGGTGATGGGGTCCAAGTGTGTGAAAGTCATTCATGGTTTTAGTTGTTGTGAAACAGATAAAGTTACATCTGGATTAAAAATGCTCTATTTGTTTTGTCTTAATTCGAGACAGATGTTGCCTCCGCCGCTGTCGCCACCCCCCATGGCCCCCCCGAGCATCCCTTTAACTCCTCCCTCTCTCTCCCAGAGTATTAGCGCCTCTGCTGAGTGGAGTTGAGGAGTTCTTCCTCTTTCTTTTCCTCCCCGTGAGTGCAGCTGTCTCCTTGTTGCAGCTTCTTCTTTGGCCCTCTACAATGGAGAGAGGGCAAATGGTGCCGGTCTACCTTCTGGGCCTGTGCTGCAGCCTGTGTGTGGTTGCAGGGATCCAGAGGTCCCAAATGTTTCCCTATGGCATGTCAAGTGGAGATTCACTTTTGGAAGAAGGAGACGATGAAACCTCCAAAGTCTTATCTCTGCCTAAACCCTTGTACTTCTACGATACCCCCTTCTATCAGCTTTATGTAAGTACATGTGCATGCCTTTACTTTTGGCACACCATTTTTGCCACATGGATCCAAATGTTCTCACTTGGAAAAGTGAACATGTCTGTTTTCTCGAATAGCATGTAATTATTTTCTTTATTTAACATGTACATGCAGCGGTTGAACGAGGCCTGGACTTGAGCGTTTCCATTTAGTGACAAGTAAAAGGAGCAGAATCATTGTGAACACATCACAAATTATTCTTGTTAGGTTTATGTTCTTTTCTGTTTTCTTTAATGACAGGAGTAGGGTTTGTGAGCGATATAATCCCATGGTGGTCTCAGTAAAACATATGTAACACCAGATAGGCGAAAAGGAATCACCATTGGACCACATGAGACTGTAAAACTTGTTTAGTGGATTAAATATTGGGTTCCTCCTAATAATTAAAGTAAACCAAGACTACAAATGCAGCGGACAATTTGGAAATTCAACCAAAACCGGTTAGTAAACTATAAATTAAGATATAGTACTTGGGTAAATATACCACACTCCTTCCATCACTTACTGGCTATAAAAAGTCTACACACAAAAAAAGAAATGGACCAAGCTATTTTTTTCCACCATTAGTGACCTATGTATAACCTGCATAACTCAATAAATGTTTTGCAATTATTGTAAAAGGAAATAATAAACTTGGTTACACAAGTAAGTGTGCACGCCCTCTTCTAACCGGGGATGTGACTGTCTTCACAATTAACCAATTACGCTTAAAGTCATGTTAAATGAAAGTCGGAAATCACCTGTCACCATTTAAAGTGCCTCTGATAAGCCTCAAATAAAGTTCAAATATTTTGGATTTGTCTTTCTTCAATTAAGTTGTACAAATTATAAATTGCATTAGTGATTGAAAAGGTTTTCAAATACTGGTACCCTTTTTTTACATCACAGCAACCTGGCATTTGAACAGGGGTGTGTAGACTTTATATACCCACTGTACATGTAAGCAGCACAGAAAACTCAAATTCTCAACAATGTTTGTGGTGCAAAAAAAAAAAAACCTCATGTTTACACTGTTCAAAAATAACATTGGAACAATTATTTCATTGTGACATTGTCCAGGTGGCCACCAACGGGATCATATCAGCTCAGGACTTGCCGATGGAGAAGCAGTACGTGGACGACGGGTTTCCAATAGATTTCCCGGTGCTGGCGCCGTTTCTGGCTGACATGGACACCAGTGGTGGAAGAGGACAGATTTACTACAGGGTGACTGAGACGCCCAGTGTGCTCAACAGAGTGGCCCAGGTGTGTTGACTCAAGGAAAAAAGCTAAAGGTTGTTATCACCTCAAAGGCAAATTGCTCTTCAACATCCAGTTGTAGTAAGCCGCCAAGACATTTTTCGACTGACTGATTAAACTTTTTATTTCGAACAAGCATGACACAAAAAAAAGGCCATACACTGCGTGCGGCACATATTCTCATTCTTTTCAACTGTTTCCCATTTTAACATTGCTTTAAATCCTCACGCTTACTTTTCCACAGTTTCACACCACAAACTGTCAAACAAAAAAGTTTTTTCCGGTTGTGCATATGTTTAATATTGTAAAGTTGTGTTCAGCCCGCAATTCCTTTCCCTGTCCAAAAAGGATTTGGATTGTGTCCTGGTCTTGTTTTGGACTTGTTCATGCTGAGTAAGTAAAATACTTGCCAACTGTATTCTACTTTTCTCTTCCTCCATGCGCTCATTTGTTCACCCGCCAACCCAGGAAGTTCACCAAGGCTTCCCAGATGCCAAATTCACCCCCACCCATGCTGTGGTGGCAACATGGGAGAATGTGGGCGCCTACGAGGAGCCCACTCGGACCAGTGGGGGGGCCTCGAACAAGGTAAGATGGATATGGAGGACTTGACCACAGGAGTAAAACAGAATTAGCCCGAATTCCTGGAGGTTTCATGTATTCGTCCTCAGGGGTAGGAGTGTGAGGTCCATTTGTCCTCTATCTTCTCATCTACCTCTTAACCTTTTCGAGAGGTCAGAGATCATCTTTGAAGGGTCATCAAATTGTCCTCTCCTCCCTTCTCTTACAATTTCTATGCAGGTAGACAAACTATCCCACTCCCAAGCTCTGCTAGTGGCCGCTTCCTTTTTTTTGTTTGTCTTCCCGATATCAGTTAATAACTAAACTAATTGTAAAATCTGGGAATAGCTACCCCAGGGCTTATTTTACTAATTCATCGAGGAAGAAATGTTTGAATTCCCATGTAGGAGGAATGTATGTAAGATGATCTAAATTAAGATTGGTCACCTCTGCCAGCTATGCATCTGCACTTTACTATTTCATGGAGTCATATTCCACATTTTTGCATGTTAAGACAACCTGCAGTACATTAAACTAATATTTTGGAAGGCCACAAGGCAGAGCCGCCATCCACTTGAAGAAACAACAAGATCTAGTGGAATTCAAAATGTACCCCCCACCCACCACTGCCAGCACCACCAAATTGAATAAACACAACCTTTGAGCGATGTTACTGCTACCACTTACTGTACATGTAGAATATATCAGTGCTTGAGGTCAGAGTCAGGAGTTTTATTAAAGGAGCTCTATCATGGTGAATAACTTTGGGGAGTTTTTAGCCATTGAAACTGCTAGTTCGTCACCGCACTTTGTGACATCACAAAGTGAGGAGCAATATACCCCACCTACAGACTAAACACACTTTCTCAAAGTAGCTGTCCCAGCAACTTGAGTTGACATGCATCTGTTCTGATTTTGGTGCATCAGTTAAATGATAAGATGAATGGCTAGTTCTATTCTATCTGTTTATTTAACACATATGTTTGTTCTACTTCAGTACGAAAGGTGTGAGTGGTTTTGAAATGTTCCGGTTCTGCAGAAGCTCAATAAAAGCACATCTACTAAAGTTGCTGTGCTATCTTTATGTTTTGGGCATATAGGATGAATAGATGGATGATGAAGGGAGTGGTGGAGGCAAACCACAGGAGACCTCCCCGTGTCTGGCCTTCTCATCTGTGTTTGTCTTTGCTTGTGTTTCTCGGGCTGTTTTATCTCAATCCTCAGCATTCCTCCTCCCCCAACCCGGCGGAACAAAAGCCAAAGGTGCAAATATTAAATGCAATGCACAACCCTGGCTGTTGCCTTCAGTTGATTAGGACTTTGTGACATTCCAAATGTGAACCAGTGAATATATTTGAATTGTTGAACGAATGAAAAGGAAGTTAGGGGCTTAAACAGCCTGGCCCATCATGGCGATCTGGGGGTCTGTAGACTGATAGCATCTTGCTTTGAAGAGATTAGCCGGAGGTGCTGGGTGGAGTTCAGTGGGGAGTCGGGAAGAGTCGGGGGGGTTGATTATGTGGAGTCCTGCGTGCCACACAGAGTCAGGATGTGTGTTGGAGGTGATGGTTCTTCGGGGGAAGGGGATCTATTGTTTGCCGTAGAGATGACACTGTGAAGATTTCATAACATATTGACCAAAATGATCATTGTTATCAGTATTATCACTAACACGACAAACACACACAGCTCAGAATGTTGGTAAATTCTTAGTTTCACTGATTTTGCCATTTTCGGTGGTGCCCTAAAATACGAGTGATCCGACATACAAGATATAGTACAATTGTTTTGCTTTTGACTTGTGAACACAAACTTGAGACACGAGTGCGATATGGCGACAGTAAGCTCAACTCAACTCACTTCACAACATGCAGAATCTTGTCAGATTTTTTCAGATTTTTAGCATTTCCATTCATTTCAATGGGTAATGATGGCTGTTTTGAGTTATGAATGTGGTCATGAAACAAGCTGAACTTCTCAGAGCAGTTCTGTATGGTAAATCTATGTTGGAGTCTAATGACATTTTTATTTTCTAATTCTACAAACTACTGACAAGCCCCCAAATTCTAAATACAAATATTGTCATTCATTTGCAGAAAATGTCATTTTGGGTCAAATGCCAAAAGAGATCCTTTGAGTTTTGGTCTTAATTATTTCCAGAGCTGTAATTCAATTTGATTATTTTCCCATTGTTTTTTAAGCTCTGTCCCCTTTATTATTTATCAGATGTCAACTAAGATGTACTTTTGCCTCTTCTTGATGTTTATTAATCCTTTCATTTTCCCCCCCCTGTGTAAAACAATAGGAACTACTAACCCTCCTAGTTCTATTTGTTGTTTCTCAGGGCCCCCTTGATCGACACGGGTGTTCTTCCTGGCTCAAAGCTAACTGAACATATGCAACTCCTTTCTCACACAATGATTGCCGGGTGATGAGGGAATAATAATCATAATGACTGATGATAATTTGCCCAGTTTTCATGGAGAACACTAAATTGTCTAGGTGACCCCAAACTTTTGAACGGTAGTGTCCATCAACTTCCTGCATTTAATTTCTTAAAAGAATGCGTGGGCGCTTGACCAACAACTTTTTTTTGGATGATCTTGATGACAGTGAGATCTAAAACTAAAGTAACAATGTTACTTCAAATTTACGTGTCCTAACAAGGTACAGTGCATGTACATGTAGTAGAAGCAATGGTTGAGTTGTTGGTCTCAAGTGAGTGTCCATAGGTCAATGTTCGGTCATCGGAAAGCAGTTGGGTAACTTGCTTACTACTAAAGGTTTTAGTACTCTTTTAACTGAAGACAGATGGCAAATGTTATTTTGGCGTGTATGTTTGTTTGATATTGAGCCCTAAAAAAAAAAAAACATTTAAAAAACAAGTCTGAATGTAAGTTTTCAATATTGATGATCCATCTTTTCAAAACGTCTGCCTCATGGGCTTACTGTACTTTTTTTAGTCCCCTGTCGCCTATAAAAAAAAAAAGTTTGATACAGTCCACAACACGGCGACTGCTACAAATACTTGGTTTTAATATCATGAACTAAAACACAAGTGACTGAAGTGATCCACTTACAGGAGAAGTAACGACACTTTCCACCACTGCTGCTCTCATTTGCATTATACGTGTTTGTGTTGTTTTTTCAGGTCAGCGTGACTTTGCTGTCTATATGTGAAGCCGTAAAAAGAAATACTAAGTCGCTGTCATCAATAAATAGCCAACTAAACATTTGCAGGCGGTCACATAGACATAAGTGTGTGTGCATATGCTTGTGTGTGTCTGTGTGTGATGTGTGTATACACCCACACATCCACTGTCATGCTTGTAATTGAAAGGTGAGAAAAGAAAGCCTTTGTTTTTTTTAGTGGGGGTGCAATTACTAGTTGTCTTTACCTTGAATGCCAAACACTCACACAAAGAGACACACTAACCCCAGCGCAAATTGGCTTGGACTGGGTTTGGAAGTTTGTGGTGTGGTCAGTAAAGATTGAACGACACCACCATTCATAAAAAACACATAAAAAAAGTCTGAACACAAAAAGAAAACAATATCAGGAAAGTCTACTTGAACATTTGAAATTCATTTGGGGTGACTTTGAATGGTGGCAGGTGTGTACTGACGGGCACTCAATATAAATTTGAAAGGTATTTACAGGGATGTTTAGATATTTTTAATATCTAGTGTAGTTCCGCCGTCGACATTACAACATGAATGTCACTGTATTTCCGACAAAGCAAAAGCAGATTTCATATAGACACTACGCAACCGCCCGGACCAGACTCACTAATTAAAGCAAGCCCAGAGGCGGCAAGCAAGATGGTTTAAAGATGTTGTGCTAAGCAATTAGGAGCAAGAAACATGTTCTATAGGTGAAGAGACGTCTGAGTCCTGCTCACACATCTTTAACATGATCATGAAAGATGTGTGCACACACAGGAAGACAGCTGTGCTCTTCATTCGCTTGGGAATGTGCGTGTGTGTGTGTCTGCTTGTGTGTTCATGTGTGTGTGTGTGCAGATGTGCACATGGAGTCACTGATAGTCCTCCTTCAAAATATAGACGCCTTTTGTCTGTGCTGACAATAGTTGTTTATTTCAAACAGTGCTTTTCAAGTAATATATAAGATATACTAAGCGCAGGTGCACAATGCAATTTTTTTGTTGGCCATTCTGTGAGAAGTGTTATGTTAATAACATTTACGTTCTTATATACGTGCTTGAAAGTAATTGAAATCAAACTGTAGTTTTTATTGAAGAGCAAACTTCCTCCCTCCTACAGGTCAACACCTTCCAGGCAGTGATTGGTTACGACGAAACCGACTCGTACGTTCTCTTCCTCTACCCCGAGGGTGGCCTGAACTTCTTTGGGACGAGACCCAAGGTAAACTGTGCAGAAACAAGGAGGTGCTTGTTTTTGGTGAACACTCCCTCCTGCAGATGCTTAGCATCATAGCTTAGCATCCCCCACACACCAGTAAAAATATGACCTTGACTGTCCAGACAACTTTTGCATTGTTTGCTTCTTTTCCCAGGAGTCATATAATGTGGAGATAGAGCTGGCCGCTCGAGTCGGATTCAGCCGAGGAGAAATCACATATCTCATTTTTTCCCGAACTGACGGCCCTTACTACAGTGTGACCAGCAATGTGCAAAGTATCAAACATCTCGACCAGTTAGTATAAACTGCCTCATTCCATTTTCTTTATGCTTTTCTTGCTATACACGTGTCTGGAGTAGAACTAGGACAGAACAAACCTACAACAAACTGGAAGGAGCACTTTGAAATTCTTCAGTGTCAATCCATCAAATAGTTTTAAATAAATTTCCTAACTTTATGTTGCTCCACCGTTTGTGTTTAAACATCGACCCTTTAAAGTGTTTAGATTGAAAGAAATTTCAGCTAGAAATTGCGCAAAACAATTTGAAGCCTCTTTTTTCAAGTTCTGTTCACTACGGCAAGCTTTTTGTGAAGCGAATTGAGTTCAGTTTATTGCCACTGCAAAGCACTTTTTTGCTAGGAGGTCAAAGTAAAGCAAAAGCTCACCCGCAAAGGCTCTTATTTTGAAAAACTCACCACCACCACTGCCACTGCCAAAAAAACAAATTCTTTATTAGTAGTAGTTATGGTTAGGGTTAGTTATAGTTATTAGTCCTAATGGACAAAGGCTTCGACACTCCCACTTTTTAGGCTGCCAAGTTTTTCTTTCAAAAGTGATATGAGTCATTAAGGTATGCTTTGATGAGTTTAGTGTGGACGACCCTAACCTGAGCCTTGACCTCAATTCCACGAACCATCTTTGCGATGAACTTAAATCGAGATTGTGAGCCAACATCAGTACACCTCTGACCTCACAAATGTTCTTCTTGATGAATGGACCCAAAAAAATCCCCCAGAATGGCGGTCATTCTTTTTTGTTCACTTCCAGATGTCCCGATCTTTCAGTCCATATTGCGGCACTAGAATGTTAAGTGTGTAAGGCTATTGTTTTTATTCAACCATAAAATCATGTTGGATTGGGACTTGTAAAATTGCGTGGACTGCACTTGCTGACAACCACGCTTTGAGTCATCTCTCCACTTGATTTGTTTTCTAATGGCACATACAATTGACTATTATTGTCGAGAACTAAGTGTGCTCTTAAGGGTCTAATGAAACTGTAGTTGACACTGTGTACCCATCCCAATGGTGTACTTAAATGGTAGTTCAAGGAAAATATTCAATGTATCGCTCTAATCACTGTTTTCTTCCCACTCCATTCAAGGGTTGGCAACACTGGAATTCCAGGTGTTTGGCTTTTCCACACTGGGAACCGCTATTCTTTTGACAACATTGTCCCGGCTGCATCTATTGGTGATATTCTTGCTACGCCTCTCTCAAGAGAACACAATCAACCTCAGGTAATTTCTCTCTCTCTCGTCTGTCAAATTTCAATGACTGAGGAAAATGGCCAACTCAATGTATACAATGTATAACAAGGCTTCGAAAACCATGACAACTCAGTTGTTTCTCCTCTGAACGCTGTCAAACAAATGTCACAGATTTGGTTTTATTTATTTATCCAGATTAGGCAATTGAGAACAGATTTTCATGTGCAGTCCGATATGAAATCAAATCGCAATCCCAGCGAACCGTTTCGCTTAAAAAAAAAAATCGTATGCCTCTGCAAGGCATGATTGGTTTGTGGTTGTTCCTCCCAGAGCGCCACTACACCCGAGTACAACAACTTTGAAGAGTACCCAGACAACAGCAACTTCGACCCCGGTCATCAAGAGGAAGACAGAGATTTCCCTCTGACAGTTGAAGATGTGGAATTCCAACCGGTAGCCGCTGGTGAATCTGTCCAGCCGGAAAGCTCTGACCTTCCTTTGTCAGCATCTGAGGCGTCGCATAGCGGTGGAGATGTACCTTTGACATCTGAACCCAGGCACGGTTCAGAGGTGGCTGGGCGGCAGTATGCACCGCCTCCTTCTCGAGAGGTCATCCCAGATGGAGGTGCTCAGCGGTCCCAAGAGCAGGTAAACTTGGAATAACCAATATTGGGAAAGTTTTGTTGCAATTTTGGCTCCACCGTATTTTTCCTCCTATAGATCCCTGTGGATGTCGGAGATTTGTATCCCTCTCACAGAAATGAGCCACCCCTGTCCCCTGGAGGTCATGTGGTCAGTGTGGAGGAAGATGTGGACTTTGACACAGGAGGTAAGACACCTTCACAGAAATGCGTATATATGGCGTGTGTACGTAGTCGTAAATGTATGAAAGGAGGATGGCTGACAGGAAATGGAGGGAAACGATACCTCATCCTCAGCAGCTGCACTAGAATATGCCTGTTATGCAACTCCTAGTGCGTGTGTATGTATGCGTGTGTGTATACTTACTCGGGTTCATTAATGAAGTATGTCCTTTGTTACGTTACAACGTGGCAAGTTTTTTTTTTTAGCAGTATTTACAGATCGGCAATGACAGGCTGTATACTTGTATTGAAGCATTTTACATGCCTGTGAGATGATGGTCATGGTATGGAGCAATGCAGAGGCTGTTTTCTCTCCAAGTTCTGTACTGTGTGTGTGTGAGAGAGAGTGAGAGAGATTTTTCTGCAGTATTTTCCCATCCTCCTACCGTGCTGTATATTTACCATAATGTCTGTTTCTCAGTGATTCACTACACTACAGAGAATAAGGAAACATGTGCAAGGTATGTTATCAATCATATATTATGATGGGATATTCCCTGTGTGTTAATATTGAGGGTCATTGATTTGTGTTGGTCGCAGGTTCCAGCAACAGTGTTCTCAGAACGCGTTTTGCTCTGACTACGCTACGGGTTTCTGCTGTCACTGCCGACCCGGCTTTTATGGAAATGGCCGCCATTGCCTGCCGGACGGTTAGTCGTCAGCACCCGCTGCGTTCTTTTCATCATTTTTAAATTCAGCAAAATATACTTATCCGGTTTGTTTGTGTTCAGCGGCCCCTCAGCGCGTCAGTGGCAAGCTGAGTGGAACGGTAACCGTGGGTTTGACTCCCGTGGAGCTGAACAACATTGATCTGCATGCTTACATTGTGGTGGGAGATGGGCGTGCTTACACAGCCGTCAGTGAGGTAGCAGAACTTTCCAAATAATTGGGAACCACTTGAAAACAAATGAAAGATCACTCATTCCATGAATTGCATTTTCCACATTTCATCTTCTGGGTTCTCTACTGGCCTTGCTTGGTTAGATCCCCGAGCCAGTGGGTTGGGCCTTGATGCCGGCTGCGCCGATCGGTGAGCTGTTTGGTTGGCTGTTTGCTCTGGAGTTACCCAATAGCCAAGCAGGATTCAAAACTACAGGTACAGAACTTTTCACTATGAACTTTCTCCGCAACTACCGTTTTGATCTAGACAGAAAGGTGGTTGTAGACAAACTAAAATAGTTATTGTTGTTACCAGGGGCTGAGTTTACTCGTCAAGCCGAACTCGTCTTTTACCCTGGCAACCAGCGGCTGTCAATCACTCAGACAGGACGAGGCCTCGACGAGAACAACCACTTCACTGTCGACACCGCGCTTAGCGGCAGTGTGCCTTTCCTACCTCCTGCTGCTGAAGTGACTATGGAGCCTTTTAAGGAGACGTACCATTACTACCCATCAGGTAACCACGATGGCCGCTGAAGACGCCTAACTCCACTGTGCGTTAATAGCATCCTTTGTGTTTGGTTCCAGTTGCTACATCCAGCTCCGTGAGGGAATTTACCGTGGTCTCACCAGACCGAGGATCCGAATCCTTTTCGTTCCAGCTGAAACAAAACATCACCTACCGTGATTGTCGACATGACAACCGGGCTTCGCCTGTAGAGACCCTGCAGATCACCATGGAGAGAGTGTTTGTCATGTACGTCAAGGAGGAGCGGATTCTGAGATACGCCATCACCAACAAGATCAGCCCAGTTGGAGGTTGGTGGTGGACACAAAAATCACTAATTGTCCCATAGAGGTCTCACTGTATTCAAATGACTTATTTTTTTAACCTCAACCATGCATGAAATGGTGAAAGGCGTTGTTTGGATCACTGGTAGATGGTTTGGGTTAGATTACAGAGTTGCTTCCATTTACATGGGAATTGCAAATAATGTGAAAACGCTGCAGAGAAGTCAATGTATTCAAGTTATGCCGACTTGAGCTCAAGTGGCAATAGAAGATGCCCGTCAATGGCACTTGAAAAACCAAGATTTTTGAAAGGCTTATTGACTGCATGTAAACATAGCGTTTGGCCAACACAAATGTGTTTGTATTTGTCTGGCCGGTTGAATCAGCAATTCTCGCACCAAGCCTTAATCAACTGCAGCAGAAAGTCATTCAAATGCTGATCAAATATTGCACCAATACCCCGTGTTCTTTTTCCAACAACACAACTTTCTATAAGTCAATCTGATTTAAAAACAAAACAAAACGAAGAGACTGAACAGAGAGACCAAACAATGGAGATGTCACATTTTGATGTCACATTGATTATAAAGGTCCTGACACATGCACAGGCTTGCAAGTGCGTACACACACAGTACACACCCACTCTCACGCGCGCATGCACACACTCACCCAAACACACTTGTACACCCAGAGCACAGCTGGAAGAGCTTTGGGGGATCAGGGGTTTTGTAAACACGGGTTAAGTGCTGTGTGTGCGTGCATATGCGTGTGTGTGTGCATATATATGTGTGTGTGTGAGTGTGTACATACACGCACGCATGCATGGAAGGGTCTCACACTCTGGGAAATAATACCCTATCCAATGACAGATTTTAAGGAAGGGGGTGGGTTGCCGGGCAGAATAGCTTCCTTGTGATGTCATGAGAATCCCCGGACTGATTTGAATGGCACTCAATAGACCATAGGCCTCCTCCAAGGCCAAACAATTGTAATCTGTATCAGTACCAAATTCCCTCACTGGAGATTATGAAAGCGCAAATGAGAAATTCCTCACATGCATACACAGTGGAATCACTGATAATATCGGTTAATGAGAATAAATTGCAAAACAATGTTCATGATGGAAATACAGTGTTTGAAGGGATTTATCAAGCAAGTGCAGCTGATGCACTTCGAAAGGGGGAAAGTGAAACTTTGGCTTGGGCCAGCAGTGTGCAGTTTAAGATTTACCCACCTGGTTCCCTTAGTCAGACAGGACCAGCTGCAGCACATCCATTTGCTTTTTTTCTTCTTCATGGATTTGGAAAATCAGAGCTGTTTGTCAGTCTAACAGACTGGTCACTACAAAACTATGAGAGGGTAGTGCAATTCAAATACAAACTTTAGTCTGGACTCTCGGTAATCTATCTCACTTTTGCTTTATCAGGTGCATGAATCCAATGACAAAAAAAACAGTTGCTGACTTTGTTAAAGTTCAGAATCTTGTTCTCTTCAAGTAAAGTTGTTGTTCCAAGGCGGTGCACCACAGCCATGTTATTGTTGCTTTGGTATTTCTCAACCATGACCCCTGCTGTGACTGAGTTTTGAGAAGAAGAGGGAAGCTCTTCTTAAAAAGTCATACGAGTTGGTGGCGCACCGCAATTCCGTACGCATCCTCTGAGTGACTTTAAAGTCTGTGTAAAATGAAAATAAACGTCTTGTGAATTTGACACACCACGGAGAAGAACGTTTCTAACAATCCCAGCAAATGTGACTGATTAAAACAATCCCAAGTGTATCAAATGAGGCCTTTAAATCATGAAAAATCAAGCCCTTGTCTCCGCTCTCCAGCATTGCGGGTGTGTCCGCTGAATGTTTAAAAAAAAACAAAAAAACAGCATGTTTCTTATACCTACACATAACTACAGGTTTCAGCTGTGAAAATACGTACATCATCATAAAATCTCCAGTGGCTAGAATATATCGTGGTGGAAGAGGGGGGCCTCACGCTGCAACTTCCTTTGGCGCCATTTTTGCCACACCCTAAAAAAATCAAGAGAACACAAATGGTGAAAAACAGTCTCCATCTTTGTCAGCAATCATCTTCAGACGTGTATAATGTAATTTGAAACAAATCTCTAAATTCTCTTTACAGCATCTTTAATGAGACAGCCCTCTTTTTCCATCTGCTCATATTCACGTAACCCTCTCATGTCCACATTTGGGACGTGTCCTGATTAGAAGCACGTATCAAGCTCTGGCCTCAGGAGATGGAAGCAATCTGGAGTAAACGTCATTGTCTGTGTGCAGGGGATTTTCTCTCTGTGTAGTTTGTACCATCCATTTCTGACTCACTCCACTGTGACTTGGGTTTACTATACTACAATATTTTAACACTGGTCATGATGGAGGCCTGAGATGTTGTTTTAGGTGGTAAGACTTGAGAAACATTAGGGTAGTGTATGAGAAAAAATATTGTACTTCTTTTTGAGCTCCTTTGTGAAATTTAAGATATTATTTTTTTTCTTTGCGGTTCCAAAATATTAAGAATATGAAAAACACTGGCAGTGCATCAGGAGCTCTATGTAAGCATCCAATCAGATTTTACTTTGATTTGATCCTCCATATAACTAATCAGCCTAAAATGGGATCCGGAAACTCAGAAAATAATTTATTCAGCATTCAAATTGTTAAACAGTGAGCCTACACTTGTGACTTGTAATGTTGTGTGCCAATCGGCAGTTGAGAGGTAGAAAACATTTCATGTTGTAACACATGGTCGATGTGAGGTCACGCTGGAGGAAACCTTTCGCACACATCTGCTCACTCATCATACTGTGTGTGGGTGGGGGTGTGTCTTGGTGTGTCTAACTTCAACCATGTGTTGAATATTGAGAACATGAAGGAAGTCACTTCCTAAAAGAAAGACATCCTGTGGGAATTGCTCTGGTGTGTTTACATAGCCTTGCTGCCATAATCATTCTAAGTACTTAACACTAAATAGTCCAAAGGTCAACTCACTGTAAATTTGGCATTTTTTTCAGGGTTTTTTTTCATATACGGTACTCTTGTTGTAAGCTGCAGTTTTTGATGTTTCAACTATTTTTAGTAACAGATTAATGGCATTTCCATTTCATTGGGGATAGATGTTTGGTATTAATTTGAATGTATCATCTCATCAATGCAAATTGACTCGTATTTTTTTTCAGCAACACAACTAATAAGGGGACACAATTTTCTTGTTTTGCTCCAGCTGAGTTGACAGGACCAGGGTTGGTTAACCCCTGCTATGATGGAAGCCACGACTGTGACACGACTGCCCAGTGCATCCCACTGGAGGACAAGGCTTTCCAGTGCCGGTGTGGAACTGGTTACAGAGGAGATGGACAAAACTGTTACGGTACCTAACTTAGTGTCCTGTGGGACTCCCGTGTATTTTTCTTCAATGGTGTCACATTAACATCGGTGGCCCAAGTAGTCTAACTGTGTTCCAGGATGGGGAATATCTTACCTCCCTGAATTGGTTGGATTAACAAAAAAGATCGGCCCTTGTCTTTTTTTTTTTTTACACCACATCAGGATTTCATCATCATAACCTTACTTCCCACCTCCAGCACTTCAAACATGCACACAACTGAAGGTGCTGCGGCAGTTTTCAACATCTGTCCAGCAAGTGTGTATGAAAGGAATAATCGTTCCCTCTTCTATTTCTTGTCGGTCCCCCCTCCTTGTTTAATGATCTAATTAAGAAGGACCTCCATTGCTTTAAGCTTGTCCGTGGCCTGTCATTAGGCCAGCATTATCTTTGTGTCCCCTGCTGACAACACTAGAAAAGCCCCAGGCTCTGCCACGGTTCCCATGGATGGGCCCCAGTGTCTCTCCATGACCACATAATCACAATGTCTTGTACAGTGCTAAGAATGCAGCCTTGTCTCCAGGTGTTTGCACTCAAATATGGATGGAGAACTTGTTTCGGTTGACATGTTTTCTCTCGCTCTCTCTGGTTAGATGTTGATGAGTGTGCAGAGGGCTTGTCTTCGTGTGGGGCTCATTCGCAATGCATCAACTTACCCGGTAGCCATCGCTGCCATTGCCAGAGCGGCTATGAATTTGGTTTTGACGGACGTACATGTGTGGGTGAGTTGTTAGACACAACATGTTATGTTAAGAAATAGAAGACGGATTCTTCGTGACTGTGGGGATTACCTATTAACATCTTGTCATTTGCACATCTAGCAGTGTTCCTCTACTTTTTGACTGTATGTCCACAGACATGGATGAATGCAGGTCCTCCCCATGCCACATCAATGCAAGATGCAGCAACAGCCTAGGCTCCTTCCACTGTCAGTGTGAGAATGGGTTTTATGGAGATGGTCTCTTCTGCTCGCAACAAGGTCAGTTGACTTGCCATGGTTAAGTTTTTCTGTGCATTTGCATTTTCTGTGCATCTGTGTTAATATGTAGACAAATCCAAATTCCAACTTAGTTGTGATTTTGTGCAAAACGTGAACCACTTCTGGTGGAAACATGCATATCGGCTGAGGTAATGAAATACCAGCAAATTGTAGCCAGATTTCACATTTTCGAAGGTTCCATAAACTGGAGATGTTTAGGGAAAATCTGACATTTTGACACCTTTGCCCTTCACATCATCGACTTGAATCAATGTGATTGCAGAGTGCAATCGTGCTCATAAAGTTGAACACATGTTTGAATTATTTACAAAACATCAAAATCACGGTGGTGTCAAACTACCGACTGTGGAAACCCAGTCTGTAGACTGACTAATCCTGCTTCAATCAATTCTCTTCCCGTTAAATTCCCCAAAAAGAATTCCGAAATCCTGAAGGTTTTCTGAGAACAGTGAAGAGCCTCCAACAGTGTGGAACTACAAGACATCGTTTTGTTCATACAGTGTACATTAATTGCAAAAGTGTTAATAATTATTATAATTCATCCATAGGACCGACAGGTGGTACTAAAAGTCAATGTGAGCAGCACAGAGACAGTCTACAGAGCGGGCCAGAACAAGCTGGTCAGCCGCCGGTTGGGATTTTTATCCCTCAATGCGACTCTGATGGACGATACAGACCACTGCAGGTGGGTAATGAAAGCCAGAGCAAAATGATGACCACTGATTGGAGCTCAATTTTACTCATTTGCAGTGCCATGGCTCCACGGGACATTGTTGGTGTGTGGATAATAGGGGACAAGAAAGAGCAGGAACCAGGACTCCCCCTGGTATGGCACCAACAGACTGTGACCGACACGGTGAGGACCACATGTACAACACGCCTTGAGCATTGTCTTGCTGTGCTGTACTTACAAATAAATACTTTGCCTCTAAACCAACCAGAGCAACCACAGAAACCTAAAACCCAATGCGAGCACCACAGAGACAGTATTCAGACCACCAGTCCAGATGGTTATCCTCTAGTGGGAACTTTCGTACCTCAGTGTGATGCTAACGGACAATACACTCCTCAACAGGTAAGCACTTTTTAAATCGTAGACGCAATGTGTTTACCATATGAGACATTCATAAGTCTTGTTATTTTAGTGTCACGGCTCTACCGGACATTGCTGGTGTGTGGATAGCCAAGGACAGGAAAGACACGGAACCAGAACTCCACCTGGCACAACTCCCATCGACTGTGAGAGACCAGGTACAAAGCAGGCTTTTATCAGCAAGACATTTCATTTGCTGTCACGGTCATTGATAGGCTGGAAGTTGACAATTTATATTTTCTAAAGTGTATCTTAATGTCCTCAGATGGCCATCCTAAAACTCACTGTGAGCACCACAGAGCAAGTGTACAGACCACCAGTCCAGAGGGTTATCCACCCGTGGGAGCTTTTGTTCCTCAGTGTGATGCTAACGGACAATACACACCACTGCAGGTCGGAAGAAGATACTTCAACCACTAACTTCAGAGATGCTTTTTGATAACATTAATCTCCATGAATTTAATCTCCACCCATCTGCCACAGTGTCATGGTTCTACTGGGCATTGTTGGTGTGTGGACAGCCAGGGACAAGAAAGACCCGGAACCAGAACCAGTCCCGGTGCACCACCCACAGACTGCGACAAACCAGGTGAGAGAAGGAAGAGTGCCCACAGAAAGATGGACTTCTTTCAGAAGGCTGTCATGCTGCATGTATTGTTTTATTGGCATGATGCTACAAAAGGTTTTCTTTGCTTCCAGGAATTTTAACAGTACTTTCAAAAATAATCCTAAACTCACTTGTTTTCACATAAAATCTCCGTCAACCAGAAGAAGCAGATCATTCAAAAACCCACTGTGAGCGTCACAGAGACAGTGTGCAGACCACCAGTCCTGAGGGTTATCCTCTCTTGGGAGCCTTTGTGCCTGAGTGTGATGCAAATGGGGAGTATATTCCACAACAGGTAATTATGTCCTGAGGCATTATGTCTTTTGTATATTTTGGTTGCACTAAGACCGAATGCACATTTTAGTGTCACGGCTCCACTGGGCATTGTTGGTGTGTGGACAGTCAAGGACAAGAAAGACCTGGTACTAGAACTCCTCCTGGTGCAACACCCATCGGCTGTGACAAACCAGGTGCCAAAGCAAAACAAATTTCAGTGCGGCAGGAACAACTTTATATTCCCTAACATTGCCAAAAAATCTATATAACTTTACGTTGCAATTTCCAGAGCAACCTAAAAGCCAATGTGAGCAGCACAGAGACAGTGTACAGACCACCAGTTCAGAGGGGTACCCAGTAGTGGGAGCCTTTGTTCCTCATTGTGATTCCAATGGTCATTACACACCTCTACAGGTAAACTCTTTAATATTGGAGATACTGTGTTCAGTGTATGATATGCGCAGTCGCTATTGTTTTTATACTTTAAAGCTGTCATAAATGACAACAAAATGAAACATTGAACACACATCAGGCTTGTCAAAATGACTCAGTAGCGCTTTGAGCATTATTGTGCGATTTGAAAAAAAATCTGTTTAATTGCACACTGTTCCAATTTTTTATGAAACAGCATTGCAAGCTCATTGAAAAGATAGTGATTTTATTTTGAAAATAAGGACATTTCTAAGTGACCCCGAACCTTTGAATGGTAGTGTATATCTTTTTTTTTTTAATTCCAGTTCCAATCTGCCAGTCTGGTATCCCAATGTCGATAGGACCCTCAGAGCTCTAGTTAAATGTTAATGTTCATTTCAGTGTCACGGCTCGACTGGACATTGTTGGTGTGTGGACAGCCAAGGACAGGAAAGACAAGGAACCAGAACTCCACCTGGTACAGCACCCACTGACTGTGAAAAATCAGGTGCATAAGCCAAATAATTCCCAATATGTTAAGTAAAGTATACTGCACAGTACTATGGCAGAGTACTGCTGTCTTGTATTTTAAAATCATATGGTTGGCTAGAACTTGTATTGTTAAATCAATGTAACAGAAGAACCGGAACGTCTTAAAAGTCATTGTGAGCAGCACAGAGACAGTGTACAGACCACCAGTCCAGAGGGCTATCCACTAGTGGGAGCATTTGTACCCCAGTGTGACGCTAATGGAGAGTACACTGCTCAACAGGTACATTTTAGATGGTTTGCATTTTTCTATATAATCTGTATATTACTGATAGAATTGACAGTCTATTGTGTATTCTAGTGTCATGGTTCTAGTGGACATTGTTGGTGTGTTGACAAAAAAGGACAGGAAAGACCTGGTACTAGAACTCCTCCTGGTACAACACCCTTTGATTGTGACAAACCAGGTGCAAAAGTTAACTTTTCTGGTATTTACAGTCTGATGACTTGTCTTTCTTTTCAGTTCAAATATGACCTCAAAATGTTCTTTCCAGAACGTCCTAAAAGCCACTGTGAGCAGCACAGAGACAGTATTCAGACCACCAGTCCAGAAGATTACCCGCGAGTTGGAGCCTTTGTACCTCAGTGTGATGCTAACGGACAGTACACTCCTCAGCAGGTACAATTCGAGATGGTTTGAGACATTGTATCTTTTGTATATCATCAATCAGACTAAAACAAACTGGGTATTCTAGTGTCACAGTTCTAGTGGACATTGTTGGTGTGTGGACAGCCGAGGACAAGAAAGGTCTGGTACAAGAACGCCACCTGGTACAACACCCTTTGACTGTGACAAACCAGGTGCCAAAGCTAACCTATCTTCGTCTACACATTCTTAAGACTATCTTATAATTTCAATTAGAGTATAACTTTACAATATGATTTCAAGAACGTCCTAAAAGCCACTGTGAGCAGCACAGAGACAATATTCAGACCACCAGTCCAGAAGGTTATCCACCCGTGGGAACCTTTGTACCTCAGTGTGATGCTAACGGACAGTACACTGCTCAGCAGGTACAGTAAACAGATGTATTACATGTATGTCCATGGAATATGCGACTAAAACCCAATCTGTGTTTTAGTGTCACAGTTCCACTGGACACTGTTGGTGTGTGGACAGCCAAGGACAAGAAAGACCTGGTACCAGAACTCCTCCTGGTACAACTCCCTTTGACTGTGACAAACCAGGTGCTGAAGTTTAACTTTGCCTTGTATTTACAGTCTATTGACTTGACTTTTTTTTCAGTTCAAATATGACTTCACAATGTACTTTCTAGAACGTCCTAAAAGCCACTGTGAGCAGCACAGAGACAGTATTCAGACCACCAGTCCAGAGGGTTACCCGCGAGTTGGAGCCTTTGTACCTCAGTGTGATGCTAACGGACAGTACACTCCTCAACAGGTACGATTCAAGATGAGGCATTTGAGGCATTGTCTCTTGTATATCATCAATTTGAATAAAAACAAACTGGGTATTCTAGTGTCACAGTTCTAGTGGACATTGTTGGTGTGTGGACAGCCGAGGACAAGAAAGGTCTGGTACAAGAACGCCTCCTGGTACAACACCCTTTGACTGTGACAAACCAGGTGCCAAAGCTAACCTATCTTCGTCTACACATTCTTAAGACTATCTTATAGTTTCAATTAGAGTATAACTTTACAATATGATTTCAAGAACGTCCTAAAAGCCACTGTGAGCACCACAGAGACAGTATTCAGACCACCAGTCCAGACGGTTATCCACGAGTGGGAGCCTATGTACCTCAGTGTGATGCTAACGGACAGTACATTCCTCAGCAGGTACAGTAAACGGTTAGATGCATTATGTCCTATGAATATCATCCATGCAACTAAAATAAACTGGGTATTTTAGTGTCACAGTTCTAGTGGACACTGTTGGTGTGTGGACAGCCAAGGACAAGAAAGGTCTGGTACTAGAACTCCTCCTGGTACAACACCTTTTGACTGTAACAAACCAGGTGCCAAAGTTAACCTACATTCTTATAGTTTCAATTAGAGTATAACTTTATAATGTAACTTTCAGAACATCCTAAAAGCCACTGTGAGCAGCACAGAGACAGTATTCAGACCACCAGTTCAGAGGGTGAGCCACTTGTTGGAGCTTTTGTACCTCAGTGTGATGCTAATGGACAGTACACTTCTCAGCAGGTACTTCCTCGACCGTTTAATGCACTATGTATTTTTATATCATCTATGTGACTAAAAAGAAGTTCTATTGTAGTGTCACGGGTCTAGTGGACATTGTTGGTGTGTGAACAGCCAAGGGCAAGAAAGACCTGGTACTAGAAGTCCTCCTGGTACAACACCCTTTGACTGTGACAAACCAGGTACTAAAGCTAAACTTTTTTGTTTTTACACTCTGATGACCCTTTTATAGTTTCAATTGGAGTACAACTTTACAATGTAATTTTCAGAACGTCCTAAAAGCCACTGTGAGCAGCACAGGGACAGTATAAAGACCACCAGTCCAGAGGGTTATCCACTTGTTGGAGCTTTTGTACCTCAGTGTGATCCTAACGGACAGTACACACCTCAACAGGTAAGCAGTATTAGGAATGTGTATGTGACAGCCCCACCCACGATGCAAAGTTGATGTTAAAGTCCCACTTCCTTAACTAGGAAGATAGAGGACATTGAGTGATCATTAGCCATATTTATGTCTGCAATGCAAACTCCAAGTTAAGTTCTTTCAATTTTAGAAGATGCCTTTCTTTGTAAGCAACCACCAAATTTAATCTACCAATAGACTGAAAGCAGACATAAATGACACATAATATTTGTTGGCAGAGTAGCCACAAAGCAGCAGGTACTTGTGAGAAACCAAATTGCACCGAACTCAGTGGAATAAAAAAAAGAAAGACGAGGAGGACAATCAACTCTGTTTGCACACCATTCACTGCAACTACTACGATAACAGCTAGTAGGAACATTGCAGCATGCAGGAAGGCTTTTTATTAAACACGCCCACTTAATTAACACAGGTGTCTTCACTGAGACCACAGGTGTCAAACTCAAGGCCCAGGGGCCAGATACGGCCCGCCACATCATTTTATGTGGCCCGCGAAGACAAATTGTGCATCAAATTCGTGTCATTACTAGAATTGCAAATTGTCTTCACTTTTAATAATATCAGTCAAAAATGTCTGTCATTATAACAAGAAAATAATAAATACAATAAATCAACATTTGGACAAAACATATTAGAAACCATATAATTGAGAGCATATCTCAACAATGTTTAATTACAAATAGTTTCTTGCAAAAAATCTATCAAGCCTGTGACCTATTGACTTCACTCAACTTTGGCACCCTTCTTGATTTTTCCAAGTTAGACTACTTCCTTTAGTTGTTGTTGTTTTCTTTTGTCGATATTTGGTCAAATCTCTCTTTATTCTGGGGATTGACTTGGCCAGCAAAAGCTCTCCCTCCCACTTCTCCTTTTGGCCCAGATGAACTCCTTTGTTGTTTTGGGAGTGTGTTCTGTGTCATTATCTTACAACAGGATGAAGCGGCTTCTTATCAGTTGGGTTGCATATTTCTTTAAATCGAGAGACAAATAGTCTCAGTCTGAGCTAATTTATCTGCTCGTCTGTCCCTTTGTAAATGAAGATTAATGAGCCCAAGCAGGATCAAGTTCCAGTGAGATTCACAGATGGCCTCTCTTTTTTTAAGATTACGAGCAGAACCTTTCTTTCTCAAAGCTTTACTCTTTCTATCACTCAGGTAAAGATTTGCTTCTTCTCAGTATTCTTTACTTCATGAAATGTTGACAGTGATTGTCATCAATTGACAGAGTCCGTCGAAAAATAATTAATTAGCCTGTCCGCTCCAACACTTTTACATGACAGTGAACATGGATTTGATATTTCATAAGTAAGAATAGAGGAATGGTTGGACTGAAACATGTGGTTTGTTCTAGTGTCATGGTTCTAGTGGGCATTGTTGGTGTGTGGACAGCCATGGACAAGAACGACCTGGAACCAGAACTCCTCCTGGTGCAACACCCATTGAATGTGACAACCAAGGTCATAATTTAAATGTTTGCGGATGTTTATTGCAAAGAATTAAGCAAGAATTAAATAAGGTTGCCAACCAATAAATTCTACTTGCCAGAACGTCCTAAAAGCCACTGTGAGCACCACAGGGATCGTGTACAGACCACCAGTCCAGAAGGTTATCCCATTTTGGGAGCCTTCGTGCCTCAGTGTGATACGAATGGACGATACACAGCTCAACAGGTAAGTACTTTTTAAATTACAGTCATAATATAATGTTTTAAAATGTTATTGCTGTTCCAGTGTCATGGCTCCACTGGGCATTGTTGGTGTGTGGACAGCCAAGGACAGGAAAGACCTGGAACCAGAACTCTACCTGGAACAACACCCGTTGATTGCGATAGACCGAGTAAGAATTTAGAAATAGACTCTCAGCAAAAAGCGATTTCAGTTGTCACTTGCTTGTTCTTTCCATTCTCTCGTCCGATTTTCCAGTTGAACGTCCTAAAACTCACTGTGAGCACCACAGAGCAAGTGTACAGACCACCAGTCCAGAAGGCTATCCCCTCGTGGGAGCTTTTGTCCCTCAGTGTGACGCTAACGGACAATACACTCCTCAACAGGTAAAGGCAAACAGGTTTCAGGTATTTTTTATTATAGACACAAACCGACTGACATGTTTCTACTTTTGCTTCATATCAAATGATTATCATTCTATGGAGTAGTGCCATGGGTCCATTGGGCAATGTTGGTGTGTGGACAGCAATGGTCAAGAAAGAGCAGGAACAAGAACTCGACCTGGTGTTTCTCCTGTGGACTGTGACCGTCCTGGTAAAATGAGACCATTTTTTTAATCTCTGGATTTCATGTCTTTGTGAACATTTGCCCTAATGTCTTCACTCACCCTCTCTATCTGTCTGTGGCACACACACGTGAAGGCTAAAAGCAGCTCTGGCTCTAAACGTATCTACTTTTTATGGCTCTCCAAACATCTACAGTCTTGTGGGAAGACGGATGGGCTGTTTCCTCAGCAACCAAACCATAAGCAACCCTGCCTTTTTCAGGGTGACGCCTCGCACCCGAAGACTTGTTGTCACCTGACATTCAATTTTGTATTTCTCCATGTCACATTACAAACGACCATCATCATCCTCCTTGTCTGCGTTTCGAAACATATGCAGTCTTTCATGAGAACCAGCTGTAGCTTTTAAAGTTCTCTAATAAAGTGAGTTATTAGAGGGATTTTACGAGGCAAGACAAAGTGTGTGTGTGTGTGCGTGTGTCAACAAAGGGACACCCCACACGATTAATCACACTTCACATAAACTGGAGATACTATGATATACTGTACCCTCAAGCCAGAAACATCATGAGAGTATGTATTTGAATCAAGACAGCTGGAATCTTCTTGTTCGTTGAAAACATTTCACCTTAAATCCAAAGAGTTTAGGGCGTCTCTGGTGGTTGGGTTCCCAAGGAGTGGTCACAAAGTATGGTTGTTGCCGATCTGGTTTTGCTTCCGTTATATTCCCATAATTCTTTTGACGAGGGATTTCAGGACTCAAAGGAATTACCTTTCTTTGTTTCCTTTTTGTTCGAGTGCTAAGACCGCTGCCCGAAAAGGCGAGTTGAAAGAATCCATCAATGTCAAACTATATGGGCTCTCCCCAAACAGAGAAGCAGCTTTTAGCTATCATTTGATGTCAACGTCTTAGATTGTCTCATCTAAGACACGGCAAGAGTGGCCACAAATGAGCCATTTCGCCTGCTCGCAGCTGGTGTGCAAGAGTCAGCCTGACAACGACAACTCCATCTATGGTGACCACTCACCAAAGCCATAAGAAGGATCATGTCACATCTAAACTTTAGAACTGAAAAAGTCTTTGGGATGTAAGGTGAAGCATGTTCCATAAACAAGGAGAGCAAGTCAAGTTGGTTCCATTCAACATTTGCGGATCATCATGACCTGGATGACTGCGACTCTACACTGACGCCCTTAAAATAGAACCAAGGGTTTACTCTAAATAACGTAGATGTTTATCTTTGTTGATGTGTCTCGCAGTCCACGTGGCTCCGACAGAGCGTCCCGAGAGTGTGTGCGAACGCTGGAGGAGCAGTTTAATGGAGCATTACCGTGGGAAGCCCGAGCCGCAACAGTACTTGCCTCAGTGTGAACCAGACGGACAGTTCAGGTAGTTCATTCTCTTCTTAAAGACATACACATATTTTGCAATATCACTTCCTCATGCAGCACACATTCTTGATCTTGAATTGCCTTCTGATCTCTCTCAGTCCTGTCCAATGCTATGGGGAGACCACCTATTGCTGGTGTGTGGACCAGGATGGGCGAGAAGTTCCTGGCACCAGGTCAAATGATGTCGTCAAGCCTGCATGTGAGCGTTGGATCATCCCTGCCGCATCTTCTGTCAAAAGCACCCAATATATATGACACATTTTACCTCCTATTCTGTCGCAGGCCTTCCCTCGGTGGCCCCGCCAATCGTGCGGCCATTACCCCGCCCGGATGTGACCCCTCCGCCTAATGCTGATACCACACTGCTATATGCACAGGGACAGAAAATAGGAGCGCTTCCTCTCAACGGGACCAGACTAGATGCAAGCCGGTCCAGAACACTATTGACTCTACATGTAAATGCACAAATGGGAACTTTAGCCCGATTTAATTTCTCTATAATTGATCATGTCCATGCGTGTGTTTGTGCAGGGCTCCATAGTTGTTGGTCTGTCTTATGACTGCAAGCAGAATCAAGTGTATTGGACCGATTTGTCTGCACGGACCATTAATAGAGCATCAATGGTGCCAGGAGCTGAGCCAGAGATTCTTATTAACTCAAGTGAGCGATCACATACGTATTTATACATTTTGGATGATTTTTTTTTTCTTCATGTTTTAATGCTCTGCTTTGCGTAGATCTGATCAGTCCAGAAGGTTTGGCTGTGGATGTTAATCGAAGGCTGATGTTCTGGGTGGACTCCAACCCCGACCTGATCGAAAGGTCCAACTTGGACGGCAGTGAGAGAAGGACGCTGTTTGACAGAGACTTGGTCAACCCCCGGGCCATCATTGTGGTCTCATCCACAGGGTAAGGTCTACATGTGTCCTCCTACTAAACACTCACCACCCTCTGTCCCGCCCTGTGGGCCTAAACAATTTAAAAAAATATGTAATTGTGACTTTTTTTTTAATGCAGTTTAATATGCAATTTTTTTTCAAGGACTAACAAGCAATAATTTAATCTTTATTACGAGAAACAGTATCAGACTTATTGGTTATCTGGTTTTGGTCATTTTAGGTGAGGCTTGCGCTAAATTAGTGGCAAATGAACCACGAATTAATATGAACGACAATTTATTTCAATTCGAGGTGTCGACTTACGAAAAACACTTTGACTTGAAGTGTTTGCAACAACAACTTCACGTGTGGTATAAACATAAATCAGCAAAGCCAAAGTAAAATTACAACAATAATGACAAAAGATCTTTCATCCTTTTATATCTCACAAAACAATGGAATATATGTGGATTGCACATCTTGAGCATTACACTATAAAACTATATGAAATATTAATAATGAAATAAAAAACAAATAACAGCTTAACGCCTTTGAGATTTAAAAAAAAAAATGCATTCCATTAGATCGCGATGTTGATTTAAATTAGATTAATTGTTTAGCCCCACCCTCCAGCCAGAACCCTTCAGTGATGCTACCCAGAAGTGATCCACTGTGGCGCTATGCACCAACAAGGCCTGTATCTCATTAATTAGCGCTGACATTTTGTTGAGTCTGGTTTGTTCCACACCAGAGAGACGGACGGGAGCGTCCATACGGGGCTATCACCAGCTGATAAAATTTCAATCACAGTTTAGTTTTTTTTTTTTAGCAACATCTGTTTACTCTGTGTGAGACATGAGCAAATTTTAGCGCTCTCTCTTAATGACGAACGCCAGCGAGAACGCACAAGACCGTCATCAGTCAGCTTTTCAGGAATAACATCTGCTTTTCATCACTGCAACTAATCACAGATCATCAACATTTATGGATGTGTGTCTTATAAAGAGGAGGAACGTGTGTTTGTGTGTTTAATCCATCATTAAACACAACAGCAATAAGTCAAAGTTTAGTTTTTGACCTCAGGCCAACTGTACGCATACGTACGTGCGTGCTCGTGTTTTCGTCGTCTGACCAAAAGCCAAGCACCATTATTGCCTCACATGGGTGCACTTATGTTCCAGCTTGTTCTTGTTGATTTCCGAATGTGCGTCTGTCACGCCTACACGCACTTGAACGCATATGCACAAAAGCACATACATGCACACTCTCACACAAAGCAATGAAATAATGCATATGCGTGAACGCTCTTATACAATCATCTGCTCATAAAGTATTCGTAGCTTGTTTTTCAAACTGATTAAGAAGAACTTAATACTAATAGTAGTACAGTAGTGGCTTCAGAGAGAAGTGAGACAACATTTTCCAAAATAAGAGACATCACTGGACCAATTTTTATTTTTGATTTGCGTGGCGAGGTAAAAGAGGACACAACAGAAGGTGGAGCACAACGAGTTCAAGCATGAAATCATGATGCAAACTCATTGTTTGTTTGTTGTTATCATTTAAAAAAAAAAGCGAATTGGTCCAGTCAAAACTATCTTGTGTCTCTTTGCAGTTCTCTGTACTGGACTGACTGGAATCGAGAGGCTCCCAAGATCGAAAGCGCGTCAGTGGATGGCCAGAACCGCCGGGTGGTGGTTTCTGAGGGGATCGGTTTGCCCAACGCTTTGACGTATGATTATTCTTCCGGGCACGTCTGCTGGGCCGATGCAGGTAAACAAAACAATTGGGAGACTGTATTCAATCTTTGGCTAGACACATTGTCTTAACTACATCGGAAATATGTTGAAAAATATTTCTTATTTGTTACAAATGATTATTTTAAGTGTAACCCTCGACAACTGCACAACAAATGCGTGGCTTTATCGCGTCAGTTTTCCACGTTTGATGGCACAATGATATGTAAACATGTGGAATGCACTTGGGCGCTGACCTTATCTAGACACTATAAATAAACAAATTACACACACACACACACACGCACACAAACAGACAATAGAAATACACTAAATGTCATTCTTTTGGATTATGGTTAGGATTGAAGGGTCAATTGCTTACCATGTGGATTTTTGTCTCTTTCTGTGTTAGGCACTAAGCGGTTGGAGTGTATATTCCCAGATGGTTCAGGGCGAAGAGTAATAAACCCCAGCCTCAACTACCCGTTTAGCATGGTTTACCACCGAAACCACTTCTACTACACTGACTGGAGGAGGTGAACGATTGAATTTGTTTTTATGACAACTGAATTTGACCCATTAATCAACTGCTGTTGATACTGAGCTACCTGACCACCTCCTTGCAGGGACGGTGTCATCACGGTCAGCAAAGACAGTGGTAAACTCACCAATGAATATTTACCGGACCAGAGATCTCACCTGTATGGCATCACCATAGCAACATCCCAATGTCTATCAGGTGAGCCAATAGAATAATTTGCCTACACTTTATTTACACCATCTGGGTAAAGTTGCTGGGGTACCTTGGTGCCTTGAGATATGAGTGATTTTTCAAATAAAAACTGTTGCTTGGCCAAGTTAAAAACTCAAAACTAATGAACAATTCTTCAAAAATGTGGCTTCAAGATTTTTGTGTCCAGAAGGAGCAGCAACACAATGTCCATTCAATTGAAGCATTTATTAAATTGTGTTTTATACTGTACAAAATTATAGAGTACTATTTTTCTCTTTGAAAAACACAAAAACTTTTTATGGTTTAAGTAATTATTGGTTTTCCATTCATTTCAATGAATTAAACTTGTATTTCAATGCACCACAAAATTGTAATATTTTTTGGGCACGTCAACAAACTGTGCTAAAAATATGCATTAGTTATATGTCTATTTTCAGTATATTTTTGATTGGAGCATACACACAGTGATGCATTGTTCAGTGTAAAACAATGTAACCACTGTATGACTTGACATCCAGTGATAAAACTTGCCATGGTTAATGCGACTTGTGGGGCACAAAACCAAAGAATACATCCATCTGTGTCATTTGATGCACTGATGTCATATTGAAGACTTTTGTAAAACACCTGTAAAGAACAAAGTATGACTCTAAACACAACTCGCACTCCCACCCCAGCCCTGACACACAATGTGATGCGTCATGTGTGCTTGACACTGGCTAAAGCTGTAATAACAGCAAGCTGCTTCAAAGAGGTTGTTTCGAGTGTGATGACAGCTTCAAAAGCTTAAAAGCTGTTATTGTTCAACACGCACAGACACACTTGAGTAAAATTGTTGGTGTCACTTGTTCAGGATGTCAGTTGTTAGACTGCTCTGCAGCTTATATATATATAGACTTATAGTCCAAAAATTACGGTATATATATATATATATATATATATATATATATATATATATATATATATATATATATATATATATATATATATATATATATATATATATATATATATATATATATATATATATATATATATGTGTGTGTGTGTGTATAAATATGTGTGTAAATATGTGTGTATATATGGTTTTATACTTCTTCTAAATTGTGTTGTATGCGTGTTTCAGGGAATCACTAACAGCTGAATGGCAGCCAGACGGTCCTTTGGTGCTAAAGTTCTTGGGCTATTTTTGAGCCGAGGGTGTAACAAGCCCTCTTGGTGTCCCTCAGAGTAAAAGGATGCTCTCAAAGGGACACGGCTTCCTGTGGATCAGCTCTCCCCCCTCCCCACCAACCAAGATATAACCGCACATTAAAAGTTCTGTACATTTTTTTGTACCTAATTTTTTTTTCCTACTGATCTTTTGTATGCAAGTTTGTTTTTCGTAGCCACAAAAGTCTAAGAGTAGTATCACTTTTTTTTTTTTAAGAGTGTTTAAGCATCTTTAAGAGTCTTTAAGAGTAATAAAGCACCATGTTAATATGCAGGCTCAATTTAGATTAGCATAAAGACAGGAAACATGGAAACAGCCATCCAAAATGAGGAATGTGAATCAGATTACAATCATTAAGGCTTCCCTCCTCTGTGTGTCAGAATGCAGCAGCTCCATGTATGCCATCATTTCCCAGCACCACTAATAGTCCCCCAACTCCTGTTTTTTCTCTTTATAAGATGTGATATTTATACCATTAAAAAGTGTTTTGGTACTGGACTCAGTTTATTTTTTTTCAAGTTGGCCACTCTGTGGAAGCACATAAAAAGGGTGAACAAGAAGCAAATTAGTCAAAAGTGCCCCCTTTTAAATCAGAACAAATGGTTGTCAATTTCAAACAGTCTTAGTAAAATACGTAAAGTTAGCCATCTGCACAAAAAAAAAGTGTCACAGAAGAAAAATGGTATCAACCACAGGCTTTCAAATCATTCCACCAGTCCTCCAGAAGTTCCTCATGACCCTCATCTGCCGACCTTGCCCAGCCTGTGGTCTGTTTTGGGGTCGGCAATGACGGCTTGGACTGCTACGATGGCTTCGTTGATCCTGGTCTGAAGCTCCCTCAACTCCTCGATGTGCAGCAGACGCAGAATCTGAGCTGCTTGGTTGAGTATGGCATCTAGTGAGGAGACCACAAAGCAGATCCATGTTTCAACATCTAAAACATACATGCATGCAATGTCCTTCAACCAGAGAGAATAAAACAACTCACCACCAGTATCAAATCCCAGGTTGTGCTTGTCTAAGGATACTGGGACACCCTGAGTGCATGCAGAGAAGACATACATCCATAAACTGCCTCAGCAATTAAAGCACAGAATAAACCACAGAATGTGGTTTTGTAGATATTGTGTCTTGAAAAGTGGAATGACGTTAAAAGATATTGAAATATAGAATTTGAGACGTAAAAGTTGGAATGTTATGAATTAGTCAAGAAATGAGGTATGAATAAATAAATGTAAAATATTTCTTAAATTTGGGATTTTTACTGTGAGGATTGTGGAATTTGGGGAATGTGTGTAATGAATTGAGTTGAATTCTCTAACATTTGGAAAAGAAACTCAACTATTTTATTAAAGCAAATTTACAAATTAAAGCAAAAGTCAGCATTAAGTACACGGCTTCTTAAGTGCTCTGACAATGCATTTACCTCTTTGCTGTGGCTCGCTTTAGCGATAGCCTCTGGTGAAAGCCTTTCTTGGATGAGGATTCGAACAGCCTTTTAGGTGGAGACAAAAAAAAAAAGTCAATTAACTGAAATGGAGTGGTGTACACATTCAGTCTGGCTGGAGCGGGTGGGGGGAATCTTTCAGCACTCACCTTGAGCATCACCAGGTAATCGTCATGCCGCTGTATCTTGAGGATGTTGGCCAGGGCGAGCACGCCCGCCTTGAAATCCGGTGAGTCACCTGAGTCGTGTAAAGACACCACAAGAGCCTCGGTTCATCCACAAGAACATTTGGAGAAAAGGCAACAAGGCGTCTGTCCTGTTGTGATTGATGCCTACTGTCCAGGTTGATGAGAGGGTCTGACGTAGCTCTGCTATCGCTGGAGGCTTCCAATGATGGACAGTTTCTGTATTTGTCCACTAGGTGGAGGCACATAACACACAATCATATTTAGAAACCGTTAAATTGGTACTCCTTTGGGGAATAGGGATGGGGCACAAGTGAGAAATCTGCAACTAGTCTCTATTTCTGTCTCACAAAATTATTTAGCTAGTTAAAGGGTAAGTAACACATTTGTATTTGAGGTTTTCCCGTAAAGAAAATCAGCAAGTACAGCACAGTAATGTGTTTTTGCTGTCAAGAGAATGGATGGATGCTTGCTGATAAGGTATTGATTTTTCCTATGGCGTCATCTATTGACGGATTTCTATACTGCAAGAGAAATACAAGTCTGCTCTCCTACCATTGTCTCCATATTCATATCGCACCGCCAAGCCCAGCAGCCAATCTACAGCCTCGGCTCTTTCAGGCGCTCCAAATGGACAGTTGACGTCCTGCAAGTACTACGCGCAAAACAAAACAAATAATCGGAAAAAAATATAAAAATAATTATTAATCCTATTAATCACAAGATTGAGTTAGATACTGTCTCTTGAGTGAGCATCAGTTGGATGAAGTCACCTTCTGGTATGCTTTGGGCCAATCAGAACTGGGGATGTTTCGCAGGTTGCCACGATCTTCAATTTTGTAGTGCCGAATCTTCTGGTCCTCCAGCCACACTACAAAGTTCCTGAACTGAGTTTCATCTAGGAAAAATATATTTGTGGTAAGGATGATTTTAACTTCAGTACTGTACTGTGTTTATTTACACATTAGAACAACTGGCAGAATGTCACAAAGGGTGCACGTCACAAGGGTTGGCACCTGTCGAGCAAGTAAGACAGACTTGCATATATTATATACGGCAGCGAGTTGAACTTACACCTTTTTTTTTTTTTTTATACAGCCCTAGATTACAAATTAGTCTAATATAGTTTTGTGTGAATTTGGAATGGTATACAGGAAAAACACAGTGCCGGAATGTTTTGAGCAAAATTTCGAGGGACTTGATTTTTATAACTCAAAATGCAGCAAATTATTTCCTACGTTTAATGATGGTTTCTTGTTCAGCGGTTTTGTGCCATCCATTAATTTTTTTTTTTTTTTTTTTAATGCTAGTGAGCCCTTTAAAATTGGGAAAACAATAAAATAAAAATCACACTAGTGGTTATTTTGTTGGTTGCTTCAAACCCTGTTGTTGGGTTAGGATAGTGGATTTTTTTTTTATACATTAGTTAGCAAATGTAAATTGAAAAATGCATTAAATTTCCCCAAACCCTTTTTGGGGAAAATTTGCATTTAAGGGTGCTGGTAAAGGTCAGGAAAAAAAAAATCATACAATGCATGCCTTTGCAATACGCATACTGCATGTGTGAAATGCTCAATGTCACTAGGAGCGCTTGCGCATCACGTAGTTATCAAATAAGGCTTCGGTTTGACTGACTAACAGTTGTTCTGCTCGTGTCAGGAGTAAACGTCACAGGAAAGACTACTCGTGCGGCGCATTGTTCTTTCAATTTTTCTTACCTGCACAGTCAAATCCGCTCGGACTGTGATAGTCTAAGGCAGTCAGTTTTCTCTTAAACATTACTACGTTAGAATTCAGACTTCGATAGTAAAATCGGTCGTCACGTTATGAAGAAGCAAATGCCACTTGCTGTCAGATGACACAGGCACGCATGCGCAGAATTGAATGTCCTGTTTGAGCTTCCGTCGTGTTCTTCTTCTGTGGTGTCTATTGGGGGTTGGACAAACGGCTTAATGGTACACTACCGCCACGAATTGAACTGGAGTGTGTGCTGACAATTTACAGAAACTGCACAGAAAGAAAATGTATACTGGATGTTGATCAATCAATTTGAATAAGAATCGTTTATTTTCAGGTGAACGTTAAATTATGCTATTTTGAGGGTCTAGACAAGGACAAAAAAAAACTTTGCACACATATCAGGCCTAGCAATGAAATCTATATTTTAGATGGTTATTGTCCTATGCGCAAGTACTGCATTGTGCAAGTACCCCAACATGGCCAGGGTTGCGAGGGCTCACCATAGCCAATCACAGCTCTGGCTTAATTTGTAAAACAGGTTGTCAACGTCAATATGCAAGCACACACTGGTTTACTGCGACTATTTGGAAACTCAATGTGTTCCTCAAACTTGACATTTGTTCAGAGCGTCAAAAACAGAATGTCAATTCATAAAATGGAATGGCAGTGCGCGCATGAGGCGCTCCGATTGAGGTCATGGTGCGGCAGTAGCTGTGTTCGGAAATGAATGGGAGAGGAGCTAACCCTGCCGCTCCAAACACATCCACCGGGAGCGTTGTGCACAGGCGTTTGTCAGAGAGAATTTGTGCCACGCACTTAATGAGGATGCCAACGGCAGCTACAATACGTTCACTAACATACACTGACAACAAATTAAAACAATCAAAAGATGTGTTTACTGAACATCTTATTGTACAAGATGATTTAAAAAAAAAGATTACAAAATTAGGGTAACAATGGGGGTTGGTTTTTGTATTTGTCAAGAATGTATTAGCTCAAAAAGGCCTCATGCGTGGTCCAAGGGGTTGGGCTCTATTGGGAGGCGTAATGGCTATGTCGAGATAGTCTCCAATCTGGAAGCGCTGAGACTGCAGCGTCATGGAGTCGTCAGCACACTTCTTGCCAGACACCGTATTGCCAATCTCTTTAAAGCTAAAGAAGGAGGTGGGGGAAAGGGACATTTTTTTATCAATACTGCAAGCAATGCAAATACAAATTAGCATACCAAGTGATGCTGTGGCACTAACCGATACACTTTCCCTCGGAGGTCAGGGAAGACGATGGCAAAGCTGAAATGGGTTCCTTTTTTCCTGGCTTCTGGATACACTTCCTTCACGAGGCTGGTCAGCTCCCGCAGTGTAGCGTCCATCCTGGAAGAAGCACAGACATCAGAAAAAGCTGTGTATCGGTTTTACCTACCTTGGGGCAGGGGGGAACAAAGTTTCTTTATGGACTGCTGTATGTTGGATAAAGTTGCATTCCTTGGCAAAAGAGGCTACAGAGGGTCCTTGGTTCACAACCGTCCTGACTATTTCAATAATACAACTGACATGTGGCAGAAGAATTTGGGCTTGTGGCCCAAGACAGTCACTATGGGTGTATTCACTGTTTGCCCAACCTTAAATGGACCAGGGTTTGTCTCCCATGCTGGTCCGGCCGGACTTTTTAGGCAAGTGTGAATACCCACAAAAGAACCCTGGTGCGGACCAAATAACCGGCCCGAGAACCACAGTCTCACCATGTGTATATCTGCAGTTCACTGGAGGGAACATTGCCACGGGCAAATTCATCTTGGCGGTGGTGTCGGCCATTGTTGGTGGTGAAAACTCGCAGGAGAAGGGGACAAGTCTGTGACAGAGCATTTGTAAATGAAACTGTAAATGAAAAGTGTTGTTTTGTTGATATTTTCAGAAAGGTTGTATTCAAAAATGGCAAAACTCATTTAGAATAAAAATAATTACGGATAACATTTACTGTAAACTAAACTATTATAATTTGCCCTTATTTGAGTGCAGTGATAATCAAATTTTTGGATTGCGACTAGTGTGGCTAACGTTAAACGAGTAAGCATACTTTTCATATAAATCCGTTGGCTAGTTCAAGATGAACCTCGCGAGCTACTGTATTGAAATGGTCAATGGTCAGCTATGGTAGCACCAAGTAGCCTATTTAATGCATTTATATTAAAGGAAAATAAACGCGGCTTTAAAAGAAGACATGCTTTTTCTTTTTTGCCTACTGCATTTGACCAGAAAACAAATCATAACACGCATAACACTTTCGGCGTCGTGTCCTGAGCTGCGTGCTAACAGTTAAATGCGGCGCCCATGCGTAACACGCCATACCTTTTCTCTATCGATTGGCTTCTCGGATTCCTTCTTAATTTCTTCCTGTGTAACACGCGATTCAAGGGCCATTTCTCGTTTTGTTTTAACTGCTTGATTTACGCAGTTTATTGAAACTTTCCACCGCCTTGTTTGGATAAATTCGCTACAACGCCGTGCACGGAACAAAACCGTGGAAACTGTTTCCGTTTGCTGATTGGCGACTTTGCGCCCTCTGCTGTCTGGGAGTTGTCATTTATACACACATAAGGCGCGTTTGGAACCGCACTCTGAGATTGCGTGTTTGAAGAGGCATAGTTGCGCTCCGTTTCCATCAATTTTCGAACACAGTCAGCTCTGCCTTTTTGCACTTTTTGCAAATTTGAGCAACGTCCTGAACTTCCTAACGATCATAGTGAACTTGTGCGCGCTCGGGTGCCCATTTCCGAATGCGTCCATAGGCACCACGCGGGTGGTGTCCGTCCCCTCCTTAAATGCGTCAGAGCGGCCGCCATATTGTGACAGTCATTAGTTAAACAGTCAAGCAGTATAAATAAAGGCTGCATGAAAGTAATGTTTTCTCAAGAAATTGTGTTCACATTTATCTGGATATTAATAATGATTGGATTCAGTTAGTTAGAATCATGCTTCACACTTTAATTACACACAGCAATAAAAATACTAGAAGATCCATACATTTGAGAGATTATCCCACCGTATAGATTCACGACTGTTGGACGATAAATAAAACCCCAAACAAAAGAGTGATGCAGCACCAATTTCTAATTTCATGACTTTATTATTATTTATTATTGCAACAGTGGACCCAGGCCTCTCACCCAGCTGGCCTGCAGTTATGGGGGGGATTATTTGTACATTCCTTGGTACATCACATTATTTTTATTGCTGTGATCACTTGTGTGTTGTCTCACTTGTCAGTCTTGGAAGTCGTTATTGCTTTGATCACTTTCTTGTTGGCAGTCAGTCTTGTAATAAAGACGTGTTCCTTACTTCTGCCAAAATGTTACCACCAATTTCCTTTTCAATTTGACACTCTGCCTCACTTATGGACTAGGACAGGAAAAAGTAAGTAACTGCAAAATAGTGGAGTGTAATGAAATCTATAGTGTGTTGTAATTAAAAAAAACGGCATTGCATGTTTGCTGGGCTTTGTCGACTGCATGCAGTCATTGCCATAGTGTCTCAAGCGACAGAAAGAATGTAAACATGAATTTGTGCGTTAATTGTCACTGGCCACTTTTATGCCATCCTCCTCCTTGCTACTTCAAAGTCAAAAAAGTCAAAGTCAGCTTTATTGTCAATCTCTTCACATGTCAAAACACACAAAGAAACCGAAATTACGTTTTCTCTATCCCACGGTGACGAGACATATTACACGATAGACATACTTGAGTAGAAAGTGTGATTTCTTGGTGGGAAGCAGCACTTAAATTTCCTCCACAAGTTGGTCAATTACCGTGTAAACAAAACGTCAGTTCCAGTGACATCACACAAAATTATAAATCGATATGCCGTGCCCAATCGAACAGGTGAACGAATTTCGACTCATTTGTGCACAGCACTAGTATGATGTAGACACAAGACTCCTGCAATTATTACTATTAATGGCAATTTTTTATTTATTTTTGGGAAATACCTAAGAAATGACGAATCCGATAAATTTGGACTAAAAATTGCCACTCCCTCCTCCCTCCCATAAAACATGCCACCCATCCTTATCCGTACACCACACTAAACCCCCCACCATCCATCCCCCAGCCCCCACCACCCCAGGCACCCCCTGCACGGGGGCACACTATGTGACAGAGGCGGATGGCCCTGGCCACGCGGGACGCAACCGCTGCGCTTGGCCTTGGTGGGACCACACGCGCCGTCTTCACACTGGACTTGCCTCATTCCTTCTTTTGCTTCACTTAAACTTTCCCTTGCTCTCTCAGCCAGTCTTTTGCTCTCTCTTTACCCCCCATCCCACTCCTTGCCCCCCCACCCCCATCCCTACTGCTCATCACCCCTACTCCACGAGTGGTCGCCTCCTACACACCTGTGGGAGAAGAAGGATTGGAGGACTCGCTTGGGCAGATGTGCTCATAGGAGAGTGGGAAGAAGGTGGGTGTTGAAAGTGTGTGTGTGTATGGCGGGGGGGTCATCTCCCATGTTGATCTACTTCTTTGATCATGGTGATGGAAAACAGGCATTTGGGCATCTCTTGGAAGAAGAGTTGAAAAAATGTGAACAGAATAAGTAAAAACCATTAAAATGTGTCTAATCCCCACTCAAATTTTGAATGATCATCTTAATGATGAGCAAAGAAATCTTGCAACTTTTTCAGCTTAGTTTTTTTCTTTAGACTATAGCGATTGTTTTTGAAACATGGATGCTACTTAGATGAAAATTAGGAGTAATGAAAAAAGATCGGATTGAATATTCGTATTACTTCCAATGATTGTTAGTAATGTCAAGGGTGAAGCTTAATGATATTTTTTCCAAAATATATTTTAGCAAGGTTAAAACATTTGTGTCTATTTTCTGTCTCCATTTTTTCTTGCATAACGCGCAGTGCATGTTTGTTTGCAGTTTTGTCATGTAAATCGGTTCTCATATTAGGAGTGTAACAAAGAACATCTGTTTTGATTTAAAAGATGTGAAGGAAATGCCACATTTACAATAGCCTATTGACAACTTACAAGTTCATTCATGTGTGCGTGTGTATACCATTTAAGTTTTTTTTTTTTTTGGTCAAGTAGTTAACCTGAAAATGAGATATCAGACTGCTAAATTGACAAAGATATCCAAAGATATTTTTGAGCCATTGAGAACATCTTTTTATGCACAGGGTAGGAGAACTTCTGCAGCTAAGATCTTGTTGTGTTTACGTCCACCCGTTAACGTCCAGCGCCTCCATATGAGTCGAAGTGGAACCAAGAGAGAGTTTATTGCTTATCTTTAAAAATTTGTTGCATGCTTGTTTTTTGAGGGGATGCAAACAGTTGGCCAAGAGTTAACCGTTTGACTGAGGACAAAGACCTCGGCGCCATCAATAGTGCACGGCGCCGCTGGGACAATATCCATCTGGCAGCTTCTCTATTATTTGTAGGGCGGGTGGCATTTCATCACGTGAACACATCATGTACATGTCTGTATGCAAATTAGTCACAGTGGTGTAGCTGGCAAATCTTTTGGAATATATTTTGATGTGGGTTCATTTGCAAACTTGAAATGCTTTAAAAGGGGGCGGCATGGCTCAGTGGTAGAGTGGTCGACTTTGGTTTGATCCCAAGACCCTGAACCTGCTCCTGATGTCATTTGCAGGTGAATGAGAAACCAGTGTAGTTTTTAAATTCCTCTTCATTTAGCAAATCTGAACAAAAAAATATGATCTTGTAATTTAACCGCTATTCTTGGCATGACATCTCAGAAGTAAACTAGAGTGTACAATCACTAAGGTCACTCAGGTTCATTATTCCTTATATTATTATCGAGTAGTTTTTGTGTCGTATTGTTGACTAACAAACAACCAAAACGTAGCGTATCAACCAAATACATTGTGGGCAACCTTGCTCAACCTCTTAGAATTTGATGCGTTAGGCATACTATAGTCGAGTAGGCTACTGTAAGTGTGTGTGTGTGTGTTTGTGAATATCAGTTGATGCCAGGCAAACATTTGCCCTCCTCAGCATTCCTGGGATGTGATGAGTCCAGCATTCAACAGGGACAACCTGTTATCCACTCATTCACTTCCCACAGATGGCCGGCCATTGTCCAGCGGCCAGCCAGCCAGCCCTGCAGCGCGCACACACACGCACAAATTCTTGCAAGCGTTCACATGAACAAGTCTGGTGTATAAAGTTGATTTCAAGGTGGCATGCATTGCTGTGAATGTAACATTGGTGCATTGCTCTTCAAAAAAAGCAATTGGGGTTCAATGTAAAGACCCAACTGTCTCCCATGAGTTCATCTATACGTCATGTATTTTGGGATTTAATCGTACACAAACAAACTTTGTGCTTTTTTCTCTTTTGCAGATATCCTTTTTCTTCTGCTTTCTAGTCGATGGATTTGTCACTGGCAACGCAACGATATATTTGTAAGTTTTGCTTCTTTTGTGGTCCCATAATACTCCGTGTTCCACTGCTTCCAAACAAATCAATGGTAGATTTCAGGCAAAATTACACGACCAATTAAAAGTTATTAATTCGGACATCCTATTGTTCTCAAACGTCTCACACCTAGTACCATCTAAAAAGTTCTTGGCTTGCCAGGTACCACTACTATAAGGACTAGGCTTCATCCAAAATTCTAAACTAAAGTATATACATCTAAAATGGGGAAAATAAAGCTGCTCTCAAATAATGATTCAATTATAATATAAATGATAATATTTTATTTACTTTTAATGAGCTCAAAAGTTAAATACAATTGATCTGTGTTTGGGCAGTAATTCTTTTGCAAGCCTAAATACCATTCATTAGTCAATGTAATGTTTTTCAAACAATGCTATTTGATTTTTGTCAATTGCAAATGAAGGAGGCACCATTAAAAATCTCTTTGAGGGTTGGCTCAACTACATTTAAGTGGTTAAGTGTCTTAACTACAGACCAATTTCTCTCCAGGTTGAAAAAAAAGCGTGTGAAGCATGGGTGACTGGAGCTTTCTGGGGCGACTGTTGGAGAACGCTCAGGAACACTCCACTGTGATAGGAAAGGTAACGGTTTACGCCAGTTCTGTGTTCTCCCACAACTTCTGCCTCTGTCGAGCTCCATTCCAAACTATATAAGACACACTTTGAGGTGTTCTTTGTTGTTTGTTGTGTGTTCCTCAAACCTTTATGGTACTTGCTTCCCAAGGTTTGGCTGACCGTCCTCTTCATCTTCCGTATCTTGGTGCTGGGCGCGGCGGCCGAAGACGTGTGGGGCGACGAGCAGTCCGACTTCACTTGCAACACGCAGCAGCCCGGTTGCGAGAATGTTTGCTACGACGAAGCCTTTCCCATCTCCCACATGCGCTTCTGGGTGCTGCAGATTATCTTTGTGTCCACGCCGACCCTAATCTACCTGGGACACGTGCTGCACATTGTACGCATGGAGGAGAAGAGGAGGGAGCGGGAAGACGAGAACAGGAAGTTAGGTCGGCACCCGGGGGACCACGACCCCCTCTACCACAACGGAGACAGCGGTTGGAAGAAGGAGAAGCCGCCGATCCGCGACGAGCACGGCAAAATCCGTATCCGCGGGGCCTTACTGAGGACCTACATCTTCAACATCATTTTCAAGACCCTGTTTGAGGTGGGCTTCATCCTGGGACAGTACTTCCTCTACGGCTTCCACTTGAGGCCACTCTATAAATGCCGCCGCTGGCCCTGTCCCAACACAGTGGACTGCTTTATATCCAGGTCAGTTCTTTGATAACTACCCACTGTAAGTACCTTTGTTTGTGTACAACCTCCTGTTACTCTGATCGAGCGTCTATCAATCAAATCTTAGCAAATTGCAATGCAGAGTTAGAAACCGGAATGAATGTCCCCTGATGTATTTTTGCAGGCCAACTGAAAAAACGATATTTATCATCTTCATGCTGGCGGTGGCTTGCCTTTCATTGGTCCTCAACCTGCTGGAGATCTACCACCTGGGCTGGAAGAAAGTCAAGCAAAGCGTCACGAATGAGTTTGCGGCCGACAACGAGTCCCTGCTGCTGGGCGCAGTGCGAGCCGGAGACGCCAAGACTCTTCCCGAGGAGGTCAGTCCACCGGCGCTCGACTGTTTGCCGAGGTACGCCAGCGTGAGTGTGGTCGGGGGCAGCGTAGCCGAGGGGGGTGCCGACAGTCCCGCCGAGGTAATCTCCTTAAATCCCGACACGGCAACCGGTTCTGTCAAGATGGACCGCACCTTGTTCCACTCAGATGACCTCCTGTTACAGTCGCTGCCTGGTTCCATTTATGGAGGAGTCCACAGACAGCTGACAGAGGAGAAGCAGAACTGGAGGAACATGGCGTTAGAAATGGAGGACGCCAATGGAAAAAACTCCTCCGGCTCTTACCCTCCTCCCTCACCTCGAATCTCCTCCTCCTCCTCCCAGCCGGAGGAGTCGAGTATCCCCCCTCCGCCGGAGTCCCAACACTCCACTTTTCCCACGCTCCCTTGCCACGCTCGTCTCTACCTCCTCTCGCTGGAGGAGGCTTTGGCAAGTGAGGAGAAAGCAACGGTGAGCGACGACTCCACCGTGGTTACCAAAGCGGAGATGCATCAGCCTCCTGATATGCAGAAGTCAAGACGGGTGGGCGAGAGCAGCGGCGCCAGGGCTCGGCCTGATGATTTGGCTGTGTAACCACGGCAACGTCAACAAAATCCTGCATCAATCTGGATACAAGTACACAAGGTGCCCATCAGTCATCAGCAACAACATAAACTGGACAAAGTCAAGCCAACGTCTGAACATGACCATTTGCTTCTAAAATGGCCCTCTGAGAGCAGACCTCTGCCAAGGCCAAACGATCCTCGCTTATCCACAAATTCATCAATTCACTGATTCTTTGGTGTAACTTGTTATTCGGATAACATTGGCGCCATCTTGGTGCCAAGAAACTATAGAGATGTGAATTGAGGAGTTTTCTTTAGACAACAGTAATGCTTCGATGCCGTTTTGTGGCACGTCAGTGCCGAGGAACAATGTGGAAGTGAGTTAAGGCGTTTTGTTTTGGACAAAAATAGTGCTTCGTATAGGTAATTACAAAGGTTTTGGTGGCAGTCAATTACTCAGACAAGGTCACCTCAAAAATCACCCTCAAAAAGCATGGGTTCAATCTCCATAGATAACCATTTCTGGGAATGCCTGAAAAAAATCAGCACCTTTATCCAGATCTGCACTGATATTTAATGGCCCACCCCTACACAAGGTCCTGTGGAAATCAGTTGAATATTTTTTTGGGTGGACTACTGCCAACAAAGAATCCAGCAATGAGAACACAACCTTCTTGGCGGAGGTAACTGATGTCGCTTGCTTAGATGAACAAAAGAGGAGACAGAATTGTAGTCTATATTTTTCTACTGGAGGGAATATTTGAAAACATTGAGGAAAAAAATGTTTAAAATCAACAATCAGGAGTTCCTTTAGATAATCTATTCCCAATTATAAAGAGAGACGTGAGGTCCACGTTCAAAAGGTCATGCTAAATGTTGACAAGGCGCATCTCCGAGCTTGTACCAGAATCTTGACTTCTCACACAAACGCTGCAACATTTGATACGTTGAATGTGTACGATTATGTTATGGAAAAATAAAAAACAAAAAAGTCGTGTAAAGGATGTAGCTGCGGTATCGTAAAGCTACAGCTGGCTACAGCTAGCTGTGCTGGGAGGGACTATTCTCCTCACAAATGTTTTTTTTTTGCAATCCAAACTTGTTGGAGTAGGTTTGCTACTTCTCCTACTGCTTCACAACCACGACATTTGGCTCATCGGTTAAATCTCATTGGGTTTCACCTTTTTCGCAATATTAAAAGCAGTTCCTTTGTGAACCCATCACAAACATTTTGACCATTCATATTCACAAGATTATTGCCTCGTTTTAACTGGGGCATCTCAGTTTTGAACGTAGTGTCTCGAGGCCCAGCATATTTCACAAGCCCTGTTGTTTTATCCCGCTTTTACGCAGGTCCTGTTTTTCTAGTCAGCAAGCCAGTTGTCTCGCTTTCACGCAGGTCCCGTCCAGGCGTCACCTTTTTTTTCCCCCCGGATCTAGTCAGCAAACCAATTGTTTGAGCCATTGATGTTGCCGTTGCGATTCATACGGGAAATCAATTATAAAAAGGAACGATTAAATTCCTTCCTAGTTCCTTTCACATTTGCGTGAGCGTTGCACTGGAAATTGGACTACTTCCTGCTTCCATTTTTAAGAATCATGGAAAATAAAGTCAGAGCGGTTTTTGGTGGACAATGTGGGCGGTCCCACAGTGAGGTTGCTACAACATGGCAATGTTCTGCTTGGCTAGGAACTGTCAGATGCTCGGGGTATTGTGAGCAGGTGGGATTTGTCCTGCCGCGACTCTGACCTTGTTTCAAGCTTTGAACTAAGAAAACGCCACGGGATCTTTTTGTAGACGAGCTGCTTGATCGTCTTGTCCACATTAAATGGGAAAACTCATACCTTGTGGTTTGAAAAACCATTTATGATAAGAAATCCTGGAAATTCCCTGAAATACACCAGTAAGCACACGCAAGCTGATTTGGACATTGATGATAACTGGATTCATTTAAAGTTTAAGATCTTAGGGGCAGCAGTATGACGTCTTCATATTTGTCTTTAGTGTCTTTGCTTGGAGAGATAAAGACAGGTTTGCACTTTTGTTTCTTATTAATGATCATGACGGGGCTGGACGGGCCACATGGGTGTGTTGGAATTGTGTTTGTGTTCATTAACATTGTTTCAGTGTTGATGCAAACACATCTCTACTGTTACATCAGGGTCAATTATAAATATGTATACAGTATAAATACGGGGTAGAGGCTATCCTAGGTCAATCAACGTGTGATGCAGAATTACTTTTTTTTCTTCCTTCCTGGTTCTATTTAGAGATTTCTCACTATTTTACTGTAAGAGGACATTGGCAAGAAACAAACCTCTCCAGCGGTCATACTGTAGGTCATTGAGCGATTGGAGCTGAGCATCTCCGAGGGTCCAAACCCAAATAGGCTGTTTTGGTTGGAGGACTTGTACAATTTCTTTCTGATGCTTGTGTTTGCAGTGTGTTACAGAACGGTTGACTTCCTTCTAGCTGTTCTGTATAGGACAAGTTTCATTTTCTAGACTAGCTGTAGATTATCATTGTGACTTTTAGGTTTCGGGGTGGGGGTCGGGGGATATGATCCTTTTTTTTTTTTTTTTTCCCCCGTTTGTTTTTTTACAGATATCCCATGTGGGTTGGTATTATTTTCCAGTCCCTCTCACAAATTCCTGCCTGTCTCACGGAATTTCACTTGCAACACTGTACAATGAGATAAGATAGCTATTTAGTTAAATAGCTAGCTAACTCTCTTTTAAACAGATCACCATGGTTGAGGGTGAAGTGAGGCTATCTCCCGCAAGAGTGAATGAAACCACCAGATTCTGTTCTTCCAGCACTTTGAAAATTACAATTCAACCAAAAAAAAAAGACCGTTTGTCTCTAAACTGGGCTTATTTTACAAAATGTTAGCGAGCTGTTTTCTAACCTTTAATAAAGGATTGCACATTGACATTGTAGCCCGCTATAATTAGGGGATGATAATAGAAACACAGAATTGTCTTTAAAGAATTTAGAAATTTCATTTGTAACGATGAAGATATTCATCTAAAGTCGTTATGTTGTTGCTGTATATGTGTATGGATCAAGAGACTTCCATCTTAAACAAACATGTTTGAGGGACTTCCATGGCAAAAACCTAGTAGTGCAAACCCTGCTTTTAATCCACACTGTGTGTGTGTGTGTGTAGTCTTTCTATATAAACTTTTGTTGAAGAGCATGTTGATGTAAATGTTCATTTACCTCAGATGTTTAAAACAGTGTTACTCAATAAACTTATTTTGTACCGTTGCCCATCTGCTTCGTTTGTCGTCAGTTGACAATCGGCGTCTATCAAACAGTTTGGTGTGCGTTTGTGAGCATTTGTGTCAGTGTGTGAGTGTGAAGCCATGCTGAGGCCAGCACTCTCTTTATTGTTAGTGAAAATCACAGGGATTTTAATTGAACAAAAAGTGTGGAGGGAGTGAAAGGGCCTTGAATGCTTGCTAACGCCAGCATGACCTCTGGACTCTTGTAGGCTGCAGTTATACTGACTGTTATGCTCATTCTTTAACTTTTACTAATGTGGAATTGGGAAAGCAAATTTCTGTGATGTTTAAACCAGTGTTACATTTCTCAATGTCTTCAAACAAAATCCCTGGCCACATCTGAAAGAGAGTTTATTTTGCAATGTCTAGATTACTTTAGAATTTTTAGCCGACTTTAATTTTCAATCACTGGCGATAACACAGACATGATCGAAAAATGATGGAACCTTTTATAAATGTTTATTCACCAAAATGGAATTATTCACATGACCTGCTTTTGATGGTGAGCTGAAGTTTGTGTATACTCAAGGCATCCCATCATATCGGGGGTTATACTGTCAGCCACAGGGGCTATTCTAGCCATACCCAAGGTGAAGGCAGTCTCATAATGGTAATAATATGGTCCTTTGAACACATAAACTCCCTTTGAATCGCATAAAGCAGCGTCAATGTCAGAAATGGGCAGGAGGTAGTCTTTGGTCACATGTCTTGGCGTGGCCGACAAATCAATGTCGTAAAGCTTCTTTCCTGAGAACAGTGAAGTGAACTGTTAACACTCTGTTTGATAAATGTGTCAAATCCAAAACGTTTTACCTTGGATTATGGAAACGGTATTTTCATCCCCGCACAGAAAAGCAGCATCGACATGTCCCTCGATGCCCAACTCTTCCTTAAGGGATTTAGGGTAACCTTCGATGAGGGTCTTATGCGGGTCCATTTTATAGATGTACACCTGATCGCCCTGCAGGTGAAGTATTGCACCTCTGTTAGTGTGTAAAACTATCAAATAAAAGCAGGATTTTTTTCTTCTCTTTGTATTGTTGAACAGCATCACTTTAAGAAGGGTTAAGGTTATATTGTGTCATTGGATCACGGTTTTCAGTGGCCGCAAGTGCCGTTTTGATGACACCTACCTTAATCATGTAGTGTTTATCTTCGTGCGAGAAGACAGCATCCACACCATTGGTCAATTCCTTCCACGTCCTCGCTATGGGGAATGCGTGAAGACCATCACGCTGACTGTCCAGACGCATGTAGATGGGTCCTTGGAAGTAGATCAAATTCATGCACAATCTGTCTGTCCTTGAGGTTTCAGAGAATATTTATCGGTATAAGCGACCTTACCTGCAAAAAAATATTTTTTGCCTTGGTTGTCCGAGGTGATGGCATCTATTTTGACTTCGCTGCATTTAGGGATTTTATAATTTCCTCCGTGGCCTGTAAACCCACACATGGAATAATAATCATAACAATAATAACAACTGAAAGCTAAAAAGACATTCGCGGGAACGTTTATGAGCTCACCAAAGTTGGGGCAGTCCGTGAAGTAATCGCGGACATCCTTTGGGTAGGTGCCGTTCACCTCACCTGAGACCGGGTGGAATCTAGTGAAGTTGTGACCGTGGAAGCAGTAGTAGTGCTCCAGCCAGCGCAAAGCAGACGTGCACACGGGCAAGTCGGACCACGTCTTTGTTTTAACAGCTTTGGTGGCGATGTCATAAACATGCACGTCATGACCTGTGAGAGCAGCATGAGCCATTTACACTTTTTGGAAAAACACAATGATCACAGGTTGCCATACCAACATACCCTTGAAGAAGAGAACCGAGTTGGTCACACACTCTCCTTTTGGACACTCCACAGCTGCATCCAGGTGAGATGGGACTCCGGGGAAGTCGTCCTGTATTGATTTCGGATAGCCACTCTCCAGAGTTTGATTATAGTAGCTAAACACCTTGTCATCCTTGGAAGAAAAATCGGACAAATTTGTCACACCTCAGCTCGAGCAGCTCACGTCACCAATCCAAGCGTCAACTCTTACCAGGAAGAAATAGATGTGATCGTGGTCATCGTGGTTCTCCGGATCGTGCATGCGAAAGGCGGCGTCAACGTGGCCAATGTTATGATCATCATCAAGTTCCTTGAATAACTCATTGGAGAGCTGGGCTGGGCCGTGGAAGCCTTTCCACAAGTGGGCGCCTACAGGAAATGAATCTCAAGGGTCATCACATGACAATGCGCCCATGAATGCACAATGTAAATGATGATGTATGTAATGTTATATAAAATTTAGCACACCTTTGAAGAAGATTATTTTTCCTTTCTCATCTGGAGTGATCGCATCAAATTCTATCCCATCACATCTGTTCGGCAGGGCAGCATCTTGGACAGCTCCATCTTTATTATAGCATGGAAAATACAGAGACACACCAAATGAAGTCATAAACACCAAGTTGGAGGTCAGGCTACACCTTAATCCCCCAAGTAGAGAATGTCTAAACTAAAAATGTTTTGCTGAAATGTGAGGAGAATGTGAAGTTGGAATAGTTTGAATTGGTTGAGTTTTGTGCAGGGAAGAGATAAATGGGTCAAATCTTACGACGGGAATTTGATAAATACATTTTTGAGATGAATATTTTTAAGTTTGCTTTGAATCTGTAAAAAATGAGAAGAGGAATATACATATGTACTATGTACTGAATTTGATAATTTATTGCACGGTGGACTGTCTCATGTTGTTAATTGCAAAAACAAGAAAATCAAATGAATGTAAAGTTGGAATGCACGTCATCAGTTACATTATACTGTCCAACAGCATGTATTTATTTTAATTATGAAAACTTGATGTGCTCAAGGGAAGAAAAAAAAGAGGACAAATTTAATAATCGGTGCAAATCATAAATAATATAAATATTTAAAAAATAAAAAAAATAAAAAAAAATAAAACTCTGCCCACCTTCTTTGGTTACATCTGGAACGGGCCTGTCAGGGATGAAAAAAAAGAAAACATTTTTAAAGTTTCCCATTCATGTTCGTAAAGTTTCTAATTCAACTCATAACAGGATGAGTCAGCACCTTGCACAAGTCAACGGTCAACACACCCATATTTGTTCAATTGAACCGCTTTGCAAACAACGTTTTGAAATCAGTGCAGGGTCAGTGACAGACCAATCGATCTGTACTGTACCAATTTAGGAAAAACAAAGTCCAAATAATGCGATTCATTTTAAAATAAATCTTTTTTGACAGAATGTTTGGGTTGCATGATACGTACACACTACTAAAAAGAACTAAATAAGAATAAATAATAAAAGTATCACTAAAATCAAGTTGAAGTTATAAATTATAAGGACATTGCAAATATAGACAGTGTTGCATTTCAATGAATTAAACAAAAAAATGACTTACAGTGATGCACTGAGGCGGAGTACGAGGCCCAAGCAGAGAGTTGCGAACAGCTTCATGGTGAGCGATCTTGATCAGATGGCTACCAGTTGGGCTTTTATACTTGGAACTGTGTGTCTTTGAATGTTTACAAATGGGAATCATTAGCATGTCAGCGGTTGCGCCATGCAGTGCCGGTCAGGGGCGGTCGGTTATTCACACTGAATGTCTCGTGGTGGTTTCGCCCACATTTTAATAATTAGAGCAACTCGTGTAAATGTGGTCAAAGTTTGACTTTCTGTGGGTGTGCAAGTGATTAATAGTTTGCACTGGGTTACCTGATAAGATTAGAAGGACAGGGGAAAACAACGAATGTGTGCCAAGGCTATTCTAAATTGAAAGCATTATAATTATTACTCACATTTTAAATGTGTGTGTGTGAGAGAGAAAGTGAAACTTGTCTATTATAATATAGTCCTTCATGATGCCCACAGTTCAAATATTTATTTTAATACTTATGTTAATAACTGACAACAAAAGAAACTCCCAAATTCAGCATCTCAAAGAAAAAAATGAGATCATTAGACCAACTAAAAAAAAAGTATTGTTGGCCAAGTGAAAAGTACAAACATCAATAATATGAGCATGTACGGCACTCAGTACTTAGTTGGAGCTCGTTTTGCCTGAATGACCACAGCAACGCAGTGTGACAATAAGCACTGCTCAAACGTGCAAGGAGGAGCGATTCGTGTCAGGCGAGATGCAGAGCTCTGTGAAAAGCCAGCCTCTTGACCTGTTGTCACTTGCCCTTCTCGGTCAAGGGGTCAATGGTTGTGTATCTTTTGGAAAACTCTCACATCAGCAGTCTGTCCTACGATTGCGCAGCCGACCGTACTAGACATTGCAGGTGTTTCGAAAAGAATTTGCTGATTAGAGTGTGGCACCAGATTTCTTCAATGTCAAACTTTTCCACAATACTAAAATCTTCTGAAATGGTGAATGAGATTTTCATTAGTTGTCAATTATAATCATCAAACTAAAAAGAAAAACATTTGAAAAATATGGGGTTTTGTGTCATGAAAGAATAGAATTATGGCTGCACAATAGCAAGACATCTCATTATTACGATTACAATGACTATCGGGAAGACCAATGATAAGTTTTATATTGAATTGTATAGAACTACTAACACTAAACTTCAATGAGTGAAATTACTGAAATGAGTCAACTTTTTCATGATATTCCAATATACAAGCAGCACGAGTATATGCTCTGCAAAAACCGATTGGCGACCAGTCCCTCTGCAGACTAGGTTCATTGGGGTCAAAAGAGTTTTAGACAATCAACTCAATAACTGAAGTGTTAAAATCTTTACATTGCACTGGCCATACCAACAATATAGTGACACTTCAACGTGACTTCCTGGTCGTAAGAGGCGGATTTCAAGTGAAGCATGCAGTAAAGCGTCTTGCTATTGGTGGCGTTGCCCTAAAATAGTGGGGTGACGAGTACCCCTAGGGGTACTTGAAAGCACTTCAGGGTCTACTTGCAATCTTAAATAATGAAGTATATGTATGTAGCAGCATTGATGTAAATAAATAAATAAATAAATAAATAAATAAATAAATAAATAAATAAATAAATAAATAAATAAATAAATAAATAAATAAATAAATAAATAAATAAATAAATAAATAAATAAATAAATAAACGCCCAGTGAGTCAGAAGCCCACCTAAAATGTCTCACTAAATGCAGAATTATCTGTAGGTATCGTCTTCTTTTTTAAAATTATTAAATAGATACATTTTTGCACTGATTACAAAAAAACTATGAATAAACATGCCCTCCAGCTCGCAAGTCAAAGCATAAAAAATCAGCCGAATGATAGTTGTATAATTATCTTGAAAAACCTGTAAGTTGGATCACACTTATCTCAATAACAATTGAGGGATTGTACTATATATTATCAAATAACAAAAACAATAATAATTCAGAAACGCTCTAAAGTTTATTGCTATTTAAGTGTCTCACTTTTGACAAGATACAACAATCAGATTTGATCATATATATATACATTTATCTATCAGGAGTAAATCACATTTGTTCACTCATTTCGTGAAAAGAGGTGAGTAACAAGTAAGCAGTGCAAGCTAATTATACTGGAATTTGCATGCTGTGCTACTTCAAATGTAATCCACGAATTAAGCAAAAGGTTCTCTCCAAAACTTTTGGAGTCATCGTAATCAGCCGCATGTCATTTGTAGCGATAGATCTTGACGGAATGATTCATGCTGTCCGATACCGCCATGTGTCCATCAGGGAGCAGCGCGAGACCTCTTGGGCTGTTCAAATGATCCGTCACTAGCGGCCAGCCGACACCCTGGGACGGGTAGAGAAGAACCCGGTGGTGCTGCTTGCCCCAGTCTGCCACCAGCACATCCCCATTGCTGTCAATACAAAGGCCCCAAGGGCAGGATAGGACAGGCCCAAGGCCGCAGCAGACCCCCAAGACTCGTATTGTATTCCACCCGGGCTCCAGAACACGTATACATGGCACACGGCCAGTCTCATTGCCTCTTTCTGAGAGCGCCATGAGGCCGGTTGTGAGACAAGCTGCCACCAGGTATGGCCTGTGGTAACCAGTGACAACTGTACGTTCGAGCCTGGACCCGGTTTTGGGGTCCAGTTTCAGGGCGGTCAGGGTGCCACGCTTGATGTCAGCAACCAAGAAATCATCTTGACGGTTTACAGTAACCCCCCGGGGAGCGTCCAGTTCTCGGTTTGCGGAACCACTCGTCGCACCTCCAAACGTTCGCAGGAGACGTCCGTGACGGTTGAAGACCAACACGGCCCGTTCGGCAGCGCAGGTCAGAGCGATGATTCCTTTTGAGTTGACAGCCACGTCAAAGTAATTGCAGATACGGGAAGATCTCTCTGATCCGGAAGTGGACACTTGCTGCACAATGTTCTTTTTGGGGTCGGTCACCTGAATGCGGGCGTTTCCACAATCCACCACAAAGAGCTGGCCTTTAACAGTTGCATGCATACCGCTTGGCAGGTTGAAATCTGTGCGGCCTGATCCTTGTCTGCCAAACTGTTTGACCAGATAAGCTGAGTCAAGCGCGGGCGAACTGCCGCCCTCTTCCCCCAGCTCCCTTAAAGCTGCCACGTCGTTGTCTTTGTTTTTGTATTTCTGCGATCCCTCCCGTTCCATGTCTGGCACGGATGGATTCACAGAATGTAAACCACACACCTTTCTAACGTAAATCTGGCTACTGAAATGTGGTTCCTTGACATTTAAAATATTGCTGTCTGGTTGGGAGTCTGGGTCATGTCCCTGGGTTTGTTTGAGAGTTGGTTCTGCTGCCAGACGTATTCGATTGACCTTCCTGATAGCTCTACACTCGCTTTTGTCACCATGACTGACGGGGCTTAGTTTACCAGAGAACTTGTCAGAAGAAAGTGAAAGACGGTGCTCCTGCCTGAAGGATCCGTTGAGCGATATATTCTCAGGGCACATGTAACACGAATCCTCACAGGCCGCTGGCGAAGGAGAGCCTCCACTGTCCTTTGATGATTCATCTGACCCGGATAGGGCTTTTTGTGAAAACGAATTAGCTCTTGTGGGAAGGTATCCAAGAGTGTTCCTGGAAAAGGATTCACTTTCTTGAGGGGAGGAAGTTTCTTCACGCGAGACAAGGACGCTGGAGGTCTTATCGGTTGGTTGGTATTTGCCATCCGATTCATCACTTTCAGATTCTCCTTGACGAGAGAGTACTGGAAAAGCAGTTAAGACGTCTCTCCCATGTATGTCTGAACAGTTATTTCCGTCCTCTTGGGAGGACTCTGATAAACCACGATTTCTTGGTATGGGAGACACTGATGATCTAAACTCTTCATTCGCAGAAGAACTTAATGGATTTTGTTTTGGTCCAATTTGCAGGTTCCCACTCTTTGTCTTTGTGTTCTCCTCCGAACTTTGTCTTTGCCCCGCTTTGACTGTTGACGGTTCTTTACGGATCTCAAGAGGGGCGGTGTTTGAAAATGTTGAATCCCCTGAGTGCAATGCACACTTCTGTCCTTGGACGCCACAGACACCAATGGGATAGGTTCTACCTTGCTCATAGATACTGACCTCCCCCAAGCATACATTCTTGGACTTGGTTGGTAGGAAGCTGACCCTTTTAATTGTAAGTGAGATTTCCCATGGCTGGGTGACTTCGGCCACCCCTCTCTGCAGCTGATTTTTGTTAGCGCCCCCGGCTACACCGCCCCATCTTTGGATCTGCTCCTTCAGCTGGCGAATCTTTCGAAGTTGCTGATCGATGAGTGTTTGCACAACTCTCATTGCCGCTGAATTCTCCTTCTTCACCTGACTCAAGAGACGCTGGGCTTCTCTGTGATGCCGCTCAACCTTCTCAAGAAGACAACGCTCTTCCCTCTGTGCGTCAATCGCTGCATTGTCCAACTCTCGGTTCAATTCATCCATCTCATCTTGCTGGCGCTCCCTGAGGCTTTGCAGTTCTCTCTCCCCTTGCTCCAAGTTGGAAAGTGCCTGCGTAGCCCAGGGAAGTGGTGAGGTGAGAGAACGCAACGTAAAGATGGACTCTTTTGGGCTCCTTGGAGATGCAAGTTGTCTTTGTCGGGGAATGCTTTGCGTTAATAGTGCTGAAAACCCGAGGAGAGGTCTTCTATCTTGAGAGTGCAGTAACATTGTGGCTGGCAGTAAAAAAACAAACAAAAAACACAGATCAGTTCGTGTTTTCTGCCTATAAAGACACAAAGAGAAAATATTGCTTGAAAATGCCAAATTAGAAGGTCAGTCTAGAAAAGGTTTTGTCAAAGGGTATCACAGTGTGGTTTCCAATATGAACTAGCTCTTCTAAGGTTTCTCTTTGACCTACCCGCATACTCAGTTGTGACAAATAAACTTATGAGGGCTCATGTTACTTCCATTTTTTTTCCCTCCTAAAACTGGGGCACGGCATTGGCGGCGTGCAACCGTATCCATCATCATCGACACAATATTCAGTTTCTCTGGAAACTATAAATCGTTCTCATGTAACCATTGTTCTCATTCCCTGAGGATGTAATTTTATATATTACTAGACCTCAATGTTGGGAGTCATTGGTCACTTAAAGGTCCCAAATTGATCCATCATAAAAAAAATGATAATGTGTATGTATATATTGACTTTGCTTCCTAGACCAAGTCATGTTCTACTTTTATTTGACTTTAGTCTGATACAATGTCCACTTGTGGTTTGAAAGTCCAACCCCTCATGAATCTTCAAAACACTTCAACTGTGCCAAATAATTTCATCCTGGAGTCACACAGACGCTCATTGTTCCGCTCAAAGCATTGAAAGTGAGCTGTGTCTTTCAGATAAGACTTTCCGAGAAACGAGAGGTGCCACTAGCGAGGGGGTCACGACGGTCCCCTTGAGAATGAATTTTTTATTACAGCTAGCGTACGTGTTAAATGGATGGCAGAATGACGTGACAAAACAATTCTTGGCAGCACTGTGTTCACATTAGCAATTTCACAGCCCTGCCACCCACACGGAGGAAAAAGAAAAATGGCTTTTGCAAAGGATGAATGGCTGAGGTGTCAAATTAATTCTGGAAACATGAGAGCGTCAAAATCGTACTCACAAGATGGAAAGTAGAAAAAAGTCTGAGGTTGGAATATTTGTTTTTGGAGGGGAGAAATAGGAGAGGAAAATATCACGGATCATTGAGAGGGAATGGGGAGGATGCATATCAGCGCCAACCTCGTGACCTGTATGAGACGATGCTCACATTACACAGCATTAAAGTTAAATTAACCGTGCAGGTGGCCAAGTTATTGAGAGGCCTTTTTCTGAGGTCCGGAGGCAAAATAACAAACCAATGCCATCAGCTAGCATAAAAGGAGTGGGCAAACTCTTGGGGGCACATTTGAATTTGAAATTTGTATGTTTAATAAACAAATTTAGAAGGAAACTTCTGCGGTGAAAAATGTGTGTGTAAAATGGTTCATTTTAAGAATGAAAGAATATAATAAAGGATGAAATGGATGTGGATTTTAAGTTTATTAAGGTATATTATCCATCCATCCATCCATTTTCTGTACCGCTTAGTCCCCACTGGGGTCGCGGGCGTGCTGGAGCCTATCCCAGCCGTCATCGGGCAGTAGGCGGGGGACACCCTGAACCGGTTGCCAGCCAATCGCAGGGCACACAGAGACAAACAACCATTTGCACTCACACCTAGGGACAATTTGGAGTGTTCAATCAGCCTACCAAGCATGTTTTTGGGATGTGGGAGGAAACCGGAGTGCCCGGAGAAAACCCACGCGGGCCCGGGGAGAACATGCAAACTCCACACAGGGAGGGCCGGAGGTGGAATCGAACCCGCACCCTCCTAACTGTGAGGCGGACGTGCTACCCAAGTGCGCCACCGAGCCGCCAGGTATATTATTATTATTATTATTATTATTATTATTATTATTATTATTATTATTATTATTATTATTATTATTATTATTATTATTTAGAGTAAATCAACCTTGTTATTTAATAAGAAAAAAAGAATGTCAATTAAAGAAAGATAGGAGAAATTTGATAAGGTGGAAAAAAAATCAAGTATAGTAATCAGTTTAAATAAAAACATTTCTATTCCATTGTTTAAATTTCTAATGAATTGTTTAGCTAGTTATCAAACAATATACGTACATCCCAATATGTTCCATTTATTTTACTTATGTTTTTTTACTCTTTACATTGAACTCAGGTACCAATTGCTTGATGACATGAATGAATGTTTTTTTTCTGTTTTTCTCAATGGACAACTACTAACAAATAATAATGACCCATTTTTGGGGGACACGCTAATTAATTAATGTAGCAAATATTACAGAAGCATATTGGAGATTTGCCCACCCCTTAATCTTTAAAGATTCACAATGTTTCAAACTAAACAAGGAGACGAAAGAGGAGACGTTTACAAACAGCACAGTAGAGAGTTCAGAATGGATCAATAATGGATCAAATAGACGATACATTTTGAAAGAGAACCTACCTGCGCGCAAGGAGTTCTCCACTCTGCTCTCCAACCAGCACTTCTTCCTCTCACCAGCCTCTTCCTCGCACACTCCCTCCCAACGCGCATGCGCGCGCACACACAATTGTCACAATTAGTATACAATAACAATTTAGTTATTTAGTCAAAATAAAATGAATTTGGGGTAATGCTCTTACAAAGCACCTGAACAACATAGTATTGGTGAATGAATTATTTACAATTAAATACAGTTACATTTGATCTGAATACCGATTTAACGATATAATTTCTCTAATTGCAGTAAAAGGGTTGTAAATCAATGCTAATGTTAGTTTTTCTGCTCAAGAGCACACTTTTCTATGCTAATCAGTCTACAATTAAAGAAAATAATCTGTCTTTATGTGATAAAATGAGTAACATGGTTGTCTTTGTTTGAGTAAAATCGAGCTCAAATTATTGACAATGTAAAAAAAATGTAACTAAAGAGCGCGCTTTATTCTCAGCGCAATTAAATTGATTATTTGTCGGGGGGGGGGGGCGTTAAACCACTGCTGCAGATACTCCAGTCTACCACTAGATGTCAGCAAACACACAAGATTAAAGAGCCTAAATTCAGTAGACGTGCGTGTAAGCGCTTAATTGGCAGTACTATATTGATTCAAACTGAAATATTGTATAATGAAGCAACAAGCCCTTCTCACAGCTGGGATTTGTCAAGCAGAAAGATGCAGAAAGATCAACAGTACATCCATTTTATTTTCCTGGCCAAGAAAGACCATACCACTTTGTTGAATTTTATGAAAACATTTTTAAGAAATTGTGCAGATGGCTGAATTTTTCAGAAGCGTCAGCAATGTATGACAAACCCATACAGGACAGCCACTGAAGACTAAACAGCCAATTAGGCGCTCACGCATGCTTTCTTTAGCAGTAGAGCGCGTGGACGTCGTGTTAGTGCAATTTTCCCTCCCGTTTTTATCCAATATTTCTTTCTTATTGGTGGAAGCAAGCTGCGTGTTCACAGCTGCCGTCAACAAATAGACCCAGAAATGCATCTATCTGCACTCCAGTGGACGTCATTTGCTGTTTCATTTGTCTTGTGTTAAAGTGAGCTTAGGTTTGATGGAGAAGCTCAACACTTCTGTTCTGTTTCGGTCAAATTAGACCAGGTTGGACATTTGACATGTCACCATTCACCTAAAAAAAAAAAAAAAAAAAAGGAAAGCACTCAATCACAAGCAAGTATGCTATAAACGATAACTTATGTTAATATTAGACAACATCATATAGTCATTTCTTAGCCCATGCTGATTCACAGCAAAATAAAATAAAACGGCAATTTTGGCAATTTCACATTTAAAAAGATTATTGTCATATTTCCATTGCAACCCATGTTTTCCTTGTTGTTACTGTATTTGTTAATTGTGCTAAACTACAAATACTGTATGTTCAGCCTCAAAATCAAGTCTTATTTAAATCAGGGAAATCCATCTGCTCAAAAGGTTTGCTTCAACATAATGAAATCGTATGAAATCCTTTTGAAAGTCAAACAGAGCGAGTTAGCACGTGGCGCTCACATAGAAGCCAAAAGGTATCCGCCTAAAGAGGCCCACCACCACTACCACACAGGGGTCCTACAGGCAGTCCGGCTGCCTCTGTGACTGATTGTTTCTATCTCCGGCCCTGTCAGCAGAGATGGAGAATTATCTCTGCCTAAGGTGACGCCCGGCACACCCGTTATTATTTTTATTATTGACATAAGTGATAAACCTTTGATGCTCGCTTCACGTCCAACATCGATGCAATTAAATCAGCGCCACATCGGGGCTGGCGCGTGGCAGAGTAATGGGTCCAATAGCTGCTTCAACAAAATAATAATGTGATTCCGCGAGGGAGAATTACAGCTTGCTACTGTATACGTGCTTCCATATAGATCAGTTTGATACATGACAGGAAGGCTAATGCGTTATTATTACCATGCGGCAAGCGGGTAGACCTGTTGCTAACAAACAATTTAAAAAAAGACATCACAGATGGCATTAAAAAGGTGGTCAAGAAAGTCTGGCCTACTTTACATAAAGAAGGTAATATGAGGTGATGAATATGCTAATGGTGCTCATTCTAGGGGGACTGTCTCTTTTCAGAGGGGAAGATCTGCTTCTGCTATAGATTCGATTAATTCCTCTTCATGCCACTCCTCATTTTGGTGTCCTACTGCCACCTCGCCCCCCGCTTCCCCACTCATGCTGTCGGGCCGATGATATTAGACGAACAATCGCAGAAACAAAATGAGCTGGAACAACCAAGATGGGAACAGATGGCACGTAATTGCCTGGCGGAGGAAGCCAGGGAGTCAATTTTTACCCGTCCCAGAGGAGTTGCACTTGTGGTGGGGAAGGGGGGAGGGATGGAGGGGGTTAGTGCAGGTGCATTTGTTTTGATCAGATATGGCCTGGAGGAAGCATGTGAGAAAGATTCATCACAGGCACATTAAGCTGAGAGATTTAACAAGGCAACTGGCTGAGACTTCAATCAGAAGTTTTGACCGGGCCAAGGCATTAATATCACACTCAAGTGTTGCGCAAACTGTCAGATGGTCCCGAAGATTACTCGACTCAATTTCACACTCATTCGACAAAGTAACTCTATAGAAAAGATGTGACAACTTTGCATCAAGAGCAAAACTATGACGAGGATAGAAAATGCAAAACATTTTTTCATAGCTATCAAGCCAGGATGTGTTATCACCATTTTAGTGTCGCAATCTAAAGTTGCTGCAAAGCGGAAATAAATGACTTCTAAATTTGCCACATCACAAGGAAGTGTTGTTCACACCGACCTTGTGTAAAAACTTTCTTATGTCGACGCATCACTACATGTTTGAAGCGGGAAAATAGAGCTGCTTATTCACTGATGTGAATGAAAGCACTCAAGTTACATAGTGAGCTCTGTGCAATTAATGTGACTTAATCGTCTTTCCTTTTGAAAGGTTAAGAGTGAGGGTGAATTTAAGTGTCAAGATCCGTGTGACTTTATGTTGATTGGATTATATTTTGTTTCATATTCTGTCATGTTTTCCTGTTTCTTCTTTTATTGTGATCTTAATTTTATGTGCACATTTTTCAAATCGGATGTTTTTGACACAGTAATCTATTAAAAATTTTAAGGACATCAAAGAACTCATTAAAAAGAACTTTTCAATATTTTTTTCAGGCCTATCTCATAGTCATTTAATTTACATTAATTTACAATGTCATGAATAAAAATCGCCAGATGTAACCTGGAAACGGACAGAGATTTAAAAAAAAAAAAAAATTTGTTTGTTTTCAATTCAGCAACAGTGGAAATGTCAGATTTTGAAGTCTTCGATTCTCCTGAATTGTTTTGAAAAGGAGTGTGCATGCATCAGCACTGGTCATGTTGTTCATGACCGGTTTTGGATGGCCCAAGTAAACTGGAAGCAGCCACTCCATTCTAGGACATGAATCGGTCACACACTGTTCGAGGAAATTCTTTTTTTTCTGGGCACTTCAAGCCTTCAGACCACATCTGTTCAATTACCAGCATGGAAAGTGCATTACCATTGGCTTTGTTGTGGGAGATGCTTGATTTTCATGTGTTTTTTTTTTTCTTAAAGAAAAAAGTGGATGAATTTGTAATGCGGTGATCCCCGTCACTTCTTTTTACAATCTCAAACTTGCGCCGGCCGCCCAATATCAAACTAATAAATTACAGCCCCCATCTCCCGCATAACTGGCTGATAAATAAAAAAAAGGATTTGTCGTAGTCTGCAGCTGTGACCCAGGGTTACCTAGCAACAGGTCATGCCCAGACACGATGCACAAGGTGGAGATACACCTCTCTAAGGAGTGAGAGCAAGAGGAGGGGGGAATCTGGGAGGGTGACAACGGGTCTCATTTTTGCTCTCTATGACCCTTGGCAGATAGAAAACGCACTCAGAGGAAACGGCATTTGATTGACAGCCATAGTTAGGGAACCTACGATTCCTTGCTTGAAGGAGACACGCTAAGCTTTCCATTGCACACATAAAGCTGATGCTAAAAGGGTTGCATGGTTTATTTGGGTCTTTTACCTCAGTACATATATCTACATGTGATGATGATGTCATACGATGTCAAATTGTATACATTTATTCCCGACAGTCTGTTTGTTTTCTCGTACATGTGGAGTTTATGATCAGATTTCAGCGTCTGCGTGTTGCCATGTCATTCTAATCTGGCCGGGGCCTTCAGAATCAGTAGAGTAAGCTGAACTATAATTGCAAGGGGACTGTTGTGATGTGAAATGCGTCCTTCCGGGGCACCAATGCTGACCCTCGATGATGTCAGCATTTTCCCATCCTCTGATTGGTTGGTGAGGGCAAAAAGCATCACAGCCAACTTGTATTGTATTTTTTAAAATGTTTTATACACTGTAATGTAAAAATAAAGACAACCAAGAGTATCGCTTCAACTGTACTTGTTACCAATTATTAGTTTCCCACTAGCCAGCGCTATAGCACCCTCTTGTGGCGTTACAAAAAATAGAATATACACAAGGATAGATTCCACTAGGGGGAAAGAGTGAAATTCGTGAATAGCAAACAGGTAGAGGTTCACTGTACATTTGATGGCCCACTCTGAGGCGCATGTGTGTATATTTCCGCTTTCAACATGCGGACATGCACATTTGCCACAGTGACCAATCAGTTTTGAAAGCAATAAATGATGTAAAGCATAAGTGACAAGCCGAAAAAGATTGCACAACCACAGCGGTGTGCAAAATTTTGCCAAAACGGCACCGCATGAAAATGAGAGATGCTGCTTTTGGCTGCATCCTCCCCCTTGCAACCTCCTCTTCTTCTTTCTCCTCCTCTGTAGCCCATGTGACAAACCCTCAAGGGGACTCTGCAGCTGTGTGGGGTTAGCACATGGTCGAATGAGGGGACACACACACACACACAGAGTGACAGATTGGAATACATTCTGCTTTCATGACAATATTTTACTGGGTTGATTTCAGGCATCACCCATGTCATTGTTAAACTATAAACAGACGTCTACTTTCATCAACTCTAGACTATGTGGTGGCCAGTTCAAGTGGGGAGGTGGCATTTTTCTTCTTTACGCACTATAGACAGACAGACGGACCGACAGGCGGACGGACGGACAGATGGATCGATGGATCGATGGATCGATCAATAGCTAGTCGAAGATTAAATGGTCTGAAATGGCAAACTGTTACTCTGAAAATCGTTCTATCCTACTCATAAACTTATGCCATGTTCAAGAAAAGTTTGTGTATTGCTTTTAAATACTATATGATTGAAATAAAATAAATTTTCAACACAGTTGTCGGTATCACTGAGTTCCCTCTCCCCAGCCACTTTGTCCCGCTCATCCGGAGCATCTCTTTTATTGTACTTTATAAAAACATACTGCAAACATTTGATTTCTTTAGTGTGCTAGTTGTCCTTATTAAAACATTAAGAAAGTTTTGCCATGGGTCACATGTGACGTGACTGGACACGAATCTAATTGCAGAGCACGCACCATCAGAGGCGGGTGAGAGTAAAAACGGCATCCATGACAGATGCTAACAGCTTTGATTAAAAAGACATAGTGTGCAAGCTGCCCCCACATCCCGGGATCTAATTGCAATTGGTCTCCGATATGATCACACCTGCTCACATTTAGCCGTCGTTTCGCCGATTTTGCCTTCAAAGTTGATTTTGATCCTTCCGTTCTGCCGGGCCTTCACCACAGATGACGTCTAGTGAGAAAAAGCATGTGACGTGAAGCCATGAAGGCCAATTCACATATCACCTATGAGGAAGACCAATTTACACCTTTCTCATTTCTGCAAAGCCCATCCAACTTCGTGCCGTGCTGTCAACCTCCTGGTTGCTATGATAAGTATGTGTGAGTTTGTCTGTGCCACAGAGTGGAAGGCTGATGGAAAGCTCTTTTGTCCTAATAATTAATTATTGGAACAGGACATTTTATTTGCTTGAACTTAAAAGAAAAAAAAACTGCTCCCACTATATTTACAAAGAGTAATAACATAGCGTATTGTGTTTACAGTGTGCAGAACAGCGAGCTGAGGCGCCAACTTGATGAACAGGCAAAACATTTTCAGATGGATACTTCACTTTATTTGCAGATTGGTAGCCTCAAACACTGTGCACACTCATCAAACTCTGTGGAAGTGAAGTGCAAATAAACGCAAAATCGGGATAAAAAGTCAGTGAAGCGGCCAAAACAACAAAATTGCTTCATGCTTGCCAAGGAAGATTCAAGACTTGAGCTCTCTTTCTTCTTTGTTTTGGGTTTGATTTGCTTTGAGATTCAGGACTTATGTGTGGCTGTTGAGTTTATGTATTCAGTGTGTTCTCAAATTCTTCTTTGCCAAAGAACTTTCATACTTAGACAAAACAGTGACAAAAATGATTCTATTTTAATGTCATGATTGTTTTCTATTGTGTAATATTATGGAGTTCCATGAAAAATGCGCATTACAAATTTGATATTTGACATATCCATGCTGATCACATAAAGGTCGCATTGCAAAAAATCTGATATGTATCCGATCTATGACCACATGAATGTGGCCTAGGTAGGAATTGGAATAGAGCTGTTCAGACTGTTTTTAAAATATTAGATTATGGGTCGCATATGAGCAAAAATAAATCTGAATTGATCTGAATTAAGCTCAAGATAAGTTCTTCATTCTGATCATTCATAACAGTGAGTGTTTTGAGTGCCCAGCGTAGTCATGGAGCAAATTAAAGTTGTATTTTGAGGCTCTGTTGTATTTTAGAGTCAGGAAAACCTTTGCCATTATGTCATTGGTCATACTTGTGCATAAATCCACAAATTTTCCCTTTTAGTTGCTTTAAGCCCCCCCAAAAATAGCACTCCCCTCTGAGCGGCAGTGAATTGGTAAATGCCGATAAACGTGGCTTAAAGAACCGTAAAATGTGACTGGCAGGCGTTGAAATGATACACTTAGTGTACATGAGTCTCGTTTAAACATCTTGACGGGATTAGAGCCGAGTTAAACTGCTTTGCGGGCGCAGTTAATTGAAGCGGATGAGCTTTTTAATAAAACGTGCGGTGTTAGCAGCTGACAAATGGCTTGCCTGACTCACGGGGGAAATTGCATTTAATGGCATCAGGTATGCGCTTTGCTAGCGCTTATCACATTACACTGCCGGCTGCACATACACACATGCACATGTGCACGCATTTTTATTTGGGCGTGGACACGTGGGCGTGTTGGCCCACTTAGCGCACACACACAGAGTTGCACTCATCTTAACAACTCAGGTGAGTTCCCTTATGGTCACTGTTTGGGAGAATGCCGTGTGCAGAATTGGAGGCCTAATTTTCTCACCCCAAAAGGAAGCCGCTCTTCCATTAGTAGCCCCAAACAGCACCCCAGCATTCCACTCCACTTGGCGTTTGTTGCGTTTCAATTACAACAAGTGTGCTATGAGTTGGAGGCGGGATCAAGTGTACGACTCCCACTTGCTGCTTGTATTATTTAGCCCATGAAATTCACATGCTTTCACATATGAACACAAAAAAAAAAAAAATCAATTTCGGAGTACAAAAGTGTTGTTTTTTTTTTTGTTGACAGGACGCCATTAAATCCAAGATCTGTTAAATTGGGAACCACTGTATTTATTTTTCTCAGCTTCTGAGAATACTTGAGACGTCTTTCTGTTACTCCTTTATTTTCCAAAAGGTCAGTATCTTGAAAACAACACTGTGTCTTGGTGCCACAAAGGCAAGAAACTGTCACAAAGGAGCATGTGAATTATTTGAAGTGATATGTCGGGAGTCTACAGCCTTAGGAGTTGTCACTTTGATATCTCACCAAGTGCACATGCATCCACAACACACACACACACATGCACAGGCACACGCCAGCTTTAGGATGAGCCTCTAAGTTATTCCTCAGTTAAGGGGAGCAATCAGAGTCTTTCATTTTGCTCCCAATATCAATCACTCGCTTCATGAATAAGGAAAATTAGACCCTGGTGATTCCATACGAGCTGCATCTGCCCTTTGAGCTCTTGCGCAATGCCTCATGGGTATGCAGCATGCTCATCACCTCCACTCAGCATGAGCCAGCTCAGTCAATAACAAAACAGAGGAGGCACAGGCCCCGTTTTCAGACCCCATCAGATTCTGTGGATGCGTGTCACTCTTCATTAGAGAGGCGGGGTAGCAGGGGACGCCCTAAAGGTGAGGATGGCCACCAAGGGGGAGCGAGCGAGGGGGAGGGTGGTGTGGCGTGGCGTGGCAGCTGCGGAACAATGACAGAATGCGTGTCCGTGTCCCCCCTCAGGCAAAACACCAGCTACCCTCCACCCAGCACTGATCTCTCGCCTCTAGAGCCAATGACGGAGAGAAGCAGAAATAGACCAGCGGTCCAAGTCAGTGGACTCCCGGTTTTGGCCCGGCGCTGATGTAACATCACATCAGTCTCATGTCATATTCATAGAACGGCGATTGGTTTAGCTCAGGCGTGCAGGGCGTCTCCCTCACAGCACAGCAGCTTTGATAATGTCACGTATGAATCTTTCATCGCTTCCATTAAATCAAGCGCTTTGATTCGCTTATTATTAATTTAAAGAAATGGCAGCAATGTTGCTGTACATATGAGCCAAGGACACGCTATTAAAGATAATTCTTCGCTCGGGCGGACATTGGGATGACGCTCTCATGAGTTGGAATAATATTTTATTTTGTGATTATCAGTAAACTGTTCTCAAGATGGCTTATTAGCCTACTGTGGTTGGGAAATTGTTGTTTGCATTTATTGTAGTTTAAAGCATCACTTTGGAAAGTGAATACAGAGGATGTTTGAAGAGGATAGGGGCCAGCCCACAACTACTGTGTATTAGATGTTTGAAAATAATTGCTGAAGACTACATGGTGCTAAACTTTCAATTAATTTATAAACCCAATCTTTTTATTTCGTGATTCACAATTTGGTGACTTCTAACATGAGCAGAATGTGTCCGTGATTGTTTTGTGCTCCCTTATCCACAATAGACATGACAAAATAGGAATTGACCTGAACATTTTGCCCCTTTGTGTATAGGTGCAAAAAAAAGAGGGGTACAGCCCACCACTCACGAAAATGCTTCTCAAAGCCGCCAAGAATGTGAGAGAGGGAAAAGTCTGTTTTCTCCTGCAACCCGGACAAATTGAATAGAGAGTAAATTGCGGAAGGTTACACAAATGGTGGAGAGAAGGGCTGAGTAGATGAAAGGAGTGAGGAAGAAAGAAAGAAAAATCTTGATGATTGGAGGGAAAAAAGGGAGTTGGCTCAAGACAACTTTTTTCACCAAAACGGCTACTATTACATCAAATCTGCTTGTTTGTGGTGAGGTGTAACATCCCGAAATATTGAGTACATTCATATATCATTTTGCCCCAAAACTACCTTCCTGTGGTGATCATTTAAAAAGAGTGGCTCACCTTTTCCCCATATTTGATTGATAATTGACAGTTGGACTGGGCAGCAAATTCAGCAGACACGCCCATAGCATTTGAGGGGAGAGAGAATGGCTGGATACATGAAACTAGTTCAACAGTGGACACAAAATGGATTAATTCTACTGATTTGGGCAAGTTTACGTTGAATACTTTGCATGAAGACAGCCGGGGTTATTTGGAAGTGGCCTTATTAGACAGGTCAAACATCATCAGTGATAGGCACAGTGGGGCGGCTTGATTATGGCTGGCAGCTGGCAGTGGGGGCCCTTCCTTCAGGGGCCCAGGTTATGCCCATGCATGAACCAGACCAACCCTCCTCCACCCACCCACATGGACCCAAATGAGGAATAAATCTAACCTCCCTTTTGTCCGGAGGGGAACGCATTAAAAGTGAATGTGAATAGAATTTGGGATTAATAGACGGGAATGAGGCATTAAATCAATGTAATTGTGAGAAACAGGCGTGGACATGTACAGTAGTGTGTGAGTGTGTGTGTATGCGTGTGTGCGTGTGTGTGTGTGTCCGTGTGTGTATGTGCTTTGTTAGTTATTGAGAGAATAAAAAGCTTCCGACCCATTGATAAAACCTCATTGTCTCGGAACACCTCATAATACAAAACAAAAAAGTCTTGTAGTCTGCCTTTCTCATATTGTTTTACAATCGTGTATGTTGCTATCATGTGTCAAGTAACCCTAGTCATGTTGCCTTTTGTCGTAAATTTAGTTTAATCTCAGATTTTATTTTATTTTAGTTTAATACTTTACTATGTACTATGTATTTTGTTCGTTTATTCGCTAGTTGCTGATCTGGATTTGGGATTTTGAAGGCGCAGGACAGATTTACAATGAGAATGGCAACACACAAAATCTGATTGGACTAACTAATTAACTAACTAACTAACTAACTAACTAGATAGATAGATAGATAGATAGATAGATAGATAGATAGATAGATAGATAGATAGATAGATAGATAGATAGATAGATAGATAGATAGATAGATAGATAGATAGATAGATAGATAGATAGATAGATAGATAGATAGATAGATAGATAGATAGATAGATAGATAGATAGATAGATAGATCGATCGATCGATCGATCGATCGATCGATCGATCGATCGATCGATCGATAGATCGATAGATCGATAGATCGATAGATAGATAGATAGATAGATAGATAGATAGATAGATAGATAGATAGATAGATAGATAGATAGATAGATAGATAGATAGATAGATAGATAGATAAATCATCTAACATACACATGACTCTAAGCTGGCCAGCTAAGACAGGCTGCTATTTTGCAAGGCTCCATTTGCACACATGCCACCCCCCTCTGTATATTGATCCCCTCAATTGTGCCTGAATGAGATGCAAACAGGATAGGCACATAATGGTGAAATAGCACTCGGCTGTATTGAGGTACGCCACAAGAAGGAATAAATCAGATAATGCAACAGCCCCAGATAATGAACAATATCAGAAGATACATGGGTGTTGTCATGCACAGCGGTAATGTCGCATGCGTGTGTGGCCTCCTCTCACATTTGAGGTGTGCGCGAGCAAGCAAACATCTTTGTACTCAACACCTCCGCGCTGTGTGAGCAGGACAGCTCAAGGCCGGTGTGTGAGTGTGTGTGCGCACATGTCAACCCAAAACCACCTTCCTCTGCTCGGTTTGCCTTCAGTCAGTCTCTCCATGTCACATTATTGTGTCGTCATGGCAACTATTCTGATCGATCCAGGGCCATCTGAGACAGATGTTACTCCAAAGCAGACATACTGTCCCATAATAATAGCTCTTTGACAATCATAATAATTCATTTTTTAAATAAAAGGTGGTGCAGCACAGTGGACCACCGGTTAGCACATCCGCCTCACAGTTTGGAAGTTGCGGGTTTGATCCAGGCTCCAGCCTTCCTGTGTAAAGTGAGCATGTTCTCCCTCGTGCTTATGTGGGTTTCCTCCGGGTGCTCCTCCCCAAAACAAGCATGGTAGGCCGATTGACCATTCCAAATTTTCAGTGACTGGTTGTTTGTCTAGGTGTGCCCTGCGATTGGCGGGCGACCAGTTCAGGGTGTCCCCCGCCTACCGCCCTAAGACAGCTGGGATAGGCTCCAGCATTCCCGTGACCCTCGTGAAAAAATAGATGGATGGATTCATGAGGTGACCGCTCAATGAGTGAACTCCCACTCTCAAAGCAAATGATGAAACAGCCATAAAATGCTGATAAAATGCACTTTTAAAATTGTATTTAGAAAGTTACATTTTAATTTCCAGTATGGACCATAACACAGTGATGAGATTTTTTTTCATCATGCTGATTGAGTGTCAAAAACATGCAAAACCTATTTTACCAATCATCACATAAAAGACCAGATAAAACAGTTTGTTTTTCAAGTGTGTCCTTTACATGCCCAGAGAGCTGAAGTCTTAATTGAACTCAAATAAGAAAAGGAAAGGCTAAGAAAAATCCTCACCACTATGGTGTCTGTGTGCTTGTGTTTTTTGTATCTTTGCACAGAATTTACTGTGTGGACATTTTCTTTGTTGGTTCGTATCTCATTTGAAATGGCCTCACAAGAATCATTCATGAAACTGGAGCAAAATAATGAAACAATGAGGTCTTATTAAAAGTGCCTATACATTTGCACACACGTCTGATACAAAAAAGTGACTAGATTATACAAAATACAAGAAAACACTCATATTTTCAGTAATATTACTACCAGCATTTCATTTATTGAATGCAGGCTGGAATGATGGATATAATCATGTTTTGTCATTTTCATCATATGTGTGTAGTTGGATGTTATCTAACTTAATATGTCCAAATGAAATATCAATTTGAGTAAAAAAACACTCACAACACACAATAAAATGTACCCAGAATTGTTTTTTTTTCCATGCCTTTGTGAAAAGCGGTCACATGCTACCGCATTCACGTCCCATCGCAATTGGACTTCTGCAACCCATAATAAGATGTCATGCGAGTGTATACCAGCGCTGCCTGGAGCAGCTGTACGGGTGGGGTGCACTGGACAGTATTTGGGTTCAAAGGAGGAGGGGCATGTCACATTTACTTTCTGTCAACAGCCATGGATAGCCGGTCAGGAGTCAAGGTTCAACACTGATATTTCAGTGCCTCTCCATTCCACTAAACACACACTGCCTGTTTTTGTACCAACACGCAAATGTCCTCCTTTATTTTGTCATTTGAGGTGTTTGTGTGGACTCTGTACTGAGACGTGGACAAACCAAAGGAAAAGAACACAGACTTGAGCAAGACGAGGTGAAAGGGCGAGTGGAGAGAAGGCTTATTAGCAGAAAACAGATGGCCCCCACCATTTACAGTGGCCCCACCGGGAGGGACAACTCTGAACCTCCGGGTTACCAGCGCCACCGAGTGGGGCGGGCTGTTTAAACACCGCACGCAATGATTGTGTTAACAAAAAGAAAATTTGTGACTCCTCTGGCTGGATGCCATTCTTTCACCTGGAGCAAGACTGGGCGACTGGCGCCTCAAAGAATTGTATTTTGTTTTGAACGAAAACAAATGATTTTATTTATTAAAACATTTGAGTAGAGGGTAAAAATATAAAAATATTTCTTCTTCTGTGGTTTTCACAAGCTTGTCTTGGCATAAACGAAACTGGCAATTTATTCATTTCATTTTTTTACATTGGAGAAGTAAAATTGCTACCGTTGCACAGACGATCGTGATGAGGAAACGTTAACATGCGCAAATGTGTTAATAATTGCATCAGAGCCATCAGTCAGACATGTCACAGTGATGTGCATAGGTGCAAGTGGACACACGCATGACAAACAGTGAGTGGAAATGAAGGATTTGGACTTCCATCCAGCTACATTATGCAGCAGATGGCGTCCAGGCCAGGCCCCGGCCAGGCCTCTCCCAGGAGACGGAGAGCAAGGGAGAGATGATGGGGGAGGTGTGGAAAAACAAAGTGGAAGGGACAAAGCTGTTTTATTTTTTTTTGTTGTACTTGCACATGTTTGTTTTCTCGTTTTTATTTTTTAAAGCACTGCCTCTTGGTTGGCTCATAGGACGGAGTCATGGATGCTCCCCCTCCCCCTCCCGCTCCAGCTGAGGCTCCACCTGAGCCCATCCACCCTGGGCCTGACCCGGGTTGACCTGTGAAGAAGGGAACGCAGGACAGAGGGAGAGGAAGAAAAGAGAAATGGTGCAGGTGAAGTATGTACTATACTGTATTTGGCAGCCCAAGACCCAATTAGAATGAATTTCAATACAATGTGTCCAGTCTGAAGAGCTGATCAAGTTGGAAGAAAATTCCCGCAGCAGTTGACTTGATCAGATGCCCCAATCAATGCTCTAACAGACACACCTACAAAGCAGCCTTTAAATCTCACAGATCTGTGCCCCTGGCGCTTTTTGTTTTGTCTTTTCTGCATTAATTGTGCCAACGCTGGGAGTGCGGGCCAGATGTCCCTACGACCTGTGGGGATTATTACAAATCTGTTAGCCTCATTGTTTATGTGGACCCTTCAGAGCCCCGGCCCCTGCGCTTCTCCTGCTCAAGTTCCAGGGACGAACAAGACCCAAAGCAGATTGCTAATGTGAAAAATAACAAGCTTGGCCTCTATGAATGGACCAAGGACATGTGCGACTTTCTGAGACTTTCCTGTCACCCTTCCAGTGACCATGGCTTGGGCCCAATGGCCACCGGGGACCCTTTGATGCCTCCCAGTTTGGCCGCAACGGTGCCATGATCTTTGGCAAAGCTATGGATTTAATGAACTCATCAGCCAGATGGGGACTTTGGATCTTGGGGTTGCGGGTTGTAGGGCCCATTACAAAAAAAGGGTGCACAAAATTGGAGCTTGACAATAACAGATGTTTCAACAGAAACGGTGGTGCAAAACACGTAGACACTAATATATCAATACTCAGGCATATGTAGTACGTTCTTTATCATCTACAAAGAATGACTAATATTACTGGCTTAATGAGGAGGGGAAATCTTCTCCATGTACAGGAATGTATATGTCTGTGTTATACTGCCACAAGGTGGCTAAGGCATGTACACCAGAAGGAGCTGCACAATGTCCATTAACTTGGTGAAAAAAAATGCATACGTTCTTTTTAATGACTTACTGTATGTTTTTATAAAGCACGTGGTTGTGTTTTCTAGCAGACCTCTTACTAACTTGGGAAAGTCTGTTGGCTTATTGTAAAAAACAAAACAAAACGAAACTAGTATTGATGTTGCTGGAGTTTTAACCCTTTAGACTATTAATTTTAGATGATTGATTTTTGTGCACCTCACTTTATTCACTTAAATTGCTTGTGCACACTTAACAATTTGGTATCAAATGCAGATGTAAACGAATTAGAAGCTCCAATATTCTCGTGTGTCTTTTTCTATGTCAAGCACATGAAGTTTATTTTTGCTGACAGCAAGAATGATAGAATTGGTTTCACTTATTCCAATGGTTATATCTGCCATTTTACATTTTGAGAAATGATATTTTGACCCTCTCATCTTATTGGATTTGGACATAAGTGGGCTTCTATATATATCTATGAAAGAGAAGCAATTCAAAAGAGACGATAGGGCTCCTTTGTTGATAAAAAGAAATCCACTTCATTTATGAGATGCTTCTCCGAGAACAACTACACTTGGCCCTAGAGAGGGCCCTAACCTGCCTCCTCTTAAATAGTGGTGATTCTAAAGTGGGGTACATACCATTAGTACATTACTAGGGTCAATCCAGAATTGGAAGAAAATGTATCCACCAACATTTTCTAAAATGAAAAGAACCGTGTGTGATTATCAAATCTGACACTGTCAATCAAATTCAAGCTCTTGGCCTGGATCACATTTGATTCTACCCTTTTGTTTGTGGTTGTCAGGACTAATGATGATGAAAAAAAAAATTGTGTTTGGAGCGCCAGTTCCTGAGTGATGTCTCAGCACTCTCGCCATCACCCTGAACACATGACATGTCCCAAAATAAGTGTGTGGGAGTGTGCGTGTTTGTGTAGGGGTTGAGGGGTTGGGGGGGTCCACAGTAGGGGAAGAGAAAGTGAGCACCTTTGTGTGTCCATATGACTCAGAGCGCTCCCTGCTGGGTGCACAGATGGTGCCAACGATGGCCACATTTTCACATGGGACCAAGAGATTTTGAGATCCCGCACCTCCTGTTCTTACCCTTAGACACACACGCACACCCACGCACACACATGCACACACACTTACAAAGGTCAATGTGTGTTTAAGAGCACAATTCATTTGATATTTTGAATGCATTGATTTGCTTTGTTAATTGTTTTTCTTTTTATCATGCCTCATTGACTGAATTTGTTCAGTGACCTCGTTCGTAACTTCAATCACTTGCATTTCAAATCAACAATCCTTATTTAAAAGAATGATTTAAAAGAATGAAAAGCTTTTCATCCATTCCAAGACTACTAAGAAACACCAATAAGACTGTGTTTTCAATAAGAAAATACCACTTGACAGAATTGTACCTTTAAGAAAGTACACAGTAAAATCAACCATTATTAAATAGAATGTATAGAATTAAACAGTTGGGGGGGGGGGGGGGTCCACAGTAGGGGAAGAGAAACAACTAGAGAACAACTAGGCATCCCCAAACATTTAGCAACTGAGAGCTACTTCTAGGGTACTAATTTATGTCAAGAAATGCCAGTTTCTCTCTCACATAACTGATTTGTTCAAATTACATTTAATAATGTTATTATTGCGTGTGTTGTCAATCTGCCTTCCCCTAACCTGACTGTGATGCAACAAGTGTGACTCATCTCAGTCGTATTGTGCCTTTTTTAATGGCAAAAGCTGTGAAATGATGATTGACTGACTGACGGAAGCGCTTTTAAAATAATGAGCATGGACGGACGGACAATTATAAGTGCAGACTAACAGACTGACGATGACAGAAGTCAAAATGTAGTTAAATGGTCACTTCTTTATGTGGTTTGCTTAAATTCACTTGCACTTGTCTACTTTTTTTGGGGGGGGGAAATGTTGAACCCTCTGTCCTGTTTGTTGCCACCAATTATAGCTCGTGACCAAAGTTTTTATTAACTAACAGTGTCACTCAAATGTTTGCATGTGTCCAAAAAGCATAACACTAATTTGACAGGTGTAATTTGGAAGCTTGGTGTGATTTGATGACTCCTTAAGGGGGAAGTAAAAGAAGGCTTTCACTTTGTCTTCTTAGAGACTTGTGTTTTCTTCAGACGCTATGCTTTTTTGTCCATCCTAGCTCCGCCCCTGTTTGTCATAGTAAAACAGCCATACTCTGCAATGACTTCATCGTACACCAGGCCTTCTCAGCCGTGTTCCTCGAAGGTCTCGAAGCAGGTTTTATACGTTTCCTTGAATGTCAGACACCTTTAATTGACATAATTGTACTAGACTTCATTTTTATCTTTATTAAATTGATGTTTTCTGTTAATAATATTGGTCTTTAATCTCATGTAAATTTTTTGTTTCGCCATTTTTTTTCTAGGTCAATTATTGTAAATCAGCATATTGGAGTAAAGAAAATAGGCCTTAAGATCATTTCTAAAAAGTTGTAATAGTCCAGTACTTTGTGGGGTGATTGGAAATGGGAGAACACACTGAATTTTGATGTCATATCTTACTTACTTTGTTGTTCGTAGCCTTTTTGGCCCCTCTATCTGGCCTGTGATGTCATCGTTCTTCCTTTTATCTCCCTCCTCTGCCCCCAGCGGCTCGCCATCCACCCGAGAGTAGCCTGACAAAGTGACTAATCCTCCTCATTTCGCAGCTTCGTCCGACTGCTCCCAGCTCCCTGGCTATGTTCACATTTGGGAGTGATGGCTGACCATGTGACGCATGTCTAGGTGTTTTGGCTTTCTGTCGGCAGAGGAACAGCTGGAGTGGTCAAGTAATTCCTGTTGGCAACTTCTCTAAAATGGATGGATGGATGGATGGATGGATGGATGGATGGATGGATGGATGGATGGATGGATGGATGGATGGATGGATGGATGGATGGATGGATGGATGGATGGATGGATGGATGGATGGATGGATGGATGGATGGATGATTAATATTTATATATCTGCAAATATATAGAAGGCCTTGATTTTTTAGATGTTAGTAGTCCACAGCCATGAATGCAATTTTGAGATGCCACGTATGAAACAAACTAAGAAGTGTATGATGTGTTGAAACATGACTTTGGATTGTGCATTGAAAACATTGTAGTTTCTGCAAGTATTTTTCGGTTATACAGTAAAAATGCGGTAAATTATGAACATTTACTGTGGTGTCGGCTTCTAAATTTTAAATTAGGACCTACTCTGCTCTTAGTAATAATAAATGGTAGTCTGGAGCCCTAGTGGGGGTACAAGTTCCTTCGGTGCAATTCTAACACATTTTGTCAGGATCTTGACCAGGGGCCTCGCGCATTGAGGAGGGGTTTGGGCCACCATGGATCAAGCATCAGTGTGTGTGTGCGTGGGTGTGTGTGTGTGCATGTGTGTGGGTGTGTGGGTGTGGGTGTGTGTGGAGGTGACATGGACTCTCACAGCAGGGAGTATCGGAGACATGTCAGGACCAGGAGACAGAGGCCTCTTGACAGCTGGAGCCCATGGACACATATACACACACACTCACGCACACACACACGCAGATTTACACACTCTGAGAGCCGAGGGCAACCTGTCCGTCATCTCTAACACAGTCAATTCTCTCTCATGCATGTTAGATTTGCGCAGATTTTGTCCTTCTGGCACTGCATGCAGTGTTACTTTTGTGTCCATCACAGTGAGGGTGTGCACGGTGGCTGCAGGCCACGACCAGTCATTGAGCCTGCTCTTATAATTGTAATCACCACTTTAGGCACAGCAATAGTCTGCACACATACTGGCATGCAGCATCTTCTCCTCTTGGCTTGACAGGAAGAGCAATGGATGGCAGGTGTGGTGGTCAGCAGGACTAATAGGGCGACTGAGATCTCACAAATGAGCAATATGTGGGAGTTTGTATCGGCACTAACGTCAAGTCTATTTTTCTTCTCTTTTTGGGGGGCAGAATACAGTGGAGCCAAGGAACGAGCGTGACCGGACATTTTGCTATACCTTGAGCTACATAGCACTCTCATGACTCAACTCAATTCCCAACAAGCAACAGTTTGACAGACAGAGAGGGAAATTATTGGAAAAAAGCTTCAAGTTGTCTTTTGCCACTCTCAGCTGAAGTTTCCAGTCAAACTTAACTTAAATCAACGAGAAGGGCATGTTGTGTGTTTATACCACAAAACGTTGCCTCAAAGGCTAGAATAATGTTAACACATCGTGGGAAATGCCATAGGCACAGGATAATTAACAGCATCTATGTTGCAGTGTTATAATATCTCTAGGCAGCGGATATTTGAACTCAAATGCTGTAGAAACACATGCAGAGATACGTATATAGAGATTGCTCACACTTTACTAAACTTCCTCCTCTGAGAAGAGTGACAAATATTACAGTTATATTGAAAAGCTGAGACTGACTGTCATATTAGTGGGCCATCCTTATAATTGGCATGATTTATTTTCTTTTTTAGTGCAACTCAGATGGGATCAGGCCAGAAAATTGCAAACAAACATTTCTTTGAGCAAAACAAAAAATATAATATATTTTATATATATATATATATATATATATGTGTGTGTGTGTGTGTGTGTGTGTGTGTGTGTGTGTGTGTGTGTGTGTGTGTGTGTGTGTGCATGCTGATAATGCCATTTCCAATCATCATAAATACATTTTAATGTGGTCACAGAACAAATTCAATTCATATTTCAAGGCAAAGGCATTATGTAGCTACTTCTTAACAGCTGTTTTTCATGCCAATGCCTCAAAGAAAAAGTATGTCGGGGAAAGCAAAGAGAAATAAATGTATTCCTCGTTTATATTCAAGCAAAAAAAAATCATTTGTTTCCTTTTGTTGCCTTGGAGCCAGATGAAACTTAATATTTCCAATTTACAAAAAGAATCCCAATCCATCATCCCAAAAACCTGCACAAGTATTAAACATTGTACACTTGCGCATAAATAAATAAATAAATAAATAAATAAATAAATAAATAAATAAATAAATAAATAAATAAATAAATAAATAAATAAATAAATAAATAAATAAATAAATAAATAAATAAATAAATAAATAAATAAATAAATAAATAAGCAAACCCCTGTAATAAGAACAATACATTCGAATAAATTAAGAGCATCCATCATGACTTTATTGTATTACTTGTCGTCTCATTCACAAAAAAGGCAAATGTGCACCAACATGTCATGTTTTCCCTTTTTTTTTTTTTATCTAACACACGCATCTTTGCCTCCCCAAGACCCAGGGGATGCTGGAAGCGCCTGGGGGGGCACAACAGCATGCGCGTGCACGAGGGGAGAGAGAGAGAGAGAGAGAGAGAGAGAGGTTAGACAAGACCTCTCCTCCAATATATTCCAGCCCCTCCGTTGGTGAAGTGCGCCTTTATTAGACGGGGGTCGCTTGGATCTTATCTCATACCGGGAGAGCGATAGGAAGTGTTAATATGCACATCAAGTGACTTCCCATCCCGAAGGCTCTTTATCTCAATCATCATCATCACCTTCCTGCACGGCGATGGAGAAGTAGCCCGTGATCCGCTTCTTTTGTCTCTTCGTCATCACATGTGGAGGAGCGAACCTTCTGACGAACCCAAAAAGGTGGCGGGCACTATTACTTGTATAGCTATAATTCCTCTCCAAACATTTCACCAGCGTGCGTTCCCAAGCGTGCAAGTTGGAAAAGAAAAAGTTGGCATTGAAGTTGCATGTGCAACACCGAGCTGGAATATGACTTCAAGTTGAGCATCCTTTGAGGATATTTGCGAGAGAGGGAAAAAAAATCTGACAACTGTATCAAGGTGAGTCTCGAATTTTGGTACAGCATAAATATGAATCATGGGCTTTAAATGTTTCCATCAGGATAATCAGTAATAGTTAATATTTCAATATGTTTAATTTCTGAATGATTTCTTTTTGCATTAATTATCCCTAAAAAAAATGATATTTTGGCAAGATTCAGCAAAACAGTTGCGTTATCACTCTGACAGATGGCCGAGTCTTTTTATGTTAATTCGCCAATAAACAAACATGCATAATGGAGTTTAGAATTTCCAAAATAATAGCTTTTTTATTTTTCATTTTTCCAAACCAAACCAAAATAAACATCTGAACAGTGGGGGACACAGTTCGAGACTCCCTTGCTAGAGGACAGTCACTATTTATAATTTAAATGTCATCGAAATTTACTTATGTGCAACCGATTTAATTTAAGTAAATTCATATTTTTTCACTGCATGGTTGTATACATATAGAAAAAAAATAGAAGTGCTAAATATTTCTACACCCCCCACCCCTCACCCCATTTTAGTGTAGGAACTTCCGTTCAAAAGGATATTAAAGATGATGCTCAGTCCGGACCAAGCCGAGGCGGATCTGTCGTGGACTCAATCTGACCCGGAGACACTGCTGAGCGGCCTCAAGTCGGCTGGATGCTCGTCCGAGGAGCTCGGGGAGGGCGACGAACGGGCCAACAAGTGTCGGGCGGATCAGCCTCTAAGCCGCGAGGAGAAGCGGCGACGGCGGCGGGCCACCGCCAAGTACCGCTCGGCCCACGCCACCAGGGAGAGGATCCGGGTGGAGGCGTTCAACGTGGCCTTCGCCGAGCTCCGCAAACTGCTGCCTACGTTGCCACCGGACAAGAAACTGTCCAAAATTGAGATCCTCAGACTTGCTATCTGCTACATCTCCTATCTCAACCACGTCCTGGACGTTTAAAAAAAACTAAAAAAAAAACATGACACGTTTGGCCTTTGAGATTTTATTGAACAGTGTTTTCTTTTTCTTTTTTCCCCTCAATTTTCAAATGTTCCCCTTTGCTCCTCGTAGTGTTAAGCGGGTCAACAATGATTTGCAAACATTTGCATGAATAGGACACTCTGTGACGTCACGGAGCGGGGATCCTGAAGCGTATGCGTATGCGTCCCATTTTAATTGGATTGTTCTGTCCACAAAAAGAGTCTCAAATGCATAATGTGGGTAAATCGGAAACTAGAAAAATGTCTTATGAATTCTAGGTTTCCACGGGGGAAGAAGGAGAAAATGCGTAAGTGCCACTTAAGACGTATAAAACGGTGACCTTAAATTGTTATTTTATGAAGTGTACGGAATTATTTGTTTAATTGTGTTGCTATTTAAGACTACACTTATTTGTGTTTACCTCGGGCGTATGTGTATATTGATTTTGCTTCGATATCTTAGATTGTGGAGTTCAACTTGGAAAGTGGTGGTCCTCTTTAAAATTGCACTTTCTGTTTATTTATTTAATGTGAGTCTGATGTTTTTATTATTATCATCACTATTATTATGGTCATCATTTGATGTCTATTGTCTATCAATAGCAACGATAAGCACTTCAAGATGGAGCACCTTGGCTCTATAAATTATTTATTTCCTTATAGTTAAGAAGGTTAGAAATGGACCGCTCATAACTTTCATTTTAAAAACAATTATGGCAAACGGCTTCCATCACCGAGGGATTGATATAAATCAACCTCTTTTTTTTGCTGTGACCAAAAAAAAAACCAACAACAAATAATTTACACTGAATTTATTATGTTCAATACTTTGATGTTATTGGGGTTTGCGGGGTATTTGTTTTATTGTCTCTGCTTTGTATTTGTAAATTAATGATGTGGTTTTTCTAGTGAAGAGAAAAAAAACATATCCTCTATCCAAAGATTTTTTTTGTCTCTTCAGGGTTGTGTAGACTACTTGTTGCTTATATGCACATCTTTTGTAGTAGAGCTATTGTGTGACTGCTGGTTTCTAAAAGACAAACTTTTCATATTTTCCGGTGTTATTTTCAATTAAAAACGGAGATATTTGAAAGCATATGTTGTTTGTATTTTTATCTTCCTCTGATTGTAATACATTTCTAAATGGGGGCTTAAGAACGACTGAGTATATCGTCATAAAAAGTATGTTTATTACGAAATATGGTAAGCAACTGTAACATTATACTTAGTTTGAACACCAACACTGACTGCACTTTAAAGTTGGATTTTTTTCTTTCATATGATTAAAGATTCAATTATAATGTAGTCCTCAGAACACAGAAAAATGCACTCTAAAGTATATGCCATTATGCAGCACTTAAAATTTCAATACCACTAAATTCTACTCAAGTGTTCTGGTCAAAAAATGTTTGGGCTACCGTAACATTCTGCAGAGTTTAAACATTCAATTGAGTGATTCCTTCATGAACCACTAGAGGGAGTCCACATACAACTCATTGTACTCGTACCACATTGTGAGAAGCATTGGATGACTTCACGCTTCTGCATGTGGACGTGTGGAAAGCGTCAAAAGTGCACGTGGCAAGCGCGCTGCACGCTCGCACGCACGCACACACGCACACACAGTGTCAGTGGTCAGCAGCTAAGACAGTAGTAGTAGGCTCCTTCGTGTGTGCTCCTGGCTGAAAGGCTCGCTCCCTCCCCAGAGAGGGGGCAGGTGTTACTCCAGACGAGCCAAGACAACCAAATTACTGGCCGTCTGGCACCTCCCGTGGGAAAGCCGGGAGGGCGGGATGCGATGGGAGACATGGAAATTTATCAGCCAGCTCACCACAGAGATGTACAATATGACCAAATGGTTTGAGCAAAAATACACAAATATTTATATTCATTTGTGATAGACGTCTGTCTGTCTGTCTGTCTGTCCGTCCGTCCGTCCGTCCGTCCGTCTGTCTGTTCGCCCGTATGTACGTCCCCGTTCCAATCTTAAAATGTTTGCTGTTCGGTTCATGGAGCCTTGACTTACGTATTGAGTTGGCTTTGTGACCATGCTCATAAATCAAAGCACTCACATCTTAAATCGACTTTCCCCAGCAAAATGAATAGAAAAGACATTAATCTGTTCCGATACCATTTTCTTATGTACGCAATAGTTCATCAGTGCCAAGGGAGCGCCATATGAAACCATGCCCTTCCCATTTTTTCTTTTTTTATCAGAGGTAGGAAATCCAAGTCCAGAAAGTAAAATCCCATCCACAGTTTGGCTTTAGCCACAGGTGCCTCTTCTCAACCGGCAAGTAAATGAGCATTTTCCTGCCCGCTGAGCATCTGTGGTGAAAGCCAAATTGTAGCACTTCTGCCAGTCATATATGGACAAAATATGTGCATATGTGCAAAATACTCGAGATACTCAGGGGAGTGCAAAAGTAGGTGCAGTCATAAAAACACTCGTTAAACATAAAACAAAATAGATAATATGCATAAAAAGTAATAATAATAAAAAAATACATGTATTTTTATATGATGAAGGGTAAAATGAGCTATAGTCATTAAAAAGAGAAAATGTGCAATACTTATTAAACATAAAATACAATAAATAATTCATAAAAAGATTATATATACAATTGTCATATTGCTTACCTGCATATGTTGTCGCACTATTTTTGGTCAGAATTCGTTGCTTATGCAGTTACAACATGCTTTTTCGCATCTATGGCATTTTGTATTGTATGCCAGGTTAGACAATGTGTTATTCTCTTTTTTAATGTTTAGTTTGACAGTAAAGATTTTTCAA